>NC_067484.1:29432569-29749244 GCF_947179515.1 Apodemus sylvaticus
CAGAGTTAAAGCCCTTCCCCTCTCAGAGGCCACTGTTAGGCAGCTAGAGCCTGGACACGCTGTTCCATGTGCTATAGAATCAAAAAGTATAAAAATAAACTTCCAGAAAAGGGAATGCCTACCAGGCAGCCTCTTATTCCGACCTTTCCATGAAGCCTTTCCTCATTCTTGTGGGTTTCATTAAGCTAAGAAGCACAGAGCACTATAAACCGGTTTGCTAGTTTCCATACTTCCTGCCAATTTTCCACTTCTGCAAAACCAATTTCAATTAAATAAAAAACAAAACATACAGTAAAATTCTCACAGTCTGAATTATTTGGGGTGTGGGATAAGATGGTGGAATAAAAAAATAAAGTTGGCAAATAATGTCACTGTTCATTTATTACTTTTATCCTTAAAATCACTACTTAGTCTCAGACTCATTTCCTTCTCCAAGGTCTGGAAAGTTTCTAGAAGGTAGACACTGCCAAACAATTGTCCGGAGTCCGGTTATTTTCAGGCAGTTTTACTACCTTGTAGCTGAAAATGTTCTCATGGAAATCCATTCAAACCACTGCCTGTGTTAAGGATTTACACAGATTTATGATAAAACAGTGCACAGCTTCTAAGTATCTGCTCTGCTCTGTGTGTTACGTTGGCTTCAAATATATGTAAAATCTGAAGCCAAAGACAGGGAAGAAGTCAAGAGGGGACCTCGCAATGATTGAAGGCAGCACTCCAGGGGAAACCTAACTCGAGAGCAGAATGTGATGTGTCAACCACCCAATAATACCTATGAGCAACAAACACATAAACCTGCATGTGCCAGCTTATTAAAATATCTCCCTTCCTCAGGGTCTCCTGTATTAAACTCAGATATGCAGATAAATACCCAGATGCGTCAGATTTTCAGGTCCTCCCCAGAAATTTGCCCCTACTTGGCCAGAATCCGACAGTGGTGCTACTCAAACCACTAGAATTCATACGAGAAATAAGATAGTTATGGCCACAAGACCTTGACACACGATGTGGTTGGCCAACCTGCTAGTGACAAGAGATGCTAAGGCCAAAAGGAAGAAATGGCAGGCAAGGAGAGAACGGGAACAGATGAGGACAGAAGGAAAAGGAAGGAATGAAGCAAAGGAAAGAGAATCCAGAGATTCATGACTGGGAGGAAGGCAGAATCCAATTGTCTCCAAACCGTCACCACAAGACTGCAAGGGATGCTACCATGAGTCACTGTGAATGAAGATGTTCAATCCAGCACTGCATACAATACTGGACTTAGGGAGAAATTACCTCTCCATGTCTTTTAAAATGCAAGGATTAAGAAAATTAACAGATGAATGCACTGAACTGATAACATTATCTTAGTTTCAAGGAGCAGTGGGGGTGGGGAATCTCAGAGCATGTGCCAATTCACATTACATCCTAGCTGCTATTGCTAGGGACCCCTAAAAAGTGCTGCTTGATGGTCACATGGTTGGTTGTCATCCAGTGTGACACCTACTCCTCTGGATAAAACCTTGTGGGAAAGCAAAAGATGAGAAGGAACCAGGGGAACAGGTGAGCTCCAAGCCGCTTCAGAAATGAGCCCTTGCTCATTGCAAAGTTACACGGCAGGAGGAGCCGGGTCTGAGTGAAAACAGACAGCTGGTCTCCGGGATGGGAACACTGCACTGAGTTGTTTTTAGAAAGTAAATTAACATACACAAGCTCTGCCCCTGGAAAACTTCACAATCCTGATAAAACTGTCCTCGTTCTTCTCAGATTCCGCCATAAAATATGACAGGTGGAATTGGTGCTGTTAGTTTTTAAAATAAATAGATCAGACCACTCTTGAGATAACTGCTAATGCTGTAGGCCTGAGCTCACATGTGTGCATACCTACACGTGCATGCGTTATGCACACACAGACAGAGTTATGCAGTTCCAATTATCATAACTAGATTCTACTCTGATGATTTAAAAGTATGGGTCAAAAGAATTTAAGGGCATAGCTCTGCACACCTAACTATATGCAGTATTTCTAATGGATTCAGCCCTTTCAAGCAAAGGTACATTTTGCAAATACAGATAGAGTCTGAGAATACTTCAACATCAACTCCACCATTTTTCTGTTGACTGTAACCAAAATATAGGCCAAAAATCAAAAAAAAAATTATTTTGTGGCATGATCAGATTACACGTAAATGTATAAGAAAGATTGGTCCAGGCAACATAAAAGATTGTCAGGCTGGTTGAGACATTTAAAAATGCAGCCTTTGGTTTCACTGATGTACTTCATCTACTGGGAATCAGTGGCATGCCACCCTTTGAGGCCGACAGCTCCAGAGATAAGGGAAGAGGCGGTGTCCAAGCACAGGTCAGAGTCTGGCCATGACTGCAGAGCTTGGGAAGGCAAGTGTCCAGTGCTGGGCTCACTCGTGAAAGCTTTCCCACTGTAAAAGCCCCCTTCCGCTGCTGTCCTTTGATTTAAGATGAAATAAAATAACATTTCAGCCACGCCCACTCCCTCCCTCCTCTAGGAGTAGGAACATCATGCCCGGAAGAAAGGAGGGGAAAATAGCCTCCCCGAATCTGCCCTGTTCCTCCAACTGTGGCACATGTCCCCAAGAGTGCCCGCCCTCTGAACAGTGTAGAGCTTCGTGCAGGGTGGGAGACATGCCGGCCAGGCCCTTGAGGGAGCAACCGTGACACGGGAGGAACACAGCAAGTTAAGAGGACTGGCAAAATGGCTTCTGTGTTTCTGGGTCCAGAAAAAGAATTCGGGAAGAGTCCTAAAAATAGAGCTTTGGAGAAGATGGTGGGAAAGGACTCAAAAAAAGGTAAACATAAAAAAAAAAAAAATAAAAAAAAAAAAAAAAAAAACCTCAGTTGAAAATAATGACCAAAGAATTAGAGAATTTGCCAAAGAAGAAATGCAGATAGATAATAAACACTTTTAAAAGTGTTCAACATCCTTAGCAAACAGGCAAATGCAAGCTAAAACTATTTTGAGAGTCCATCTCATTCCCATTAGAATAACGAGAGAGGAGAGAGAGGAGAAGGGAAAGGAGGAGAAAGAAACAACAACAACAACAATAATAATAATGCAGGCAAGAATGTGAGGAAAGAGGAATTCCCATTCAGTGCTGGTAGGAGTGTCAGTTAGTGAGGCCATTAAGGAAATCAATGTGGGAGGTTCTCAAAAAGCTACCACATGACCCAGGTATACTACCACTGAGCATATACCCTAAAGACTCCACATTCTAGATACCTTCTAAGTCACGTCCATTGCTACTCTGTTCACAACAGCTAGGAAATAGAATCAGCCTAGATGCCCCTCAACTAATGAACAGATATGAAAATGTGGTGCACAGTGGAATTTTATTGAAGATTTCAGAGGGAAGGAAGGAGCTGGGAATAACCTAAGGGATGTCACCCAGATCTAGAAAGACAGATTTCTAATATATGATGCAAATCACAGCTTGGTTTGTGTGTTTAACTTAACAAGAAGCACTTAACAAGAAGGGAGAAAGGGGTCTTTTAGAGTGGAAGCGAGGAAAGCATGGTGAACAGGATAGCCCACTGTGATACGAAAGCAGTGGCAGGGAAGGTTGCAAGTGGAAAGGTTGGAGGGAGATGGGAACGGGCAGATGGTGAAGAAGGGCACAAGTAGGTGATATACAAGTCTACTATTTAAGAAAATAACTTTTTAAAAGCTAATTAAAAAATGTAAGTTAAATGTGCAGCCTGAGGGAAGGTATGCTGCATAGACAGGCAGTGCTGCTCCAGAAGCGGTCGGATATCAGCCAAAACTGTGTAGACGGTGGGATCCCACCCTGGAAAGTATTCAAGAATACCCCGAAAGTAATGACTAATATTGTTCTTGGTTGTCCTCCAAAACTAGATAAGTCTCTACTGTTGAAGATACCATACACACACACACACACACACACGTGTATATACCACATACACACAATGCATACACACTCTCACACATATGTACACACCACATACACACATGCATATACTCTCACACACACTCGTATACACCACATACACATACAGTCTGAAAACAGGGAGACAGCTTGTCAGAAGGAAAAAGGAGCTTGGAGGGAGAAGGCGGGGGAGGGGGAAAGGGATCATGGGGGTAAATGTGATGGCAATATCTTACCTATGTATGAATTTGTGGAAGAATAAAGAAACTTCTTTAAATTCTCCCAAAGGCCTTTGTTTTTAAAGTCTAGGAAGGTGTTATCCAACTCAGTCCCAATTATGTCCAAAGGGCCCGGTGGCCACTGCACAGCTGCGTCATACCTGACATGTTTGGCTTCTTCTGAGGCCTAGTGTCTGGGGATAGTGTAGAAATCTGAGTAAGAAATGTCCCCCATGGTCTCAGGCATTTGAACATTTAGATCTCAGTTGTCTGGAGAGGTCTAGTCAGTGCAGCCTTGCTGGAGGAAATACATCATTGAGGGCACACTCGGAGATAATAAAAGGCCTGGTACCACTTCCAGTTTGCTCTCTGATTCCTGCTTATACTTGAAAATGTAAGCTCCCAGCTTCCTGCTCTGGCCAGCATACCTGCTTCTTGCTGCTATGTGGTCTCTCCATTACAGACTCTAACCTTTTGGAACCATAAACCAAGAATAAACCCTTCCTTCTTTACACTCTCTTTGCTTATGATGGTGTTTTTTATTAATTTTTTTGTTTTGTTTTTTTAGGGGTTTTGGTTTTTTCGAGACAGGGTTTCTCTGTATAGCCCTGGCTGTCCTGGAACTCACTCTGTAGACCAGGCTGGCCTTGAACTCAAAAATCCACCTGCCTCTGCCTCCCAGAGTGCTGGGATTACAGGCATGCACCACCACCACCCGGCTATTAATTTTCATTATTGTATTGTTTAATTATGGTGTGAGTGTTTTGCTTGCATACATGTCTTTGCACGCCTGGTACTCAAGGAGGCCAGAGGAGGGTTTAGGATCCCTTAGAACTGGAGCCTGACAGTCGAGAGCTTCCGTATGTGTGTTCAGTCCTGGGTCCTCCGGAAGAACATCCGGGGCCCTTGAACACGCAGCCCCCACGCTCATGGCATTTTACCACAATAACAGAAAACTAATATTGATGGCAACTAGGAATCTGCATTTTTAATGGGTTCCTAGAACAATTCTCAAAACATACCAACCTCTGAAAATTATGGGATTGGGCTCCTTTCCGACAGGAAGAAGAGGCAGAGAAGGCAGAAAGGATTCAAACATGGAGAGGAGAGAGTCAAAAGACAGGAAGGGAGGGGTCCTCAAGAGAGAGATGGGAGCCAGCAGAGGACATCACAGGAGGCTTGAGTTCTGAGCAGCTGGGCCAGGGTTCTCCAGGATTAACTGGACTAGGGCCGCCCCTAGGGGAGATGACTTCAGCCAAGTCTAACCAGCTGCCAAATAAGCAGGACCTGCTGCCAACAGGAAGGGTATGAGAATGAGTGACAGTTCCTTCAGTGTCCTCCCATGGAGGAGGGGCACCCCCCCCCCATGACTGCCAGGTGCCCATCTTGCCTTTCTAACTGAATCACAACTCAGATGAGATGTGCTTTAACCGCGCTAGAAAAACAAAGGGTATGGCGTCTCTTGTCTCTGGACACCATGGAACAGCTCAGTCTGGTTCCAAGTCTCCACAAATGACAAGAAGCGCAGAAGAGTGTGCACCTCAGCCAGATGATATCTGTGCCACACAGCAGTGGCGGCAGCCACACTAAAAGGCAGGCCAGAAGGGCAAGGTCAGGAAAGCCAGATCCTCTGCGTTACTACAGACAGACGCTGGTGGGGGCAGCAGAGGGAGGAGGAGCTGGAGACTCACCCCAGGCCACACAGACAGGTGTGCCCTTCACTGGTGAGGCCTGGCAATGACAAGCCACCTCTGCAGGCAAGAAGGCTGCTGCGGTGAGTCTTGGAATGAGCACTTGACCAATCCGAGAAACACTTTGTGATAGGCAGCCCTGCGGGGGATTCTGACTACACTACAGTTGGAGAGCTCTGTGCTAAAAATACATTTGGAAAAAAAAATCTTTTTTTCTTAAAAATAAAGTCACACTGGAGGGATAGCCATACGTCAAGGAGAGATGAAAGCACGGGTCAGAGGCAGAGCTACCCATTCAGAGGGCTGTTGCAGAGATCCAAGCCAGAAATGTGGAAAACGGAAAGCGGTAACCAGGAGAATGCGGAATGGAGTCATGGAAAAAAAAAATAAAAATTTAGCAGTTAAAATGCAGAGCTTAGCGACATGGAGAACAGATTGTGTAAAGTGGGGGCGGGGGCAGAGCTCCAGCGTTGTGTTTTAGACGACTTAGCTTTACATCAGGTAAAAGAAATGCGAGCTCTTATATAAGTTACCGATCAATTTTGCCATCTGTCTCAAACTTGAAACGCTCAAATCTGTTTGTAAGCCAACTCAGACTCTCCCAGATTCAGGAAGACAGTATTTTAAATACTTTTTTATGAAACAGCACAATTATGAAACACATCCATGAGCTATCTCCAACTACTCTTTTCCAGCGATGCATCTCAGAAATAGAAATTAGTCCCAAATCTGAGAATCTGGGAAGAGGAAAAAAAGCTAGAGAAAATTACTCCAAAAACTCAAAGCACGGCCATTTGCAGAGAAGAGTCCTAACCACACGTTAGCACCCAGAGTGCTTGAGTGGGAAGAGCACATTGTAGAGTGTCCAATAGGAAGTACATGCTGAAGACTTCTCTGCCCTAGAGTGCTCTTTAAGTTATAGGACTGAGGGTAATTGTGAGGAAAAGTCCGTTTTAATTAGCTATAGCAAATTCTTTCAGAACTATTCCTTTTTGCTTCATATAGGGTGGTTTTATACTTATTAAACATGGGTGTGCCTGGTATGTCAGACGTTTCCCTTTGAGAAAAGCAGAAAACCTCTGAGGATGTGACTCAAATGAGCTGGGAAGCCGCCCAGTGTCTGGCCACACACTTCAGTGGCTGGGAATGTAGAGTTGCTTCTGGCAGGGCTGCCTCGCCACAACCATGGCTACTCATCCCTCTACCTGGCCTCTAAAACAGCGCGCAACCAATCAGCTAACAGAAATTCGGGGCTAGGCGGGGATGAGTTTGGCCTTCTTTTGACCCTCACAACACCCTTAAAACCCAGCTCCCCTCCCCCAAACACACTGTCCTATACCTAACTCGTCCTTTGAAGTCCTTCCAGAGTTCCATTACAGTTCCCCCAAATTCAAAGTAATACTGGCTGTGCTTTAGAGGAAAAGGTGTAGAAGCTGAACCCTAGGTGTACGTAACACAGCCAAGAGCTGTTTGCAGCCAATACATAAGTAAGCCTCACTTACAAAGAGTGCAGGCAGGACTGGCCGTGTTTTTAAGCACTGAGTATCACTGATGGTTTTAAACTTCATGAGCACTCCATAAGGAATGTTGGAGAGATGGTTCAGTGGTTAAGAGCACCAGCTGCTCTTCCAGGGGACCCTGGTTCAATCCCCAGCACCCACATGACAGCTCACAACCATCTATAAAATCCAGCCCCTATAAGATCTGACACACTTGCCTGGCCTCTGCAGACATCATCGAGCATAGACGTGGTGGCCAGAAATACATGGCAGGAATCACACTCATAATTTTTTTCACTTTCTCTTTTATTCACTTTTCATCCCAATCCCAAGCCCCTCCCATCTCCTCCCATCCCCACCCTCACTTCCAAAACCCCTTTTTCTCCTCAGAGAAGGGGAACCCTTCCGCCCCATGCCCACCCCATCTCCATGGGTACCAGCCCATCTTGCTACATCAAGTCACAGCAGGACGAAGCACATGCTCTCCCATTGAAGCCCAACAAGTCAGCGAAGTTAGGAGAAAGAGATCCAAAGGCAGGCAATGGAGTCATAGACAGTGCCTCCCCCCTCCCCAAGAACCCACATGAAGACCAAGCTGCACATCTACTATGTAAGTGTAGGGGGCTTAGGTCCAACCCAAGTATGCTCTTTGGTTGGCTGTTCAGTCTCTGTGAGCCCACATGGGCCCAGGTTAGTTGACTCTGTAGGTCTTCTTGTGGTGTCTTCTTGACCCCTACAGCAGCTCTCTTAAACCTTCCTCCCCACCCCCAACCCACAGCTACTCTTCCACAAGACCGCCTAATATTTGACTGTGGGTCTCTGCATCCGTTTCCATCAGCTGTTGGATGAGGCCTCTCAATGGACTGTTATACTAGGCTCCTGTCTGCAAACACAAGAGTATCATTAATGTCGGGGGCTGGCTCTCTCCCATAGGATCAGTCTCCAGTCAGGCCAGTCACTGGCTGGCCATCCTCTCAATCTCTGCTCTAGCTTTATTCCTGCCCATCTTGGAGGTAGGAAAAATTTTGGTTTGAAGGTTTTGTAGGTGGGTTGGTGTACCTACCCCCTTGCTTCAGTGGGAGTCCCGCCTGGCTACAGAAGGTGGCCACTATAGGCTCCATATCACCTGCTGCTAAGAGTCCCAGCTACAGTCAACCCCCATGGACACCAGTCTCTGGCTTGCCCCAGTCCATTCCCCCAACTCCTGACACCTGATCCCCATCCCCATTCCTCTCACACCCCTTCTCCCACACAGTTTCCCCCTCCATCTACCTCTGATGTCTATTTTATTTCCTCTTCTGTGTAAGATTCAAGCATCCTCCCTTGGGCCCTCCTTGTTATTTGGCTTCTTTGGGTCTGTGGATTATAGCATAGTTATCCTGTACTTTATGGCTAATATCCATGTATAAGTGAGTACATACATACATGTTCTTTTGGGTCTGGGTTCCCTCACTCAGAACAATCTTTTCTAGTCCCATCTATTTGGATGCAGATTTCACGATATCTTTGTTTTTAATAGCCGAGTAGTATTCCATTGTGTAAATGAACTACATTTTCTTTATTCATTCTGTACTTAAGGGACATCTAGCTTGTTTCCAGTTTCTGGTTATTAAAAATAAAGCTGCTTCAGCATAGATGAGCAAGTATGTCCCTGTGGTATACTGGGACATCTTTTGGGTATACGCCCGGAAGTGGTATAGGTGGGTCTCAAGGTCAAACTATTCCCAATTTTCTGAGAAACCACCAAATTGATTTCCAAAGTGGTTGTACAAGTGTTCAGTCCCACCAGCAATGGAGAAGTGTTCCCCTTGCTGTACAACCTCACCAAAATGTGCTGTCACTTGAGGTTTTGATTTTAGCCACTCTGATGGGTGTAAGATGGAATCTCAGGGTCATTTTGATTTGTACTTCCCTGACAACTAAGGATGTAGAACATTTCTTTAAGTGTTTCTCAGCCATTCAAGATTTCTCTGTTCAAAATTCTGTTTAGTTCTGTACCCCCATTTTTAATTGTGTTAGTGTGTTGGCGTCTAATTTCTTGAGTTCTTTACATATGTTAGATATTAGCCCTCTGTCAGACGTAGAGTTAAATTTTTTCCCCATTCTGTAGGCTATTTATCCTATTGAAAGTGTCCTTTGTCTTATAGAAGCCTTAGTTTCATGAGTGTACTTGTTATGAGTTTTGGGTGTCAACTTGACACAGGTTGGAGTTATCACTGAGAAAGGAGCTTCAGTTGGGGGAAGTGCCTCCATGAGATCCAGCTGTGGGGCATTTTCTCAATTAGTGATCAAGGAGGGAGGGCCCTTTGTGGGTGGTGCCATTTCTGGGCTGGTATCTTGGGTTCTATAAGAGAGAGCAGGCTGAGCAAGCCAGGGAAAGCAAGCCAGTAAGAAACATCCCTCCTCTGCATCAGCTCCTGCTTCCTGACCTGCTTGAGTTCCAGTCCTGACTTCTTTTGATGATGAACAGCTGTGTGGAAGTGTAAGCAAAATAAACCCTTTCCTCCCCAGCTTGCTTCTTGGTTATGATGTTTGTGCAGAAACCCTAAGACAATGAGGACCCAACTTATCAACTAACAGGCCACAGTTTAAGCAGTGAACATTACTGATGGTTTTGAGCTTTATGAGCTCTCCAGAAGGAATGGTGACTTTCAAAATCCTGAAGCTTCTCTCTGAACTGGACAATGGGTAGAAATATGACAGTTTCTAACAAAACTACGAGTCCAGTTCCAAGGTTGACTGAACAACTCTGCTACTCCTTAGTTCTGCGAGCCTCCCTAGCTCCATCGACACCTCACTGTGTATAAAGACCTTCTACTCTGAGTATACATGGTATTTTTAACTTGACAACCAGTTGAAATTTTGACTTTTTAAAAAAATCTTTTCTCCAAATGGAGATACAACCATAGGCCTTTCTCAGTGTTGGGCACTGGCAGCAGCTACAGCTCTTGGTCTACTCCGGGATAGGGGTGGCAAACAAGGGACATCCTGCAGTGTGCTGGACCACTATGTCCACGTTCAACTGGCTACATGAATTCAGTGCATGTCAACTTACAACAGATTTACAGGTGGGCCTTTGCAAAAAGTGTCCACAGCTGAAGTTGGGGCCACAAACCCAAAAAATGATAAAAAAAAAAAAAAAAATTTGAAGTCCAAGGTTGGGATTTTTAAAACCGAACCACAAGGCTTCTTAGTCCACAAGTTAAACTAAAATAGGGTTTTTACAAACATTTGCTGAAGTCATCTCTGTTCCAGACACTCTGCTGAGCATTTTCTCAAGACTGTCTTTTTCCATAGATGAAAAAAAAAAAATCTCAGAATACTCCGAAACTGTTCACCAGGAACCAGGAATCCAAGGCCTTGGCTCAGAAACCACATTCTTTGCTAACAAATAAAGCAAAAGAAAACTCACCATCTAGCAAGCAGAACGGCAAGAAGCCAGCCTATTTTTTTTTCACCAGTAAATGGACTGGAGGGGAGGGAGTTGTGCTGTTCGCCAGAGCCGAGCTGATGTGTTGGAGCGCTCACACTTGCCAGCAAGCTCATCTCATCTCGTCTTAACGCTCGCTCGCCCGTTGTGCTCTGCTTCAGCCCCTCCAGCCCAGCTCCACAAAGCTCTCCTGTCAGTCTGTGGTGGGCATGGAATAAAGGAAGCTGCTGTGTGCCAGGGAAGAACGGAGAAAGCACATCGGGCCTTCTAACCTGGAAAAGCGGTTCCGTCATGGGCATCAGAATGAGGACTCCAGGCTCCGCCTGGCCTCAAGCCTGAAATCTCAGCACTGAAGGCAGGAAGACTGCCAACTCAAGACCACCTAGGGCTACACAGACTTACCAAAACCGGACCTTTAAATATTAAAATCGTCATAATTTATAAAGCGTACTGAAGGCAGCCCAGCCAAAGGGAGACAGTGAGGAGTCGGTTTCTACTATGTTAGAAAAGATTCCCAGCAGCCACGGGGAGCTCAGCCTGGGTCATAAGCTCATTCAGCATCATGAAGTCCCCAGGGCTGTCCCCATGATAGTCAAAGTAGACTTAGTCAAGGGTGAACTGACCATCGTGTCTATAAGACAGAAGTGGGGGAAGGGAAGGAACGGGTAAGAGAAAGAACAACAAATCCGTGAAATCGAGAAGTCAGCTGACCAGAGAAGCGCTGTACTGCAGAATCCTGTCACTTTCTACAAAGTGCTGTATGCCCCAGACGTCCCAGACTTAAGCAGCTTTGCCTAAGTTCAGGTCACATCAAGGCACTCAAAGAGAGGACCTGTGGAGCTAACCCACATCACTCATGACAGCACACAACAGAACATGTTCAAAAGCTGACATCTTTTCAGCCACTGTCTGGCCACTGTAAGTTTACCTAGTATCATCCATCTACTAAAACAGGCAATTTTGTTAAAGCACAGTTTCTCTACCAAGGAGTTACTAACATCTGGGCCTGGACAAACCCCAGCATGGTGCTATCCCATCAGTACAGGATATCAGCAGTGCCCCGGGGCCTTGCCTTCAAGATTAGGATAACCAAAACTGTCTACATTGTCAAATGTCCTCTGGGAACGAGCCCTCCCTAGTTGAGAACCACTGCTGGAAATCATCCAGAGCCATAAAAAAGAACACCCTACACGTTTCAGGTCCCACTGTCCGCGACCACGGGCTTCGACCTAGACCCAGATCACCGTCTTGCACAGGTTTTAACCCGGTACTAGGCAGAGAAACCCGTCACTCTTCGTGGGAAAACAACCACGGTCTATGATCGACCAACGACGAACTAAGAGCACCACCCAGAATGGCACAGGTCTCACACACACACAAAAGAGGTGTGACGCCGAGTTTCTATTTGTACCATCAAAAGAATGACTGTCTCAAACTTATGCTGTAAAAAAATGGGGTTTCTGAAGATCCTTAACATGGACATGATTTTCAAAACAGGATCTCTGCACAAGAGCCGGGTATTTTCGGTCCATGTAGAACATGTCACTGCTTTTAAAAAAACAGACCCACAGCATACAGACCTGAGACTTCAGAGTAGCAGCCTACTGGCTGTGCGCATGCGCAGATTTCTCCGCTGCCTGGGTTAACAGCAAGGAGCTTTAGCTGGAAATGATCTGTGACGGCTCATAAACAGCTCTGAATACAAACCATTCTCAGAGGAGGTACTAACACCCTTTTACTTCTTGAGATCCCACACGAGTAATTTTTCTCATCACTCTGACAAGAGAAAAAATGCTTAAAGAAAAAGCAACAAAACACTTCAGAAATCTTTGGGCAATATTTTCCAAATAAGTGCGCCACCATATTATCAAGCGGCACTCAGGACAGTCCAAATCTCTGCCAATAACTGCACCTGCTCCACAGCACGGGGGCGCCTGGGCTAGCCAACCAATCCCATTTTTATAT
The DNA here is from genome assembly GCF_947179515.1 of Apodemus sylvaticus. Taxonomy (NCBI): domain Eukaryota; kingdom Metazoa; phylum Chordata; class Mammalia; order Rodentia; family Muridae; genus Apodemus; species Apodemus sylvaticus. The sequence continues at coordinate 29,445,275 of NC_067484.1, forward strand.
TTTAGTTACTTGTTTGTATTTTTGTAGTAGTGGTAGGTAAGGCTTTTCCGCCACTCGCACAACTCCCACTAACTCACCCTTTTCTTATAAATGAGGCGGAGAAGGGGATTTCTGCTCCATGCCAGCCTACATACCAGCTTACAAGGTGGAAGGGATGGGTGTTCACAGCATTATTGAAGGGGGCGCTTATGGGGTGCTGCGTTGGAGGCAGTGTTAAGGTTGATTTGTAACCCGAGTATCCAGCGCTGCCCTCAGTTCACACCTGCTAGCATTCATCGGATTTAAACCCAGCTGCCCCCAATAAAATGCTGATCCCAAAGCCAAGTACACTTCAGACACCTTTCAACCGCTTTAACCCAATCCTCCTCAAACTTTAAAGTACCCAAGAATTCTCGGGGTGGGGGGGGGTGTTCAAAAGCAGGTTATTGATGCAGAATCAGGACTGGTATTCAGATTCAATTTCCAACCTGGACGAACAAGGGCGAGCTGTGATTCCATGCAGAGAGAGCTCAGAGAACAGAGCCAGTAAAGAGAACTTTTTAAAAGACTACTTATGGCCCAGTCTGGGCTTAGGTGATTCTCCTACCTCGGTGTTCTGAATAACTGGGAGAATGGGGTAGCACCACTGTGTCAGGTCTGAGGACCTAAATGAGGAGATCAATTTCTACACCTAAACAGCAGGACTCAAATATCAAGAGAGTATACTCAAAGAAGATAAACTGTCTGTATTTGTCCAAACTTCCTGCTGTATTCAGAGCAGTTGGTGCAAGCTAACATATTTAACCACAGCCCTATAATTTCCAAGAAAAAAACTGCTTGCATGCACACAGAACTCCTTCTCCTAGAAAAAAAAAAAAAATCAAACCTCTTTAAGTCAAACCTTTCCTGCCAAGAAATTCAGTTTGGTTTCTGGATGACCATGAACACCACCAATGTCCTCGTCCATAAGTGGCGAGTCACATTTTCTACAAGGTTACTAATTGCAAAGGGGACATGCTGAAAGTCAGGCCAAAAACGGCTATAAGACAGACATCAGTATTCTACCACCTTTTTACAATTAAACAGTAATGAAACCTGCTCCTTCCCCCTTTATCATAATGGACAACCAACCCAGGTACTGAGGCAGACTCAGATCCGCCCTCCTCTTCCACACCAGACATTGAGGTTCCTAGCTCTTCCTTTGACTCCCTGAACCTAACCAGCCTAGCCTGAGGGACCTGATGCAGCGGTAGCCCTCACAGCATCCCTTCATGCCCCTGTCTCTCTGTGGAATATTCCCCAGACACCCTTTCCTACACCACTCCTTTCCCATCCCACAATGTCATTTCACACCAAGTCCTGCATGACCCGCAGAATTCATACACAAACACATGTACACACCAACTGTTCACTTACCTTGGCTCCTCTCCAGCCATGTGACCTTGAATATTCCAGGCAAGCTTTTATCTAAGGCCTTTACAGAGTTCTTCTGGCCTAGAAATCTCAGTCTACCCATGTGGGTCACTCACGGCTTATATGCCACCTTATTAATGAAGGGTTCCCTGACCCCTACATAACAAACTCCATTTTTCTCAAGAATAGAACTGTCTTCTGGTGTGTTCTTGTTCCCTCTCTTCTCTTTTCTGCCCACCTCAACACAAACCTCAGTACCCAGTCATCAGCTCTTCTCAGATGTGAGCACATGGAGGCAATTCCAGAGGGCTCCTGCCAAACAGCCCCAGGGCCTGGTACCTTATACAGGTGTGTATCTGTCTCTCAACTCAGCTGCTCATAGGTCCAGCTACTGATCACAGACAGGGCCAGCAACTATCCCATGCAGAGTCTGACACCAGGCCCTTCTCTTCTGGCCGCAGAAATGGATGTATCCAGCCCTAGTGTCATAAATCTTAGCATCACATCTTGACAAGTTCTACCATTGATATTTTATTTTGCATTGAATTTTTGAAGGTTTAATTTTTTCACTTTGACAACTGGCTCTGTGGTGTTGCATAAACCCTGAGCTTCATCCTCCCCAGGCAAGTGCTCTGTCACTTCACTACATCCCTGGTCCCCTATTTTTTTTTCTTAGTGCTTATTACATTTGAGCACTTTTAGTTCCTCACCTTTGCTCAGAGAAGAAATGTTCCTAACTCTGGAATCGCCGTGAATAGCATACAATATTGAATTTATCTGTAGGAGTAGATATTGGTCCCTGAGCTTGTAAGAGCAGCTATCATCGAGCCGAGCTATACAGAGATAGTCAATGTAGAAGGAGGAAAGCCCCATTTGGTTCTTAGTCTCAGATGATCCATCACTGGCCCTGTCGCTGTGAATCTGTCACAGCAGAGTCATCTCTGCAGAAGCAGAGGATAGCCTATTTGTGTTACAATGGCCAGAAGGCAAGAGGGGAGAGTTGTCAGACATCTCAGTGAGCAGATGACCTTGTTGAGTTTACTTGAGTTCAACCTCTGGAACACACACACACACACACAGGAAGAGAAAGGAAAGAGAGAGGGAGGAAAACAAGAGGTAGATGGAGAAATATGTCCCATTGTGCCCTTAAAGGCTATGTCCCCAATAACCTAACTTAATCCCAACTAAGCCCTGCCTCCTGGATTTGACAAATCCTGAACGCACACGTGCCTTTGAGGACATAATGAGCTGGGTCTCAGAAAACCCTTTCCCTGCCTTCTGGGCACTCCCTCCTCATCCTCACCAGCCCTGGCTCGCCATGCTCCCTGCTCTCTGTTGCTCGCCCCAGGAAGCCTCTCCCCTTCACCATGAAGACCTGTTTCATTCAGCACACAGTTCCAGCACATGCATTCAGAAATCTCAGCTTCCTCGCAGAATACACTATGGCTGGTGTTCATATTCCCCCAACCACAAGTTTGAGTTCCAAGGCTTTCTCCCAGCTATGGAAGAAATTCAATATTCAGTACTGAAATAGCAGTTGTGCATGTATACCTGAGTCCTCAGTTCCTTGGAACCTTCTACCGCTCCAGAGCAAGTTGCCAAGCAAACTGACTTTCAGGGCTGCAAGCAAAGAGTCAGGGAGAGAGGTTGACACCATCCTTCCTGGTGGAGATTTGCTGTCAAAACCTCGCCCACAGTTTGATGTCCATAAACCCCTAAATATAAAGAGGCAAGGGCAGCCTTGTAACCAGAGATATTCCAATAGGGAAAGCTTGTGTTCAACTCTTTTTTAAAAAGGGCATACATGGAGAGCCCTGACCACTGTGCCCTTAAGGGAACACAGGAAAGATTTTTCTGCATTCTCAACTTTCATTTTCTTTAAGCACATTCTTATTTCTACTCCAACCTCCGTTTTCCTGAAAGTTCCTCTCGTGACAAATTGACTCCCATTAGTGCCATGCTTCCTAATGGATCCAAAATTGAGCCTTGCCTCAGGGTACCAAACAAGCCAGAAGACAGCATTATTAGCCATCCGGATCTTAGTAACCCTTGGGCTTAGGAAGCTCAAGTGGGTGGGAAGGAGGAAAGGAAGAAGGCATTTAAAGTTATCACTCTTCCTAGATTGAGTTTCTGAAAAGAAACTGAGCACAAGACACACTTCCCCAAGGAGTCTAAGCACTTGTTGTGTCTAGAACATCAGAGCATGGCAAACTATCATGTGCCCCACAAGAACGGCCAGTCACACAGCAACTCCTACAAGGGCCCCAATCGGGCCCCACTTCCTCAGACTGTAACTCCTGGCAGAGTGTGGGCAAGTGTGATGCCTGACACCCCACTCCACTTCTTCTGTCAACTCCAGTGTTCAGACCGTTCACAGGCACAGAGCTTCTCAGAGCACAGAGCCCAGACCCCTGGCTACCACAGAAAAAAATCCTTCAAATTGGGAACAGGAGGTGTGTGCCAAGCGTGAGGCAGGCCTGTACCTTGATCCCTGGGGCCACGGTTTTCCAAGATCATGCGTCTGTCTCATGCCATCTGTTCAATGAAGCCTTGTGGTATGGCCAGTGGTTCGGAAAACTAGCAAAAGGTCCAAGATGCAAAATAAACAGGACAGAGCAGCACAACAGTATGGATATTGTCCTAGGAACAGGGTGTCCACTCTGCAGGGAGCGCACAGCCAGCTAGCCCTACCCAGAAACAACTCTGGACATCCAGGGATAATGACAAATGTGCCCATTTCTGAATGGCCCACACGGGAGCTCATGATGTTAACACAAACTAATGTCATTTTCGTCTCTCACCCTGGCTTCCTGAATCCTTGCCATTCATAACAATCCCATCAAGCCAGACCTCAGTCAGGACCCGCTGACAATGGGTCGGTCCTTCCATGACTAAGTATCCCTCCCACCATTACTCTCCTCGTTTCTACTTATAATTATCCTAATAATGACTACTGGAAATAGCAAATGCTGAGGTCAGTCCCTGGATCACAGACAACAGGCCTCAGACCCTTCCCGAAAGCTTCCTACACCGATCCTCGCACCTGCAGAGTGTGCACAGTACATCATTGTTGGAAGAGTAAATGCATATATGCATTTGAGCTTTGGCAGTAATGCCACGTTTTCATGAAAATATTTAACTTATGGCAAGGAGACATAACACTGGCTGGAGAAGCTAAATCCCCTTCAAACAACCACACAGATAACGGAGAGTGTGTGTGTGTGTGTGTGTAGTCACCCACACTAAACTATCAAATAAGCTACTAACATATCTTGAAGCTCAATGAGAAGGATCCTCTCCATTTGAATTCTGCTCCTTAAAATGAAAACAAAGGGCTACCAGGTGGAGCCACTGAAAGCACGGTGGGAAGCAGCTTGACAAAAGGGAAGACTGAAGCCTGTTAAGAGGCTCGCAGGAGCAGCCAATAACTAGCAAGACACAAAAATGGGAACTTGTCTGAGTCAAGCAGAATGTGCGACACAAAAGCAAACCCTAAAAGTGTTAACATCCCGGAGGTAGCGTAGGACCCCGACATCTAAGGTCAGGATGTAGACTAAGATAGTCTTTACCATTATCACGATTCACTTTAGAATGGCTCTTACACTCCTCTCAAAAGTACTGGGGTGATGTGGAGCTGGAGAGGTATCCCCAACCACCGAAGACAACTAAATCCACCCATCGACTCAAAGGGATGAATCAAGACGCTGACAAGAGTTTTCCAACAAACCTGATGATCTATCTCTTAAATCTGAGGCATTTTTTCCAGCAACTACAACACACCCAGGTAGGAAGACCAGACACGAGTCCCACCGTCACGTGTTCACACTTAGTCACTCGAGCAGGTTATCAGGGCGACGGTTATCAGACAATGCCGAGGCTCGCAAGCAGGCATGATGACCTTACATCCTAACCAGCTCCCTCACACTGCTCACCGCTCTGTGCAGCACCCCTCTGCAGGCTCTGCTTCAGTTCCTGCCACCGGGTTTGTGCATAGACTTCCTGACTTTTCTTTGTGATAGACAACAATCAAGGCAAGGTAAATTACAATAAACCTTTTCTCTCCAAGTTGTTGGGGTTTTTTTGTGGGTTTTTGTTTTGTTTTGTTTTTTTGTTTTTGTTTTTGTTTTTGTCATGGCATTTGTAACAGCAGTGGAAATCGGAACTTGGAGAAGGTTCCACTCTACTGTCCTAGCCACCTTGGCTCACTAAAAAGAGTCAATGGCTTAGGGCAGAGAAGTGAGATCAACCATACTTCATAGAGAAAGACATCAGCTGGGACTCTCTTGAATTCTCTCAAGAGCTTGAGATTTTACCACAGATGTCAAAACTAAAGTTGTATAAAGAGTAAGATATACAATGACTGAGTTAGGGGTTCCACCGCTGTGATAAAACCCCACGGCCAAAAAAGAAGCAATTTGGAGGAGAGCAGGTTTATTTCAGCTTACATGTCTTGATCATAATCCATCACGAAGTCAAGTCAGAGCTAGGGTCTAGACGCTGACCTGGAACTGAAGCAGAGACCACAGGCGTGTGCTATTTACTGGCTTGCTCCTCCTGCTTTCTTCAGCCTGGTTTCTTATAGCCTAGAACCATCAACCTAGGGTTGGCTCCACCCACAGTGGGTTGGGCCTTCCCACATCAATCACTAATCAAAAAAAAAAAAAAATGCCCAACAGACTTGCCCATAGGCCAATCTTAAGATGGTATATTCTCAATCGATAGCCCTCTTCCCACATGACATCAAGATGACATAAAACTAATCAGCACTGTGACTAAATGCAGTGTGGTGCATTAGACTTCTCTAAGAACAGAAAAGGGGACGCTCATGGAAAAAACAAAAACCAAAGTCTGAAACACACCTGTGCTCTTCCTCAGCGGCTGTCTGTAATCGCGCTGCTTTCCTGTAACAGATACACCTGGGTAAGTTAGATGCTGGGATCAGAAGTGTGAGGTATGCAGACAACAGGGTTTCCTGCATTATCTCTGCAAGTCTTCTATAAACCTCACAATTTCTGAAGAGAGGTTGTTGGTTTTTTTTCTTTTTCTTTTGCATGAGGCTTATTAGGGATGAAAGGGGAGGCGGTTATGTTTCAAAATACACAAAAAAAGTCATATATATGGGAAAGATTTGTGGGGAGAACAGGAAGTTGACGGGGTGAGAGGGGAGAAGAGTTAGCATACATTTTATACAGGATGAAAATATCAAGGAACAATTTTATTTTTTTAAAGTTTTCTAAAGGAATTTCCTTTTTTCAATTTTACAGCCACCCTGAAAGTACTGCCCCAAATATCGGCTGCTAGCAAGGGGCTCTTAAATCCCTTCCTCGCTGTTCCAGCTGTTCCTCCCCTCAAAATATAAACTTAGGAGTTCTCTCACTTTGCTTGCTACTAGTCCCATGTCTGTCCAATTCCTTTTTCCAGAACACAAGGGACCCTCCCAAGAGGTCCCCACGGAACTGCAGTACCCACTGGCACCAGTTTGCAAACAAACCACTTGAGGACCCAGAGACCTTGTGAACCTGTGAAAGACCTAAGTTGTGTTTTGATGACGGGTCAGGGAGTTTTACCGCAGACACCTTGAAAATGAGCGGTACCCAGGAACGCAAGAAGCGGGAACCAGCCAGAACTGACCCGAAGCTCAGATCCTGAATGACTTTAGGATTTCAGCTTCAGAGAGGGTGTGTGCTGGCAGGTGTCCTGTCAACCTGACATAGACCAGAGTCAACCAGAGAGGAGAGAGCCTCAGTTGAGAAAATGCCTCTGTAAGACTGGGCTGCAGGCAAGCCTGCAGGGCATTCTCTCTTCATTAATGACTGACGTGGAAGGGCCCAGCCCATTGTGGACAGGGCCACCCCTGGACTTGTAGTCCTGGTTCTAGAAGGTAAAAGGCTGAGCAAGCCCCAAGGGACAAGTCAGTAAGCAGCGCCCTCCATGGCCACTACATCAGCTCCTGCCCTATGTGAGCTCTTGTCCTGACTTTCTGACTTTCTTCAGTGTTGGACTATGGATGTGGAAGTGGAAGCCAAATAAATCCTTTCCTCCCCAAACTGCCTTGGTCATGGTACTTCATCAGAGCAACAGAAATCCTAACTAGGACAGGGAGAAATAGTTAGCTAGATAGTGATAAATTCACCTTGGAAGCCTTGAAGGATAGAGCCCTCTCACCTGGTCAGTTTCTTTCCATTTCCTTCCTTCCAATGCCAAAAGGGAAACATCGCTACAGCCCCCTCCTTTGAATTTAAAATGAATGAGAAAGGGGCGATATGAGAGCTTTTTTGGACTCGTTATAGGGAGGCTACTACTTCCGGGTCAAAACAACGGGATGTCAGTTCCACCACTGGCCCTGTAAGGACCTGATCTGCTCCACTGATGAGAACACTGTATGCTGTCACCCACTTCCTTAAGAGTTAACCCAGCTGGGCCTGTCCATCACAAAGCCGAGTCACCTGAAGACATTCTAAAGCGAAGGGGAGTGGAGAATAATTATCCCTGTAGTGACATAATGTAGCGTCCAGAAGTTCCTCCCCTATGGCAGCTGCTTGAGGAGCACATTTTCAAGGTGCTAACTCAGAGAGCATAATTTTTATTCCTTTTTATCTTTTCAGACACCTAATGTCCCGCTTCGATTCCCTGTTGCTATAATAAACACCAAGCAAAACCAGCTGCAGGAGGCAAGGGTTTGTGTGGCTTACGAGTTACCATCCATCCCTGAGGGACCCCTACAACTGAAACCAAGACCACGAATAGCCAGCCCTGCCCCTCCAGGCTCACTGCCAGCTCTCTGATACAGCCCAGGCCCACCTGCTCAGAGATGGTACAGCCAGCCCTTGGTGGGCTGGGTCCTCCTATATAATTAGAAATCAAGAAAACGTGCCCTCACAGGCATGGTCACGCGCCAATCCGATGATGGTGGTTCCTCATTTCAGCGCCTGCTTCCCAGGTGTGTCAAGCTGACAACCAGGGTTAGCCATCGCACCCGCCAAAGGCTTAAGCGTTCTTTCCTGGTAGACAAGGCTTTCTCATTCTCTGAAGTCTTCTAACGCCTGCCCCTTCCCAATGTGTAGCTGTCTGCAGACCTCCAGTGCTGCACCTGCTGGTTTCCTTGGTCCCTAACTCAAAAGGCATGGCTTTCTCTCTTCTTCTCCCCTAGACTAGGAGCTCACTGTCTTCCCATCTCTCAAGCCCCAATTTATAATCCCATAATAAAATTCCTTCCTAAACATGCCTTCCTGCTCTCTGTAAATTCCATTCTCTGAGTTCCTGGGACTGAAGACCTGGAAGTCACCTGTCCTGGTGTTGTCTTGGTAGTTGTTGATTTATCCAGGACTCTAACAACCCTTCATCTCCTCTGTGGAGATTTAAATGATGCCCCTTCCACAGGTTCATATTAGGAACATAAGTGAAAGCATTTTGTGTGAATCGAAATAAAGTAATGCTTGCAAAATGTGTCAAGGAGCTAGCCACAAGGCAGCTTCAATACGATCCAAACCTAAAGCAGATGCTCATATGCTAACAAATCACCCCAAGGTGATTCTGATATAATAATGAACCAGCCCTAAGCTGTAAACCCCCAAACCATAAAACTGATGCCTGTTAAACAATACAAAACACTGGGATTTGGGGGTAAAGCCTAGGGTGGCATTACCGTGCTCCTGAGACATGACATCTCCCGCCTCAGGACGGATGCACACCAACAAGGGTAGTCTGAGACTGGCCGCTGTGGGACTCTGGCTTTGGCAACTGTTTAGGTGCCGGCACTACTGCTCAATTCACAGGAGCCCATCCGTCAGCACCAGCCACAGACTGACTTCTCAAGGAACCTCTGGAGCTTCCAATGGTGCCTTCTTCCCAGCTTGCCACAGCTGAGCACCTCAGAGCAGATGTGGGTCGAGCCTGCTCCCAAAGTACCCCCACCGGAAGTCTGCAGCATTTTCTGCCCAGCCGACCATTCCTCAGTGGGTGAGATGTCTGTTTATATGAGGTTACCATAACCCGTTATAATAGTAAGGGATGTTTGTGTGAATAAACTGAGCATATTCAAAAGGCACATCTTCTATGAACATCCTAGCTGGCGCACCCCATAGCCCGCTAGCCGTGCTCTCCAAAGCGAGAGTTTGAACACTTGGTTCCCCGATGGTGGCGCTGTTTGGAGAAGTTTTGGAACTTTTTGGAGGCAGAGCCCTGCTGGAGGACGTCCTAGAGAGCAAGTTTCCACCCCACTTCCAATCCACTCCCTGATTCCCATGTGACTAAATGTGGACAGTCAGTTCCGGCTCCAGCACCTGTTGCCTCTCCACCCCCACTATTATGGACTCTCCCTTTCTCTCTGCAAGTGGTTGGAGGCGTGGTCTCTTGGCTTCCTGCTCCAGACACCTGCTGCCCTGCCTCCCCTACTCCAATGGACTCCTCTCTCTCAGAAACTGTAAACCAAAATAAATGTTCTCATATATAAATTGCTTTTGATGGTGGCATTTTATCCAACGCTAGAAAAAGTAACTAATGCATCCTCTTGACTCCATTTTTCCCACATCAACCACCTTCTCTAAAATGTTCCAAGAACCTCCACTCTGTAGCTTTCCTCCTTGCTGCTGGGGTGTTGTCTCGGACCAGTGTGCGACCGTTCGTGTGCTCCCTTCTGTATGGACCCATTTTTATCAGCTGTTGTGGTTTAAATTAGCAACATCCCCCTTGGGCTCATGTATTTGAGCATTTGGTGTCCACTTGGTAGTACTGTTAGGGGAGATTGTGGAGCCTTTGGGGCTTGGCTGGAGGAAGTGCATCATTGAGGGCAGGCATTTTGAGGTTTTATAGTCTGCACCACTTCCTACTTTCTCTCTGCTCCCTGTGTGTGGACAAACTGTGGCCACTCGCTTCCTGACTATCATGCCTTCCCCACCATGATGGCCTGCAATCCCTCAATAACGATAATCTAAAACGAGCCCTTTCTCCCTAACTTAAGATTTATCAGGGTCTTCCATCACAGCAGCAGAAAAATAACCAATACACCTGGCTTATCCTGATCTAAATAAAATGAGAGCCACCAGTATGATTTTTTTTCTGCTGCCCAAACAACATTACTCCTGCACTCAAAAACTAAAATGATTGGCCAGGCATATCATCAGGCATAGTGGTATATACCTTTATCCCCAGCAGCACTCTGGAGCCAGAGGAAGGTGGATCTCTGTGAGTCTTGGGCCATCCTGGTCTATACAGGAAGTTCCAAGCCAGCCACAGTTACATGATGAGGCTCTGTGTAACCACCTGATGGCCCTAGCCATACTAACAACTCAAGAGGGAGCTAATGCTCCAAGAGAAAAGCTGTTGTCTCTTCTGGGATTCGGCAGCCCGGACTAAGCCTGTAATGGAGGCATTCTGGCTCCAAGGCATACAGATCCCCCTCTCCAACCAACAGGTGGCTATGGAAAGAGAGTGTCACAGTTCTTCCTTCCTAGGCAGCGACTGTGTCCCTCAGTCGCATGGGAGCAGGTAGAGAAGGTGAATCATAATCCTTCAGCTCCCCTAAAATATTTCTGGAACCACAGCTCTCAGTGGTGAACTGAGGGTAGAAACTAGGACAGAGAGTAAGGTCCAAAGAGTCTTACACCAGGGCGGTAAAATTAGCATATATTAAAAAACAGTTGGCAAAAAGAGAAGCTGGGCGGCCCTTCCTCACCTCCCGTCCATTCCACATCTCACCAAAGTCAGCCACCATTCGGGCACAAAGGCATTTCAGAGCATCTGAATGTAACCTATGATTCATTGCACTCCTGGGTGGAGATTTAAGATGCTGACAGACATGCATACAGTTGTATGTAGAACCACATGAATCAGAGAATGCACAAGAAAGTTCACACTATGCGCTTGAGCCAAATGTCCTCACTAGGAGCCTCCACCCTGTCTACAGCATGGCCATTCAACCTCCTAAGTCTGCTCCATCCCGCTTGCTCCCTTTAAAGTGTGATCTTTGTTAAGGGATTCTCTCAGTTTTGCTATCTACAAAACAAATAAGTCAAAGAATTAGGACGTTAAAAAAAAATAAAATAAAATAAAGGTTGTTTGAAATGGAGGCCTTAAGTAGATTCAAAATCATTCTTGGTCTTCACATGCCATCCCTATATCAGTGTACAATGAATATTCACTTTATTTTAGAAATTTTCAAAAGAGGAAAAGTATAAATACAAAATTACAGACTACCAGCAACAAAACCAACCTAGCTTTGGGTGCGGGGACAGGACGGGGTGGGTCTTAACTTGGAGTATTCCTAAGACGACAGATAAGCCCTAACAACCGTTCAACTTACAATCTGTCAACTTCACAATGATGCTAAAGGAAAAACTGGCTTTCTCTTTTCCAAGGCTAGCCACACACAGTACAAGTCTTCTGTGATGACAGCTGGTGACAAGAAACCAATGACTGCGTGCTAGGATGCTAAATGTCCCATTGCAGCAAAAGCAGCATCTGGGTTTATTTAACTATGAGGTCAGGTGCTAGTCTTCCTGACCAAGCCAGCTCAGTCAGTCAACGGGGTCTCAAGGGAGGGAGGATTGAAAAAGAAAAACAATTAGACAAAATTATAGCATGACTCCAGCCTGTACTGAGGCTGAAGCAGCTTTGTCTCTGCAGCCTGCTTTTATATCATTCCAGGTGTGTCCAAAAACCACGGTCAGTTCTTAGATCAAAGACAAAGTAATCAAATGTGGCAGTAAACAAAGAGATCACATAAGATAGTAAACAAAGAGATCACATAAGATAGTAAACAAAGAGATCACATAAGATAGTAAACAAAGAGATCACATAAGATAGTAATTAAGTAAAGTAGTAAGCAAAAGGTAGCACACAAGGTAATAATTAAGTAAAGTAATAAACAAAACCTCATGGTCACTGTTTCTATTCTTCTTAGCTGAACCTACTTCCTTGTCTGAACCCAGTGACAAATGCTGCATTCCTAGAAGTGGCTTCAAGAGCTCTCAACATCTTCCCAGGTCTCTGCATGGTTAATAGGAAGGGTGACCTAGCCACCAAAGTTTCCCCCTAGTCACATCAGTGTCACAGAGGGCTAAGACAGACTGGGACCAGGCCTGCTCTGCAGGAAACACCTGGAGACCAGTTTCCAAGTCATTGGCAAAATCAGGGAATTCTCTGCCACTGATCACACTTCCTGCACAATCCTGCCCTGCCCAATCCTGCCCTGCCGTAGCCCATACGCAGCTAGCCTGGCACCCAGTAGGGCTACGGAGTCTTCCCTTTAGGTGACAATTGATTACCTGAAGAAAACAGATGTAGCACCCAAGAACTACAATGCCTCCGCTTCAATCAATCCCTTTACAAAAACCTGACCACAACCTCCTGTAGTGACATCCCATACCATGATGAATCCCCAAATCAACAGTGCCGAGATGTATCAGTATGTGCATCCCTAGAGTCCAGGGACCTCTGAACAGAGCGGTCTCAGCACAGTGAAAAACTGATGGAGTGAGGTGTCAGAAATGGCTGCAGACTATCCAGACGTCCACAGGCTACCATTAATTCTGCAGTGGATGCTTAGCCGTGGATTCGGACAGGCTGGGGTCAATGTATTTATCATTCATTGGTCATGCACTTTGATTAGCCTCTCAAGACACAGGGACCCAACCTTCAATGCCAATCTCTGTTCACACATTGAATCCATTTTTAACAAAGCTCTTAAGCATCCACTCTTACATATGCCTCGTAATTCCAGGGAAAGACCAGCTCCACAGAAAAGAGGAATAAGAGCTTCTTTGAGCCCTGATCCCTTATTCCGTGAGACAGGGGATGAGCGTTTTACACATTGGTTCCCATATCCTGTGCAGGCAACCTTGAACATCTTACTTCTCTTCACTCCCCTGGATGTAGAAATGACCTATGCTCTCTATTGTTCCTCTATTGAAAATTGCCGTCCAGATTCCCTGAGAATCTCTCAGCCACAGCAACATAGATAGAGAGCTAGGGTCAAAGATACGGACTGGAAGTTGGGGAGATCACTCAGGGGGTACAGTGCTCACTGCACATGCAGAAGGAGGACCTGAGTTCAGATTCTCAATGTGCTGGCACAAGTCCATACCCTCAGCCCTGGAGGGCAACCCCAAGCCTACACATTCACTCACACAGGCAAGCACACTTTCACACATATATATCCATACAACACATACAAATATACGTACACATATACACACACATATATCTATATATACACATTTACATATACATACATCATATATATGTACAACACACATATATATGCACATACATATATATACACATATATATCCATACAACATGCACACATATATACACACATACATATATATATACACATATACATATATAATATATAAACACACACTCACACACACACATATCCATATAACACATACATATCCATACAATTCACATACACACACATACATATATACACACACAAAACACACTTATATATATCCATACAACACACACACTCACATATATATACACATACACATGTACACATATATATACATACATATATAATATATATAAACACATACTCATATACACACATACATATCCATATAACATATACATATTCATACAACTCACATACATACACACATACATATATACACACACAAAACACACACACTCACATATATATGCACATACACAGGTACACATATATATATACATACACACATATATTATACACATACAACACACATGTAAATATTTATACAACACGTGTATAGCCATATAACATACACATGCATATCTCCATACAACACACACATTTACAAAAGCCGGAAGGAAGCCCAAATCCACTGCAGCTGGGTTGACTTGGGCCCATGACTTAATCCCACTGAGTCCCAGATTTACATTTCAAAAGTGAGGGTGGCAATAATGCACATTACAGAAAACATCTGGCAAAACCTGTGTGAATATTAATTCATTTTCTACTGTGATACATTCAGCAAAACCTGCTGGCAGCCCCCAAAGTCGACATAACTTACACCCAGTATGAAAAAAGTCTCCCCTCCTCCCTGCCTGTCTCATCTCAAATCTTCCCCATTAATTCTGTAATCAATAGATTTTCAATAATGGGAGCGCCTTGGGGGAGTTCTGTGGACACCCTCGTGAGCCAGCAGCCCCTGAGTTCCTTCTAGACTCAGAACCAGCCCTACTCACTCCACTGGTCACCCAGACGTGTCTGTATTGACTCGGAGCCCCCAGTTAGGCAAACCCACCATTCCCTCAAAAGGAAGGTCGGGATACCAAATCGGTCCCTCTGCCTTCAAAGACTGTCACATGTATGCAAAGGCATGCCCCAATCAAGTTCCAGAGATCACAGACGCTGTAATTCACGTGTTCACGTGTACTTGTCTGCTTCCCCAGAAGGCCTGCCTGTGTTGTTAATGAGGTATATAGTGCAGATGTTCTCAATATTTATTAAATTATAGTTTCGAGAGAGCAATTCTCTCTGTCCTAGAAGACAGAAAATCCCAACTCTGTGGTCAGTCATGTGATCTGCCAGTCCGTATCCTCTGCCAAAAGCTCAAACTCCACACAGAAACATTTGGAAAGCCTACTGGGGACAGGGGGGTCTGTGGGCACCCACTCATCCTCTGTGATAGGGAAGCGAGGAGGAGACACCTAAGCTCCTGGTGACCACATTTGTAGATGTGAATGTAAATGAGTATAATATTTAACCACCACATGAATCCACGTGGATCAATAAATACGCTCAAAGACTTCAAAGGTCAATTAGCGATTACAAAACCCAAAGAAAGGCACAGGCAGATGAGAGGGGGGGGAAAAAGCAAAACTAAGGGCCTTTATCTTAACATTAAGTCAGGAAATTAAGTGATACGTTGGAAGATAAGATTGGGCACATAGACAGACAGACAGACAGACAGGAGGGGAGGAGGGTGGTGAGGAACAGAGAGAAGTTAATATAATGATGACCCCATTATTTTGTCTTAGTTTCAGATGTATTATGTCCGCTCACAGACAGTTAAGAGTCAGAGGTGGGAGTGGGAAAGACAGCTTCATCCCTCACCTCTCGTTTCATGCGTGGGGCACTGCCTTCACACCCCAGGGGCAGGAGGCTTCACTAGAGCTCTCCGTGAACACGATCTGATAGCAGGGAGAGGGTGCAGGGGAAGGGGGCAGACACAAACTTTCTCAGTACTTTCCATATGAAAGCGTAGACAGGGGCGCTGGTCTGAGCGAAGTAACAAAGGCACAAGATCATAGGTGTGCCAAAAACACTGGCAAAAAGAGGGTCCTTGTACAACGCTCCCACCCCGCCAGCAAGACAGGGAGATTATTCAGATCTGACCTTGGTGCTAATTGCTTAACAGCTGAAAGAAACCAGGTTGGAGCCGTAGGGGTCGGAGCTGTGTGGGAGGCCGAAGCTGCTGGATATGATTTTAATAACCGCTTGGGAAAGACTTTTATTAGAGGCTAAGTAAAGAAATATGTTTTCGGTGTTTCTTCTTTTTCTATATACCATTCAGACTCCATACCATATTAAAGAGCAAAATTGTATTAATCTCCATACTATCCCAAAAAAGTCCATTGCTGCAATGAAAACCATCAGTAAGTATTTAGAGGTAGTTTTTCTCTACCAGGGAAAAGTCTATAAGGTTCTTGTCAGCCCTGCCTAATTAGTCACCAATCACCTGAACACAGTTCCGGGCATAAATCAAACACACACACACACACACACACAACCTGTAAGAATTAAAAGCCTGTTTGCAAGCTTCCAAAACCAAGTTCCTCACCAACACAAGGAGAGCCTGCAAAGCAAGCAGCTGGGTGGGCAGCGACACCGTTGCCCGAAGCTTCCTACTGGGGAAAACTTGGAATGCTGGACGTCCAAACAGAAACATTGCAGTGGACTTCCCTGCACGTGTGGAAATAAATGGCTCTAGGAAGTCAACGCATCTAAAAACCTCCCTTCATGTAACCAAGCCCAGACGTACGGTCACTTCCTGCTGCTGTGGTACAGCATCTGAGAAAAGCAACTTACAGGAGAAAAAGGATTCTAGGGAGGATTCAGTCCATCATGGCGGAGGAAGGCACGGCAGCAGTATGAGACACGCATATAGGAAACAAGGAGATCACGTCACACACACACACACACACACACACACACACACGCGCGCGCGCACACACACACAAGCACACATGCACGCACTCACACACACACATGAAGCAGAAAGAGAAAACAGAAAGTTTGATGACCAGGTTATACATCATCAAAGCCCAATCTGGGAATGGCGCATGCCTTTAGTCTCCGCACTCAGGAGGCAGAGGCAGGAGGACCTCTGTAAGTTTGAGGCCAGCCTGATGAATTGAGTGAGTTCCAGGACATCCGGGGCTACACAGAGCAACCCTATCTCAAATAACCAAAAGAAAATAAAAACAAAAACAATCAAAGACCACCCACAGAGACGCAAGTTCTCCAAAGGCCCCACTCCTAAAGGTTCTATAACCTTCCAAAAGAGCACCACCAACTAGGGACCAAGTGCTCAGATTCAAATACATGAGCCTCTAAGAGACATTTTTCATGCAAGCCAAAGCATCTGTTAGGCTCACTTTGTCCATTTGTCCTGAATATTTTCTTATTACCCTGACATAGGTACTTCCGCCGTAGTTTTCACCAGATTACTTCCAGAAGGAGTTGAACATACAGAAAGAATCAAACAGGCTGCAGTTGAGGAACGAATACATACATCTCAGATGGGGTCTGTTCTCTGCTTTGACACTGGTCTGAGCTAATCTTATACACACACACACACAAACACACAAACTCAGGCCTGAGCCCACTCCTTCAGCTGAGGATAATCAGCCCAGACTACAGCAGTCATTTCAACAAGGTACCCTGCCTCCTGCAGGTGGCAGAGAATAGGAACATGACAGTCTTCACCTTTCCAGAAACCCACCCAGTCACCGCCCCTGACGGAGATGAGTCAGTGTTTATTTTCAATATAGGAAAAGATGTTAAATCACGCTTGACGATAATACAGTCAACTAACTCAGGATCGAGGATGCAGAACATTCTTCCCAAAGGTCCTTGTGAAAGTAGCATCCAGAATGTTGTGCTTTGAGGGACACTGGGAACAGGCACCAGGGAGCAGGGCTTCCCTACCGAGAGGAAATCATAAAGGGCTGA
The DNA here is from genome assembly GCF_947179515.1 of Apodemus sylvaticus. Taxonomy (NCBI): domain Eukaryota; kingdom Metazoa; phylum Chordata; class Mammalia; order Rodentia; family Muridae; genus Apodemus; species Apodemus sylvaticus. Next base: position 29,462,838 of record NC_067484.1, read on the forward strand.
GTTAAGATCAGGTGCCCTGCCTCACCAGCACTCCGCCAGGAGGAAGCGATCCTGCCCATCAAGGCCACAAGCAGTGGCTTTCGTCACGAGCCTTTACCTACTGCCCCCCGCTCCCACGCACGCCAAAGACACGCCTTGGTTTCCAATCCACTCATATGAGTGTATCCAGAGTTCGCTATCTACCTCCAGGCATGATCTCTACCCCACCTCAAGTTCCCAAGTAGCAGACGGGGCTTTTGTCAAAGTGATGATGAATTTCAGAATTGCTAAGACAGTGCAGAAGGAGGTCACTCTAGGAGAATACTGAATGGTTTTTGGGTTGGTGGTGGTAGTGGTGGTGGTGGTGGTGGTGGTGGTGGTGGTTTGGTTTGGGGGTGGGCGGTGTTCAGAGACAGGGGTTTCTCCATGTAGCTGTCCTGGAACTCACACTGTAGTTCAATGAGCAGTTCAATGTGTAGTTCATTGGAGTTCAGCAGGCTAGCCTTGAACGCACAGCAATCTAACTGCCTCTGCCTCCCTAGTGCTGGGATTAAAGGCATGTGCCACCATTGCCCAGCTGAGAACACTGGATTTTGGAGTAGACACAAATGATACCAGGAGGCATATATCAAGCATTAGGAACAGGGCTAAGCTGGGTGCATCTTTGGGTCTTCGTAAACCAATATCCTTTGAGGTGGCATATGACATAGCATAAAACACAGTTTTTTTTTCCCTAGATAGACATATGTACATGCAACAGCATGCATGCATGCATCTGTGCACAATCAAACACACATGTGCACATGAATGCATGCACACATACATATGCATACATTATGAACAAACTCAAAGAAAGCACATAGGGGCCAGAAGCCAATACTCTCAGGTAGTAGAGGACACAGCACCTCCCAGTTCAGAGAAGCTATAGGAAGGCCAAGAGAACCCCATGAAAAGGCCGGAGCTGTGATTGGCTCACCAGAGGGTGGGACAGTCTAAAGGCACCTCCACGCCCATGCCTGCAGGGACACAGGACCCTGCACTTACAGGCTGGCGGCCCCTGCTTAACCAGAGAGCTGAACATTCAGTGGGACAGGGGACATCCTGGCTATTCCACTTGTAAGTGAACCTAGGACCCTTTGTGAAAGACCCCAGCTGGTATGTCCACAGACAAAATGGGTTAAGAAATTGGCTTTTCCAATATTTTAGTCATGAAGGAATGAATATGTCTACAGTCTGCTCTAAAACATAAAAATATTCAAAGAAATATGCTTGACAATGCCTTTCATGGGCCAAGTGAAAGTGAGATCCCCAATGACTGGCATGGGGTGAATGGGTCAGCACACTACCACACTACCTTCTGCAAACCCGTGTGTGAATTCTCAGGACCCTGATGAGGCTGGCCCTGGTGAGATGGCTACACTCACTTCTTTTGGCTCCGTGGTGTGATAGCCCAGATACAGCCCACACGCAGGAAGCACGTCACAGGGCGTCTGCCACGGAGTGTAAGGATAAATCCCTGCCAGCAACAAGGTCTGAACTCTGCTCTTCCCAGGACCACCCAAGACACTCAGGGCATCTTTATCCTGTCCTCAGTCCACACACTGAACCCAATGAGGGCTTCATAAAGGTAGACAATAGAGTATAAAAGACAAAGAGCCCGGGGCTGGAGAGATGGCTCAGCGCTTAAGAGCACTGTCTGCTCTTCCAGAGGTCCTGAGTTCAATTCCCAGCAACCACATGGTGACTCACAACCATCTGTAATGGGGTCTGATGCCCTCCTCTGGTGTGTCTGAAGACAGCTACAGCAAGCTCATATTAATAAAATAAGATAATAATAATTTTAAAAGACAGAGAGCCTTTCTTAGACCACTGAAAGTCTCTCGAGACCAATAACCAGGACTTTCATTTACTTAAATACAGTAATCATTAGTACCACTGTAAGTCATTCTGATTAATCAGAACTCATACTAGTTAATTCGCTAGCTAATTAGAATTTTAAGGGTACTGTTGCCATTCAGGCAAACTCATTTAGAGCTAATCAAATTCCTATACAATATTTAGGTGAAAATGGGAGTGAGTCTGCTTAAACATCTAAGTGGCCCCTTCAATGCTCGGTTTTTTTTTTTAAATCCCCCATGCTCAGGAGGCTAATCTCACTGGGTTAACATTTCTGGTTCTGACCTAACACCAGTCCCCAGTCACCAGCAGCAGTGCCTGCCTATGTCTGGAATGCAAATGTTCCACCACAGGTGCAAGCAGCTATCCTCAAGCCAACCTTCTGATGAGAGATTCTACAACCCTCACAGCCAAAGCAGAGGCTGCCTGTAAGCCTCTAGTCAGAATGTGTCTCAACATACTCGCCCAGGGGTCAGTTTTACCAATGTGTACTTCCATGTTGGTAACTAACATACTAATGTGGTCATCACTCATGGTGCAGTCGCCCTACACAGGCCTCTTCCAGGGCACCATTATGTAGAATCTCTCTCAGCTCCTCACAAGGAATACACCTTGACCGAAGATTTTTCAGAAGTGTAAGGCCAGGTGGATAGAGTTTAAAGCCTCTCCCCTCTGATACTATCTCTCAGAGCTGGGATATATCTGGTTCCATGTCCTCTCACCTGTTCGCCCTTTTTCTAAAGGAAAAAAAAAAAAAAAAAAACCAGCTCAGCTTATAACAGGCAGTCAGCATGCAAAGTAAAATAGAGAAGGTTTCCCTTTAAAATTGCTTGTGTTCCATCCAATAGCACTTCACAGGTTAATTATGTAATAGTGTCCACTGAAACAATGGACCCTAAGTTGTTCATGTTACACATCTTCTAAATGCTTTTCCCAATAAACAGGATTATCTCTCTTCCATGTGGCTTTAGGGATGGAAGCAAACACATCACGTTTGCCCCCAAGACAATAAGAAACTGATGTGCGCCAGGTGGTGGTAGCACACACTTGTAATCCCAGCATTCTGGGAGGCAGAGGCAGGTGAATTTCTGAGTTCGAGGCCAGCCTGGTCTACAGAGTGAGTTCCAGGACAGCCAGGGCTATACAGAGAAACCCTGTCTTGAAAAAAAAAAAAACAATTCCAAAAAACGAAAGAAAGAAAGAAAGAAAGAAAGAAAGAAAGAAAGAAAGAAAGAAAGAAAGAAAGAAAGTAAGTGACGTGCTGGCACTCAGCCTCCACAGGCCTGCTGTCCAGCTTCCTTGGTACCAAGCATTTGAGCGGCTCACAGCCTTAGCGGCAAACAGCCCACTCACTCACTCACGAGTGCTTTGTGGTGCCTCTTCCAGTCTGCACACAAGAGGAAGGGGGCACAAATGGAGCGAGGAGAATGCTCAGTCGTCTCCATTTCAGAGAAACTTCTTGCCGTTCCATCTCGTGGTCATAGTTGTGCTATAAGCCATGCAGATGTTATCCCCCACCCTACCCAATTTTCCAGGTGAGGAAACAGAACTCCGTGGTCTAAGAACACACCAAAAATGAGACCGAAGACTTCACTTATACAAGAATCCTTTACAACATGCCTTCACTGGGCTTTGGAGAAGACTCACGCATTTGGGGGCCTCCTTTATCCCATATCTACGACATGAGTACCACACGAGTTATTTCTCCAGGAGTACCCTAAGAGCCACAGACTGAGAAGCCCCGCTGCTTATTCAATGCCTGAAGCCTGGCAGTCCAAGTCTGTACCCTCACCCAGTCTGTCCTCTAGCTCTGCCTCTCAGGCCGCTCACCCTGCTGTCTGCCACTCAGCCCAGCCATGACCCAGCCATTAATATGTGGATCTCTAGCTCTGAACCACTTGAACTGTTCCCCAGGTTTTCCACGTCATCTCTCTATACCCATCTCTATTCAACAGAAAGCCTAACTTCTGTAATGCAATATGCCCCTAGTCAGACTCCCAGGACAGTCTGTTACACCCTGGCCCCCAAGTGGATGACGATGGTTCTAAGCAAGGGTGTAAAGGAAGGAAAATGACATCACGATTTCAAGGAGCAAAGAGGCATGAAAATATCACCTCCAAGAAAAAAGTATCAGTGCTTGTGCAAACGGATCTCAATTCCAAGTCTGATCCTGAAATACAGGGTGGACCATCATAGCCGGGGAACACAGCAGAGGCTGAGCCTTCCAGACAGCAGACTAGCCTACCAAATCACACAGGTAACCAACCATAGGACACAGAAGAGTCGGCCCAGAAAAAGAACTTGGAACCTTTCCCTATTACTAGACCAAAGCTAGACGGCAATCTCAGGGGAAGTATGGAATAATAATTTGACATGTAACTGTTTCCCCAGCTCATAAGAAATTCTATCCCACGTAGGGCTGCCCTGCTTGGCTCCAGGAGCAAGACAGGGCCAGATGGAACCACTCTGTGGAAAGCAAACCTTTCTACCCCCATAGCAACCTCATCCCTGCCTCCAAAACACTTAAAAAGATACACATCTAATTGTTTTCCACAATTTTTAAGAAACTGACTTTCGGTTCCACACCCTGTACTGGGCATGTTCTCATTATAAAAACAGAAACACGAGATCATTTTTTTTAAAAGAATTTTTTTAGATCATCCTTAGCACCACATTTCAGGCATCTATTTTTAATGTTTATGTATATTTCCTCTCAGTCTGTCTTCTGGGTGTGTGGATTGCGGATGAGGGAATATGATTCAAACCAGATTCTTAGCAAAGGTAAGAACAGCTCAGCTTTTGCTCATGCCTTCCCTGCTCCAAGCAAGACTGTCTCCTGAGTGAACAGACAAAGAAATCACCTCATCTGGGGTCACTTTTCTCCTAGAGAAGCCTGGCTAACCCTATGGTCTAATACTCATGCTGGAAAAGCCATCCGTGGCTCGAACCCGTGGCTCCTTAGAACTCAACCTTCTCGAGTTCTCTTCCCCTTGTCCTGTTATGTAGTTTATTTTCACAATCTCTGTGTTGATTTTAAACCCAAGACAACACAATAAATAAATAAACTCAGGAAAACACCTGTCATACCAGAACACAAGCACGGTGAGCTTAGAGAGTGAGTCAAAATTCCAGGAAATAATGAAAGGCTTCGTCTGCTTTGAAAAGATAGAAAAACAACGATTTGTACACCTTAACCGTCTCCCACTTTGAACTTTTACTGGTAACAGAGGATGTCTATAGAAAAAAATACCTTCATAAGGTGATTTCTAGAACATTCACAAATCTAATTATATTTCACGGCTTGATGGACTTGTTCTAAACGTATAAACAATATTTAACTCACCCATAATTGATACAGAGATTTAAGTCTGACAGAGTAGAAAAGGAAGGCAAGAATTGGTCTGGAAAAGAATTGCTTCTCCTGACCTCTGGAAAGTAGTTTTCTTTGTGTCTGGTGGTGGTAGGGAATAGAAAATAAGAATTAAATGTAGAGACTGGGAGTGGAGCTCAGTGGAAGAGGGTTTCTTAGCATGGATGAAGTCCCAAGTTCAATCCCAATCCTGGGGGTGGGGGGGAATAATATAAATAGCCCTGGGAAGGGGGAGGGGGTGAGAGCATTGAATGACATGTCCCCAAGCCTGTCCCTGTCACCTCCGCAGCTGTACTTTACCCCCTTTCATTAGAACTTACTGTTTGCATTGAGGTCTGACCCAACCCACAGTGACAGAGGTGAGATGGCCTTGTATTCACCCCTGCAGCCATCTAAGCATCAACAGACAGAAGTCCATGAACGGCTCTACCTCAGCACCAGAGCCTCCCCAAGCCCTGGGAGTCTCGATGCCCATCTCTGTAGTCCTACCAGACAAGGGCTCCTAGCTCCCATGCCCACTTGTACTGCGGCACAGTGGGAAGGGCAGTGTTCTGTCTGCTCTCAAGAGCTTTCTCGGAAGAGGTAACTTCCAACATTCTATCATAGGATGCCAAAGACAGGAAAAAGCACAACCGAGAGGCCACCTGACCCAAGGCAGGACACCTGCCCAAAGGCCAGCAGTATACATACATCAAGGTTTCAGACAGGGAAACCACAGAGGCCCTGGGACGGGAACTACATGTGAGGAACTTTGAAGAGAGGCAGCCAGGCTCCCGGGTGGAGCACACACAGAGTGCATGCTGTGAAGGGAGGATTTATTCAAAGACTGGACTTCAGGGGATTAGAGATGCCAGATGTGAGGCCTGAATCACTGGGCAGGTGGAGTCACCAGTGATCAAAATAAGACAGTGAGAGACTGAAAGACAACAGGGAGAAGACAGGGGGACATTAGAAAACACACAGGAACTCCATGGGACAATGATGGACAGGAGCAGGGTCAAAAGGGACCTCCATATGGTTTAAAGTGAGAATAATTTTTGTGTCTTCCTTCCTTCCCTTCCCCACTACCTACTTTCTTCCTTCCTTCCCTCTTTCCTTTCATCCTTCTTCTGAGGTGCTGGGGACCAGACCTGGGGCCTTGTTCATTTGTGGCAAGTGTATTACCTCTGAGCCACACCCTACTCCAGTTCATTTTTGTACACCCTAACTGAGATACTTGGAAATGAAACTACCCAGCAGACATCCTGAGGTAGGAGCTCTGAACCTGAAAACAAAACCACTCCAAACTACAAAGAAAGGATTCTGCCTCCATCTAGAAATATCTCCAAACACAAATAAGGTGGAGCCCCTGTCCCCTCCTGGCGCTGATGCCAACTGTGCCTCACAGGCAGGGTTCATTGGCCTGCCAAGCTCCCAACGGAGACCCAATACCCAAAGATCGCTTTGCCCGTCTCCCTTTAGGAGACAATGTTCTCCTAAACGACACTCAAAGTGACAACCAGGTCCTCGAAGGAATATGCTTCAAGAAAGAGGGTGCTAAATTCTCCTGCCTGCTTCCAAGAGTAGTACTTAAGTTCTTTCCTGGCCTCGATGAGACATCCCTCTCTAGCACCTCCAGGAGCAAGAAGAAATGCCCCCTTGATGTCTTACCATATCCTAGCAACAGTAAACAAGAAACCAAGCGAGCCTCGTCAATCACAGTTGCTGCCATGTCTTCGGGCAGGCGGTATATTTGAAAGGTAGACAAAATAACAAGTTATCTATTAAGGCAGCCTATACCCAGCTTCTAAGCAAATGCAAAGAGCGTGTTTCATCTGCAGTGTCCTGCAGGGCAGACCCCTTCATCAGGGGAGTCTCCCCTACCCCCCTTTTTCCATTACAAGCCCTACACCAACTCACAATGGGTAACTGCGAAGAAAAGCCCTCTGCAGAAGCTATTCAGTACATGTTGATCACACAAACTGATTACCAGAGACCAGAAAGCACTTCGTTTGCCACCTAAAAGACTGATCAGTGACCTCAAGCACTTTTAGCAGAAGTACCTGTTGTTGTTCTCTTGGGGAATGAAGAGGAGCTGACCCAAGGGAAGCCAGCAAAACAGCCAGACTTTAGACTTTATTATCAGCGTCAGAGGCAGGATGGAGTCTGCTGTAACCCTCCTGGCACTGAACCCTTCCTCAGCAGCTCCTGGGGCTTGAGGGGAGAGAGCAGAAAACTGTGGCCGCAAAACAGCATCGTGAGAGGCTTACACTTGGAGCCCAGGAAGGGCCTTGGGGTACTTGGCAACAGTAAGGAGGAAAGCAGCATACACAGCAGGATGATCAGGGGAAAGGATGCAGCCTCTAGCAGTACAGACTCTTCCAGGGCTGGACCAGGGAGTGGGGCCACACAGCAGGCAGCGGGGACAGAGAACAGAAGCAGTTTTTGCCAAAAGGGGAAAAACAGAGCTTAAAAAAAAAAAAAAAAAAACAGAGCTGAAGTCAACTTGTGTACTTGTGTCTCCACAGCTGAACATGCTGTACCCAGTCAGAAGCCAAAAATATGTTGGGGGGCTGGGGGTGGTCAGGGGAAGAGGCTAGACTGTGGACGGAAGTCAGTGGGAAGCAAACCCAAGAAGGGGGTGTGCTGCCCAGCTCCCATGTCACCGCCAACAGCAGCGTGAGTTCGTGAGTTCGTGTTTGTCCGACTTTCTCTGAGGCCCTTTGAAGAGCTACCAACTCCCCCAGAAAACTGTTGTTTAATATGGAAAGCAGAGGAAAGCTCACTCAGTGGCCCCGACTCACGCCTGCAGCAGGGATGTCTCTGTCCTCGATGAACGTCCTGGAGAGGGCTTCACAGTCTGACTCCTTTGCTCACGTTGGTTTAACCATGTATACTTTCAAATTTAATTTCTAGCGTTTTGCCCTCCTTGCCTCTCAACATTGCATAGACTGTGTCTGCTTTACCACCAACTACAGTTCCTCAGCCTTGATGGCCCTCAGGAAGCAGCCTGTTGTGTAGCTTGCACAGTAACAAGAGATTGCCTTCTAGTATGGTTTTTGTACATTAAAACTAAAAAAAAAAAAAAAAAAAAAAATTCCACTCTCAGCCAGAAGGTACACTGTAGAAGGAATGAATCTATTAATTACACTTCTATGTACATTTCATGAATTATTTGTTCCATAAAGCCAAGAAACACAAAATTAGATGTCTGTGAAAAGCTTTAAAAAGTTACAAATGTTTTGCAAATAGAAAGTATTATTATTCCCCCACATGAAAGTGATCGATCTGGCTTCCTCACGTGAACTGTCTGGGGTACGAAATTTAATCATTTTAGAAAGTGTGAACAAACAGAAAGTCTTAAACAACCATGGTCAAGCACATAGTGTGACTAAGTAGGTATAGCCAAGGTAACTTCCACAGGGAATGCCTACTCCCAAAGGCTCGGTCTTCAGAGCGGCAGGGTTGGAACACAGTGGGATGTGCACTTTGCACATGCCATGTCTTTAGGTCTTGGTGCACTTTCCCTCAAAGGCAATAGTCAAAGCACATTTCTTCTTCACCTGCACTCTCTGGTTATGACATGAGCTGCTCTGTTCTACCACATGATCCCTTCCCATGATGCTCTGCCTCTCCACAGGCCCCAAACCAACGGTCTAAAGCCCTGGGCCAAAGTGATTCTTTTCTCTTTATGGGCCAGTTATCACAGAGGTTTGCCACAGGGTAGAAAGCTGGCCAGCACAGTGGGTATACAACAGGCTCAGGGGTTTTTTTCGGTTTGGTTTGGTTTTTGTCAGTCTTGATGTGGTTGGGGGGGGGGGGATGGGAAGAGCCACATCAGAGCCAGTCCCATGTTTCTATAGTCCCCACCCCAAGACACAATATGAACAATGACCACAGTGAGTGCCAGTCATGGTTGATGTTGACTGTGAACATGCGCCCGTCTCCTTGTTTAGTCTTCCAACAAAATTCCTCACCCTGGGGGCCTTTGAGAACTGGCCCATCCTTCACCTGTGGCATTTATCAACTACACAACCTGCATGTCCCCCTCCATGCCTGGTCTATCCCAGGAAGACTTTGCCCCTTTAACACCTCCAAGGCTAGACTGTCTCCCACCACACTTGTCTTGAGCACGAATACCCACAAGTGTCTCAAATTTAATTCTCTTGCATCTTTCCCATGATGCCTATTCCGTGAAGCCAGTGAAAGAACATCTCTCTATGCTTCATGTGCCTTGAACCTGTGGAATGAATGTGCCACCCTAAAACACCCCATTCTCAGAAGCTAAAACAGGGTCAGGGCTCCAAACACGGGTAAATAATCCCGATATTCTGATGACTGTTTCTTTGGGTCAACAACGTACTAGCCTTTCATGTTACCTAAGCTGCTGTCACCGTGTGTCCCTTTAAATAAAACTTGGGAAAGGAGTCCTTAAGTGTCCATGCAGCAAAACAATGTTGAGTTGTTAACACATAAACACTACAGACATGGAAGCTGAGGTTGTAGCTCAGTGTTTTATTTAGCTTGGTAGAGACCAAGAATTTGTTCTCTAGAACCTAAAAAAAAAAAAAAAAAAAAAAAAAAACCTTAAACTTTTACATTTCAGGAGCTGTACACACTGACCACAGGAGACACCCACATCACCCTTCCCTACACTGAACCAAATACTCCTGGCCTGTGCACTAAGTTCTCTTACTGTACTTCCTGCACTTCCCCATTACTGACCTAATGACCCCCTAAAGCAATGGTTCTCAACCTGTGTGGGTCACGACCACCTGTGGATCAAATGACCTTTTCACAAGGGTTGCATAACAGGCATATCAAATATTTACTTTACGATTCATAACAGAAGCAAAGTTACAGTTATGAAGTAGCAACAAAAATAATTTTATGGTTGGGGGTCACCACGGCATGAGGAACTGTATTAAAGGGTCCCACATTGGGCATTGGGAAGGTTAAGGACCACTGTCATAAAAGCTCTGGCTTTCAGTACTGTCACACTAGGGAATATACTTCAATGTGTGAACAGGGTGGTGGGAGACATTGATGAGGGACAGTCAGAGCACAACCTTTAGCTCCTCTTAAGATCTCCCTGCATTATCCAAAGCCTCCCTTTCTCCCGTAGTGGGGCTGTTACAGCAGTGTGCGCATCTGTCTTCCAGCGCTTGGGGACAGTGGTATTTGCCCTCTTGGTACCTAGTGCTTGGACAGATTATGAGTTCTAGAAAAATAAGGGAAGATGGCGAAAGAAAGACTGACTGGGAAAGCACTCACGCACGCCAGCTCTGGGCCTAGTGGCCTTGCTTTCTTCCATGTACAGTGCTTTTCTGAAACTAGACTTGATCATAAGCCAGCTCATGGAACTGCCCTGAGTCACCAGCTGCTTGTTATACCATATTCCATTTACTCTTCCTCTCTCAGTCCCCAGAGAACAGGAATTGGGCCCCTGACCACATTCCAGTTCTGGGCGGGCACTTCACAAACACTTCATCTTTGGCTTAATAGCTTCCATTTAGGAAGCAATGTGTACGTAATGAGCCTCTCCCAACTGGTTCCACACGCCCTATCTTATGTGGTCCTTCCAAAATGTAAGAAACGGGCAAATGGTTATGTTGGAGAACCACAAAGTAACGTATGGAGCCTAGAAACTCACTGCAGTCATAAAACCTCCAAGCCCTTGCACGAGCAGGACAAGAGCCCCAAGAGAATGGCTGGATTTGCAGCAGGTAAGAGCAAAGCCCAGTGGTGTGACCTATGGGGCTCCCAGAGACACAGGTCTGCCTAATCCTCCACATGCCCTGTGGGCAGTTACCCCAGGGCCTATGCTCAGCTCTCTGTGACAGCTCAGCTTCCCCAACAGATCAGGCAGAGACAGCCTCATCCACCAAGAGAGGGTCCTTCCTCAGTGATCAATCCAAGTGTGCCCAGATCTTAAAAAATGGGATACATACACTTTATTGTAGCAATTAAACAACAAATTGCATTGCAGGCCAAGTCACTGAGAGTTCTATTAAATAATTCCACCTGAGTTTATTTCTCACCTTTATCAAAAATGAATTAACACAATTTTCCTGTACTAAATATACTTATATTTATATATGCTTATATATAATATAATTATGCAAAGCTAATTATAACTACATAGTTATAATTACTATTATAACTAGTTGGGGTTATGTTTACTACTGCTACTATGAAACACCATGACCAAAAGCAACTCAGGGAGGAAAGGGTTTATTTGGCTTTTGCTTCCACACCCATAGTCCATCGCTGAAGGAAGTCAGGACAGGAACTCAAACAGGGCAGGAACATGGAGGCAGGAGCTGATGCAGAGGTCACCGAGGGGTACTGCTTACTGGCTTGCTCCTTATGGCTTACTGAGCTGCTTTCTTGTAGAACCCAGGACCACCAGCTCAGGGAAGACACCATCCACAATGGGCTAGGTCCTCACCTATCAATCACTAAATAAAAAAATGTCCTGGAGGTGGATCTTAATTTAAAACAAAACAAAACATTAATTTTTTCAGTTGAGGCTCCCTCCATTCAAAGGACTCTAGCCTCACATAAAACTAGCCAGAACACCATATATGTACAATACCATCCACACTGCCCAGTACCCATGAGAACATGTACCTCAGGGCGTATTTGGCACTCGCTGAGCCTCCAGACACACAGAAGAAACCACCCTAAGATCCAATGCTCAGGCAGATGGGACAGGGTGCCTGCAGGAGCAGCCAGCTGCTCTAGCTACATGGTAGTCTGTCCTTACCATGTTTGTATCCCCTCGAACACTTCTGTGAAGGCTTCACGTGAAACAGAAACTGCTGAAACAGTCCCACGGGCCCTGCCAACTGTCTACCAGGCAGCAGGGCATCCTGAGTCATGCCCCCCAGCACACACCCACAGAACAGATGACTGCTTCACACTGTGCAGATGCCTAAGAAGACAGTTACGTCACACTAATTACAACCAGCCCTGGGATGGTGATGTCTTCCTGCATGTCCTGTATCCTTCAGCTACTTAAACAGTCTGCCACTCTAGGTTCTAACCTCTCAATGAAGGCTGACTTTGAATAAACAGACCCCACTAAAATGGCTTTCATTTCTCTCAAGATGTCGGAGCAGTTTGGAAGACAAGGCATTGTTGAGCATATAGGTCTGGCAGTATTGAGACCTTTGTTGAACACTTGAGTACAAGCATGGAGAACATGAGGTGTCTTGGCAGAGGACACAAATATTTAACCCCAAGAAGTAAACATCAATTGATAGAGTCAAATGCATCTTAAGCCTATATCCTTGGAGGTAGACTCAAGCACACTGGATCTACACTGGATCTCAAAAAGTGATCAAAGGTGACTGACTATATAAGGTACTACACGGCTATGCCAGGAGTCAGATGCTGAATCCATGTCTTCTCCTGGCCTTCATCTCTCTACTGTGACTCCAAGTGCATGTTGAGAGAGAGAGAGACAGAGAGAGAAAGAGACAGAGACAGAGACATAATAAGGAAAGGCCAAGAGCAGTCTACTGCCATGAAATCCTATAATTGTTGATTGATAGATAAGATAGATAAATAGATTGATAGGTGATAGATGGATAGATGATAGATACATAGATAGTAGAAAGATTGATAGATGATAGATAAGTAGATAGATATACAGACAGATAGATGAGATATATAATAGATAAATAAATAGACAAATATAAATTATTAGTCTGTTACTGTGCCCTTAATCTATCTGAGTAAAATTAACTTCACATTTAAAACATCATTACATTTGCCCTTAACAATTATAATAAGGTCTGCACCAGGAGCTGACCCTGTGACACAGCACTCTATACCCAAATACCACCGGGAAAGAGCTAGTCTCTCAGGAGTACTGACACACCTTTGAGCACAGGTAAGACCACCACTTCTGCTCAAATTCCTGGCCCAAGAGGAACCCACCCAGAGCCATCAGGACACAGGAACCAAGGGGACAGGATCTTTCCAGTTGCCAGCTGCACTCCTGAGCTTACCCTGTGCCACAGCTCTCCATACCTAAATTCCTCCCAGAGAGAACCCAGGAGTACTGAAACACACGGACTTGCAAGACAGACAAGCCACAGTCAGAGACAGCAAGCCCAGCTAATAGCAGAGATAACTAGATGGCAAAAGGCAAGGGCAAGAACATAAGCAACAGATATCAAGGCTACTTGGCATCATCAGAACGCAGTTCTCCCACCACAGTGATCCCCAAAACACCAGAAAAGCAAGACTCTGATTTAAAATCACATGTCATGATGATGATAAAGGACCTTAAGGTCATAAATAACTCCCATAAAGAAATACAGGAGAATGCAGACAAACAGCTAGAAGCCCTTAAAGAGAAAACACAAAAATCCCTTAAAGAATTACAGGAAAATACAACCAAACAGGTGAAAGAATTGAACAAAACCATCCAGGATCTAAAAATGGAAATAGAAACAATCAAGAAGTCATGAAGGGAGATAGCCCTGGAGATAGAAAACCTAGGAAAGAGATCAGGAATCATATATGCAAGCATCACCAACAGAATGCAAAAGATAGAAGAGAGAATATCAGGTACAGAAGATATCGTAGAAAACATTGACACAACAGTCAAAGAAAATGCAAAATTGTAAAAAGTTCCTAACCCAAAACATTCAAGAAATCTAGAACACAATGAAAAGATCAAACCTTGGGATAATAGGTATATAAGACAGTGAAGATTCCCAATTTAAAGGGCCAGTAAATATCTTCAACAAAATTATAGAAGAAAATTTCCCTAACCTAAAGAAAGAGATGCCCATAAAGATACAAGAAGCCTACAGAATTTCAAATATATTGGACAGAAAAGAAATTTCTCCCATCACAAAATAGTCAAAACACAAAATGCTCAAAACAAAGAAAGACTATTAAAAGTAGTAAGGGAAAAGGGTCAAATAACATATAAAGGCAGACCTAACAGAATTACACCAAACTTCTCACCAGAGACTATGAAGACTAGAAGATCCTGGGCAGATGTCATACAGACCCTAAGAGAACACAGATGCCAGCCCAGGCTACTATCTATACCCAGCAAAAGTCTGAATTAGCATAGATGGAAAAACCAAGATATTCCATGACAAAAACAAATTCACACAAAACCTTTCCACAAATCCAGCCCGACAAAGGATAACAGATGGAAAATGCCAACACAAGGAGGAAATCTACACCCTATAGAAAAAGCAAGAAAGTAATCTTTCAACAAACCTAAAAGATAGCCACACACACATAAAAACAACATCAAAAATAACAGGAAGCAACAATCACTATTCCTTAATGTCTCTTAACATCAGTGAACTCAGTTCCCCAATAAAAAGACAAAGGATAACAGACATGATGTATAAACATGACCCAGCATTTCAATGCATATAGGAAAAACGCACCTCAGTGTCAAAGACAGACACTACCTCAGAGTAAAGGGCTGGAAAACAATTTTCCAAGCAAATGGTCCCAGGAAACAAGCTGAAGTAGCCATTCTAATATCTAATAAAATCAACTTTCAACCAAAAGTTATTACAAAGGATAAGGAAGAACACTTCATACTCATCAAAGGAAAAAAAAAATCTACCAAGAAGAACTCTCAATTCTGAACATCTATGATCCAAATGCAAGGGCACCCTCATTCATAAAAGAAACTCTACTAAAGCTCAAAGCACACATTGCACCTGACACAATAATAGTGGGAGATTCAATACCCCACTCTCATCAATGGACAGATAATGGAAATGCAAATTAAACAGAGACCCATTGAAACTAAGAGAAGCTATGGACCAAATGTATTTAACAGATACCTATAGAACATTTCATCTTTCTCCAAAATTGACCATATAATCAGTCACAAAAGAGACATCAACAGATACAAGAAGATTGAAGTAATCCATGCATCCTATCAGATCACCAGGGACTAAGATTGATCTTCAATAACAACAAAAACAACATAAAGCCTACATATACATGGAAGCTGAACAACGCCCTACTCAATGATAACTTGGTCAAAGAAGAATAAAGAAAGAAATTAAAGACTTTAGAAATTAATGAAAATGAAGGCACAACATACACAAACTTATGGGACACAATGAAAGCAGTGCTAAGAGGAAAACTCATAGCTCTGAGTGCCTACGAAAAGAAACTAGAAAGAGTATACTCTAGCAACTTAACAGCTGCTCTAGAACAAAAAGAAGCAAATACACCCAAGAGGAGTAGATGGCAGAAAATAAACTCAGGGCTGAAATTAACTAAGTAGAAACAAAAAGAATTATACAAAGAATCAGCAAAACCAGGAGCTGGTTCTTTGATAAAATCAACAAGATAGATAAACCCTTAGCCAGACTAAGCAGAGGACACAGAGACAGTATCCAAATTAACAAAATCAGAAATGAAAGGGAGAAATAACAACAGAAACTGAGGAAATTAAAAAAATCATCAGATCTTACTATAAAAGCCTATATTCAACAAAACTGGAAAATCTAGATGAAACGGGTAATTTTCTAGACAGATACCAAATACCAAAGTTAAATCAGGATCAGATAAACCATCTAAACAGTCCCATAACCCCTAAAAAAAATAGGAGTCATTAAAAGTCTCCCAACCAAAAAAAGCCCAGGACCAGATGGGTTGATGCAGAATTCTATCAGACTTTCAAAGAAGACCTAATACCAATACTCTTCAAACTACTCCACAAAATAGAAACAGAAGGAACACTACCTAATACATTCTGTGAAGCCACAGTTATGCTGTGCATTCTCCCTTAGAGATGGAACAGTTTCTGTCTAATCAGGAACTTGTCACAACTTCCTTTCATAGAGGACTTCATAAGAGCTTTTTTTCATCATATTTAATGTTCCAAATAGGTTTTAAAAATTGGTTGAGTGCATATTATTTTTAGCTTCAGAAGATACTATGTATATTTAAGAGGCATTTAACTATTATAAATTATTTTGACTACTTAAAAAATGCCAGCTGGGCAGTGGTGGCGCACGCCTTTAATCCCAGCATTTAGGAGGCAGAGGCAGGCGGATTTCTGAGTTTGAGGCCAGCCTGGTCTACAGGTCCAGGACAGCCAGGGCTACACAGAGAAACCCTGTCTTGAAAAACCAAAAAAAAAAAAAGTGAAATAAAATAAAATGCCAATACTGGGGCTAGTGAGTTGTCTCAGCAGTTAAAAGCACCGACTGCTCTTCCAGAGGTCATAAGTTCAAATCCCAGCAACCACATGGTGGCTCACAACCATCTGCAATGAGAAACAAAGAAGCTATGAGCTGGAGCAGGGCCAGAGCAAGAGGGAAAAGGGGAAGGGTGAAATGTCAATGCTGAGTTGCATATTTTAAAATAAATTTTATTAGTTTAATATAAAAATTTTAACCCCCCCAATCTATTATAATAAATAGACAATTTTCCACCTATAACTCAAATGATACAAATCAAGATCTTTAACAGTAAGAACAAGGGATAGAAACATTAAAATCAAATTCTTTTACTAACAAGCATCCAAAGACCTTGACACTGATAGTCAGTGTTAACATGGCACAGTTACCCTGTAGCCCCTGTATCTATCTGTCAGGGTGTGAACTGCCACACCCATTCTGAGAACCAACTGGCCAACTTTTGGATGACCCTCAAAAAGTCTTTTATCCATTGGCTCTCCTTTTAGAAAACTACTCAACATCTACATGTAATACAGAAATGTTTAAGTAGTAGCTCATACCTATAATCCCAGCACTCCGGGAAACTGAGGCAGGAGGATTTCCATGAAATTGAACCCAACCTGGCCTACAATAGTAAGTTCAAGGCCAGCCTGAGCTACTGAGTGAGATCTTTTTTTAAAAAAAATTTTCAGTAAAATATTATTTATAATGGAGAAGACTAGTGTCAGTCTCTAATACAGTTCTTTAAAAATAACATTAAAACCAGAGAGGAGGGGCTAGAGGAATGGTTCAGCAGTTAGGAGCAAATACTTCTGCAAAAGACCTGAGTTCAGTTTCCAACACCCAAGTGGTTTGGCTTGCAACCTCCTAGAACTCCATGTTGAAGGAACTATCTATAACCTTCTTCTAGCCTCCAAGGGCACCTGCACACATGGGAACATACCCACACAGAGATACACATAAGCAATATTAATCATAATTTTCTAAAAATTCATAAAGGTGAATACTATATACTATACCAATAAAATTATAAAAACATTTTGGAACAATACTTAAATCACATTTTAAAACGTTCACAATTGAGTGCAATGTTTTGAAAGAAAAGAATATGCAAATTTTACATGTGATTTTGCAACCGATCAATAAAATTCTCTTGGTATAAGCTTATACCAAGCTAATAAACTGAACAGAATCAACTAAACTGTTTATACTGATTAACTCTAAAGATAGTAGAATGGTAGGCGATTTCAGTCAATTTTATTTTTCTTCTTTCTTTCTGTTCTTTCGATTTTCAGGAGCAAGTGAACAGAGAGGGAAAAATCTTATTTCTACCCAGATACTGACAGATTGAGCTACTCTAGGACAGACTCAAGTTCTAGGTGCCCACAGTGTTATGGATATAAGGAAGGCAGAGGCTAGACCAGGATAGTCACTGAGAAAGCTCCTCTCCCCACCCAGAACCTTCCAGACCAGCCTGTGGACCAACCCGACAGAAGCCTTGAAATCATACAGAAGACGGCGCACATCCCATTACACCAGACCCAAGGAAACGTCTGCTGGGTGCTGAGCTTAGAAGGTGTCCTTTCCTATCCCGAGGTCATGAGAATACTTCCAAACACAGCAAGAGCTATTCAGTCCGGCCCAATTTTATAAGCACATCCCTTGTAAGCTTATGTATTTACATGGTGTATACACATATCTCTGTGTGTGGCTAATTGATTGATGCCCTGTGGTGCCCAGTCCAGAATCTTCATTGCAAGTTTCTTCAAATGTAAACCAAAGGGAAACGTATAGTACTCCATGATCCTTCTACATAAATAGACACTGACATTTCCCAGTCTCCCCTCAATCCCACACACCCTCCTGTGAGCCTGTTTTATCCCTAGGAAGTAGGCAGTCAAGTTCCTCCAGACCACTATGGAAAGACAATGTACATAGATAGTTTTGAAGGGTATGAAAAAAGCACTCAGCTAATGGGGTTTGTGTCTTCCTGTTAAGGAACTGAAGGTACAATGTAACAAACACAAAGCTGCCGCTTGCCGGGTTCTCAGAACTGAGGCTCTCCCCACAGACCAGTCAGCAGAGAGCACAATCAGAACAAGGAGGGTACTAAGACAACATGGAGGTTGGGGGAGCAGACAGGAGGACCCTGGGCATGCCAGCAATCGAGAATCCCATTGGCAGAGAAATGGCGGAAGATTCCTTCTCAGACTCATATGGCCTCTGATAAAGAATGTGAGGCCCACCTGGGTAGCCCTTTTCCAAAGTGTCAAAGCCACAGATCTCTTAGCCAGATGGCCCGAGCGGTTCAGGACTCTACTGTTTTGTTTACATGTTTATATGACTTAGGATAACGTCTTGACTTGCGTCCATACAACTCAGCTGTGTCTGTCTCCAGAACTGCCGTGGAGATTATATCAGCTTTTAGACGCACAGCACTGAGAACTCAGCAGAGAACACATGCCCATAAGTGAAATTCCTGCCACAGAGATCTGACCAAGAACCAGGGTCCATGCAGGTCTGACCAGGTTCAAGGAGCCCTCTGGCTTTAGCCTTAGACGGAGAGCGAACTTTTACTACAGATATTGCTGCCCTAAGTCTGTGTACAGGTTACCAGTCCCCAGGGCACAGGCAATAAAAACAATACTGAGCTGTGCCTGCCCCAGAAACTGCCTGCATCTGGAGAGAAGTAGCCGGCTAGCACACAGGAACCAGCACAGTTGGCAGGAAGCCTACATTCTGCAAACCCCAAGGGCAGGAAGTCCACGCACACCAAAGGGTCCCCCACCACACCCTATGAGAAGGAAGGGCCAGCCAGAGGGGATGGGATGGGTTATTTCCTTTTCCAAGTAAGGCTTTGAAGAGTCGCTGCAGGGCAGTTCTAGAAACAGGGTAGCTAAGAGCACACACATGTTTCTCACACCCACCCGATTCCTGACCTTAATGTCACTTAATAAGCCAGGCCTAGAGTCCTATCTGCAAGGAGAACTGCAAATCACTTGGCCGGGGCTCCGCATATGAGGTGGCTTTGTAATATGAGCAGTGTGTCCACTAGCTAGAGCAAGACCATTAGGTCCATTACACCTGTCACTCTGCCAGCTGAGTCGCCAAACTGCCATGATAAAAGTACATTATGCCCAAGGAGTGCCACCCAACCCCCTCCCAGGCGGCACACACTCATCTACTGCACAGACAACACACCACTGTAAACAGCTTGGATCTTGACTGTGGAATACCTCAGGCTCTCAGCAGATACGATGCTTCCCTTTCCTGGGAGGAGGGACGTGAGGATGGACCAGAAGACCCAGATGGAAACAGAGGTGGGCAGTCTAATAAATAATAATAATAATAATAATAACAACAATAATAATAATAAGGGAGGTAGGGAACAGATTATTTGGTAAGTGGATTCTACCATAAAGCCCAAAATAAAGGTGAGACACACCCTTTTCACCTCCGAAGCAGGTCCCAGTGCTGCCGGCTGCAGGCAGAGGCCTTCTGCGCAGCGGTACTTCTACCAGGCCCCAAGAAAAGCACATATCCAGCTGGGCTGCTCAGTGGGTTTGCAGTGCAAGCGTGTTGCAGACAGCAGTAATTTATTTATCCCTGTCATGGAACATTAACAATCTGTCTGGAGCTTGGCAAGCACCAACTTGCACTGTCATATAAACTGTCTGACAAACCTAAAAGTTTCATAAATGCGTCTCTTTTCCCAGCAGACAACAAAACATCATTCTTTTGAAAAGTTGTCACCTTCTCTATTTCTCTCTTTCTCTCTGCCTCTTCCAAAAACTAAGGAAGGGAAAAGAAAGAGGAAACCAGTGATGGAAAAAAAAAAAAAAAAAAAAAAAAAAACGCATGCAGCCACACATGATCTGCCGGTGTTCTCAAACACCTCACTGTTTTCCCATAGCAAGTAAATAAATGAATGGGGCAGGGGGGGTGATGGGAGGGTCAGCTGTGAGGTTACTGGGGTACTGAAGCAAAATCTGCAAAACAAAAATACAGTCATTAAAAATTAATAAAGGGTGTGGACATACGGCCCCCACCTCGTTCCACTCATGGGAATTTGAGCCAGACATTCTGAGTCCTCATTAAGTGAATGCTGGCAGGCTGGCGGGGTTTTAGTGGGTTCTGGGAATGCCAATATATTAACCAGAAGACTTTTTGCATACCCTTTAGAGTTTTTATTCTAGAAAAGTCAACCATTTGGCACAGTAGAGCCTTATTTTTTTGTCCAGGAAAGCTCTCGGCTGCCAATCAAGGGAGAAATTACAGCTACATCCTTCATAATTTCCAAGACCTAGGTAGAAAACAAACTTGATCAAGAGAGAAGCCCTCAAAAAAAAAAAAAAAAGCCTAAAAAGGTCAAAGTGCCATTTTTACTGGGAATTCAAAGAAAAGCAAGCTATCTTTAAATCAAATGGATATATAACAATACAAACATTATTCTCAAGTCTTCCTGTAACAGAGGAAAACCAATATTCATTGGAAATTAGAACCCAATATATCTACATCCGGGAGCAGTTCAGGCAGCGGCTTATTTCCTTCTGTTGTCCAACATGAACACAAGCAATACATACATGTACACATGAGCACGAGCACACACACAGTCCAACCCCAAAAGCGGCAGGTGCTGGGGTTGTAAAATTCAAATAGTGTGCAGGTTCCTATTGCTATTTGTGTGGGGTGAGATGTGTGTATGTGTATGTGTATGTGTACGTGTATGTGTGTGTGTTTATGTGTATATGTGTGTATGCGCGCGTGTGTATGTGTGTGTGTTTATGTGTATGTGTGTGTGTGTGTGTATGTGTATGTGTATGTGTGTGTGTGTGTTTATGTGTATATGTGTGTATGCGCGTGTGTGTATGTGTGTGTGTTTATGTGTATGTGTGTGTGTGTGTATGTGTGTGTGTATGTGTGTGTGTGTGTGTGTGTGTGTATGTGTGTGCATGCATATGCATGTGCAGGCCAGAGAGCAACATCAGGTCTTTTTCAACCTCTCTCCGCTGTATGTTTTGAGGCAGGGTCTCTCTGAATTTAGAGTTCACCAACTCAGCCAGACTGGCTGGCTAGCACGTTCCAAGTATCTGCCCACCTCTGCACCTTCAGCACTGGCTTCCTCATGGGCATCGAGGATGCTGACTTGGGTCCCTGGACTTGCACACCAAGCATCTTACTGACTGAGCCATCTCCCCGGGCCCTTATTTTCGTATTTTAAAACTCACGGTTCGCTTTTTATGTGCCCTCATAATAGAGGCCAAGATGGACTTCCCATCTAACAGCCCATCTTGGCAGTAAGTAACTCTGACATCAAGAAACAATGCCTTCTGGGAGATTTTTCTACAAAAGGGAATGGCTTAGCAGTTAAGAGCATTCACTGCTCTTTCAAAGGTCCTGAGTTCAAGTCCCAGCAACCACATGGTGGCTCACAACCATCCATAATGAGATCTAACGCACTCTTCTGGTGTGTCTGAAGACAGCTACAGTGTATTTAGATATAATAATAAAATAAGTAATAATTTTGAAAAGGGAATGGCTGAAGAAGCAGGGAACAAGCGCACCAAGGAGAGATGGGGAAACCAAAAACGGAGAGGGAAACGGAGGGACTCTTCAGTTTGCCACCATTAACATGTAATACACGTGTCCACGTGAATAGCGTTGAATATCTCTGACATTTACCAGATTAAAATGCTATACTCCTTTCACAGCTGTTCCTTTCTGAGCATTCCCTATCAACTCTAACCCCAGAAGAGGCACATATTCTAGAGGCCCCAGACACCCAAATTCAGAAGAAAGAGAAGGCATGACCAGGATTTCTATAAAGATTTAACTAGTCTATACACTTACAGGTTTTCCTCCCTAGAATCCTGTGGGCCTTGGCTTTATTTAATAACAGGACAACTTCACATACCACTATAAAGTGACCAACTTAATTTGGGATACATGCATAGGATCCAGAGTTTGAGGATCTTTTCTTGCCAGCCAGTCAGAAACTACCCACAGGGCACAAAAGTCATCTTTCCCTCTCTGTGTCTCTGCCAGGCTAGGAGTCAACTCCAACAACCCGGATAAAAAACAGAAAGTGACCCATGAGCCACAGGACTTCTCTGCCAGGCTGTTAAGTCAAGCAAGACTACAGCACAGTCCCAAACTGTAAACACCTCTGCAGACAGGTCCTTGCTCTAAACATGCCTGGCAGGAGAACTATTCTTGGAACAGTCTGAAGTCGGGGGAAATGCTGGGGCGTGAGAATAAATGTTTGCCTGTGGATGTATGTATTCTAATGGAGAGGGGTGGGGAAAGAACTGTTGAACCTGAAATGATGGGCCAGCCGATTGCCGCAAAATCCCGTAAGAAGCAGCTGGCCCTGGCTGGACTCCACTGCAGGATCATGGTCATGAAAGTCAAGCACCCAAGAGGATTCAAGACGTAGCCTTAAATACCTGCTGGCAAGAGGCTTTCCAACACAAATGCAAACTTACAGGAACTGGAGCCCTAGACAAGGGCGGCGATCTTTTCCAGTGGTAAGAGCGGAACGCTAAGAAACTAGAGAGGTTTTCTGTTTTAACAAGGGGAGCGGTTACCTACAACTCAGTAAATCCATGACATTTACAGTCCCCGCCTCTAACTCTTAACTGTGTTCTACGTTAACCGAAACGTTAATCTGTTTTTAAAAATTAAGCTCTCACTGCGATGACAGAAAACAAATATTAAAATTCAAATGCAGATAATATCCAAACCTATTACTGTCTGCGTAACAACACAAGTTTGGTATTGTTCCTGTGCTGAACACATATTCCATATTCCAAAAAAGAATGTGCAAAGGCAGATTTATGATGCCAGTAAGCTGAATTCAAACCACAGGAAAGACTGTAACTTCTTCCACACAAAATGAGCCCCCCCCCCTGCTTGGTAAGTGCTCACCTCATAGAACCTTCCATGAAATCCAATAGACTGTCCTGAAGCCCCAGGGTAGATTCAGACAAGGGTAAGGTTTGGGGGTACCCAATAGAAACCAATAAAAAGAGCTATTCTAAGGTGGGCCTGGTGGTGCTAGCCCAGCACAGTCCCTTCCTTACTTTATGTACCTGATTTAGGAATGAAAGTCAGGGACTCAGCAGGCTCAGAAAGGCCACCACTCCAGCACTCTACTTTGAAGATCCAGTAGGGTTCACCATCTCTACCCTTCACACCCAGCAATACCTAACACGCAGAAGGTCACTAATAAATATCACTGTCATAATTAAGTCTAACTTTTAGTGAGGCATTCAGGAATGGCAAGATGGTCAAATAATGAGAAAACAAAACAAAAGGAAACAAACTCAGAGGAAAAGAAAGGCCAATCCTAATAATCCATTCTAGCTCATTAAGAGTCTCTGTGGAAAAACAAAACATGATGTTGACTGATGCAGCCCCTGACAATCAGCAGTCACTCCTGTGCCGGGGCAGAAGCTAGGAAGCCCCGCTTGTTTTAACGAGTTTCTCGCTGTCCTGACTGGCCATGGAGATGCCTCTCCAGGTAACCCGGAACAGCCGCGCCTGGTGCGGGCTCTTGGAATGACGCCCGCCCACCATGCGTCCCTGTGGTCCTGAATCCTTTGCTCACTCGAGAACACTCCAATTAAGAAAAAGAAAGAAAGAAAGAAAAGAACGAAAGAAGACAGAAAAAAGTTTAAAAACAAGCAAGCAAATGCTGTCTGTGGCACCGCAGCTAGTTAACACACAGAGAGCCTGCTGTCTCCCAGCAGCGTACTCACAGGGCGCGCCCCCAGCCGTGCCCAGACGGTACACCGGGCAGGGGTCCCGGGAAACCTCCTTCAGTCTCTTGATCGCAGAGCCCACAACAAAGGCAAGTGCAGGGCCCTTCGGCTGGGTGCTCTTCGCTTCCTGTTTATTCCACCGTGAGGGTCAAAGAGAAATTCAACACACGCCTGCTTCCTCCCGGCCCGGAGACCCAGCCTAAGTGTAACAGCAGCCACCCCAGACAATCGACTTTGCCAGCCAATGCCAGAAGCCCCGGGCAGCCCGCGGCCGACGTCAAAGCGCGGGGGGCGGGGAGGGGGGGGACCCGGGAAGACAGTCTGAGGTCTGGGAAGCCTGGAGCCTGAGCGCCGGGGCGCAAGGTGCAGGGGGAGCCTGCGGTGCCTACTCGGGCAGCTTCCGAGCCGTCTTCTCGCTGCTGACTTCCAGCCCCCCAAGACTGCCTTAGCTCGCACGCCGGCCTAGGAGGTCGCCGCTTGGGACAAGCAACCTTGCGCCCACCCGGGCGCTGGAGGCTGCAGGATGAAGCAGCTACAGCGGGACACTCTAGAGCACCGGGTCCCGGTCGGTGGGCAAGACTCCAGCCAGCCGAGAGCTCGGAGGATGGGCAGGCGCCGGGGCAGCCCTCCGCACCCACCCGCGACACAGGCTCACAGACCTGGTGCGCGGGTCTCGGGGACGCGGGCACTAGGAGAGCACTGGCCACCGGCGCAGTCTGGCGGGCATCCCGGCCCGTTCCCCGCCCCCCTCCCCCGCCCGCCCTAGCTTAGAGGTGAACTCCGGCCAGACGCGGAGACCGCGGCGGGCGGCACTCACCTGCCGCAGCCCCTGGATGGGCGAGCCGGACCGCCCACCGCGCAGTTCGGCCACCGGTCCTGTGGGCTGCGGGGGAGGGGCAGCGCTCCGGGTGGCGCGACACGGCGCGGCGTAGCTCTTTAAGAGGGACCTGCCACCGGGCTCTCGGAGCTCCCCGCCCCCCTTTCGCCTTCTCAGGACTTGCAGCCTGTCTGGCGGCCGCCGCAGCTCCTCCCCGGCTCGCTGGGGATCCCCGCCGGCTGACGGAAGGGAGGGAGGGAGGGAGGGAGAGCGCCGGTGCTGTCGGGCTGGGGCCGGCGTCCCGCCACCCCGCCGAGGCCGAGACTGTCTCAACTCAACCTCGGCCGCTCCTCCCCCGGCTCTGCGGCGAGGACCCGGCGTGCGGCCAGACGGCGGGGGCGGGGGGGGGGCGCCGCCGGGGATGCGGCCCCGCCCAGGTGCACACACCCCCACCCCCAGGCTGCGGGTCTGGGGCTCCGGGAGGAGGGGGGTCGCAGCACACCCAGGACGCTGAGCCCTGTAAAGAGCCTGGAGCTGGGGCCTCGCTGCGGGTAAGCCACCAGAGGTTTGAGGAGTGGGTGGGCATCTACTGCTTCCCGGGCTGTGAATGCCCACCCGCAGGAGAACTTGACCTCTGGTCTCAGGCACACAGTAGGACCACAGGACAATGAGTGGGAAGGGTTAAACGTCTGGGGAGCCCCCTCCTCCAGGCTGGAAAGAATCCTCAAGACTCCGCTGGTACCATGCCCTCGTCTAGGGAAATGGGTCTGGACTGGACAGTGGAGTGGATCCCCTTTTCCTGGAGCTATGACCCTTTGCCCTTGAAGAAAGACCTCCAAGTCCTACGAAAGTCCTGGCCAGGACCTCCACTGAATGCAGACAATAAATAGGTCATCGGTTCTCCTCCGGAAGTACGAGCGCAGACTCTGGGCTACCCAGCCATGTTCCATGGAGACCGAGTGCTGCCACTGCCGATTTTATTGCAGTCAACACAATTAGAGAGTTGAGTTCCTCTCTGTCGAAATTATCCTCCCTGCAGACCGTCGAGATACAGGAACCCAAGTTTCAGGTTTGGTTTAAGAGAGATGGAAATTATTAAAGGAGTAACAGTTTTCAACAACCCCCTCCCCCCATTCCCAGCTCATACTTGTATGAGACCAGAGAGATGAATATTTTTGAAAACCTGCCGTTAATTTATCAGTAACTTTTCCGCTAGTGAACAATGGTCTTCATTCAGTTTTTTTTTTTAAGTCTTCAGCCATCATAATGACCCATGTTTGTATGTGACCTGCCACGATGGAGAAGCACGTGATAAGCGTTTCTCGTAGATTGCTTTTACTTAATCCTCATAATAATAGGGAGCCATTCTTCACTCTACAGATGATGAAGTTGAGGCTGTGAAACATTTGGTGATGTGCCCCCATCCCCAAAGATAAAGGTTTAGCGTTGCTAAATAACCCCATCCACACCGGGTGTTGAATCCGCATACTACACTGCCACCTATCTTCAGCGATTTTAACATCCAGTTCTGTGGAGCTCATCCCAGGATCAGCTAAGGCAGCTGGCTCTGCCAGGCACGGCTCTGGTTCCCACTGGTAAGATGCTCAGGTCCCTGCTAAAAGAGAAGCAGTTTAAAGGGAGACTGGGCGGGGCTTGGAACCCTGTAGAATGGACTCAAGGCAAAGCAGGTTTGTCCCTCCTTGTAACTCCACACTGCATGACCCCCCCCCTCCACTTCACAGTTCCTCATCCCACCAGTCAGCCCCCACCTCCCTCAGCAAATCTAGTCCACATCTTTTACAAAGGTTCTGCTTTTCTGATCAAACTATGACAGAGTACTGTGGCTGTGTGTCTGTCTCCTGTCTTAGCTGAAGACTGGATAGAACCTGCCTCTCGGAGTGTAGTTCCCCTCAAGGGAGGGTGTCCCATTAAAAAAATGGTGAGCTACTTAAACAACAAAGAATTCTAAATGGCTAATAAACATGTGAAAACACGCTCAACTTTCATCGAACTTTTACTCACAAAAGTAAGAAAAAATGCTCACAAAAAAGATAAAATTTCAAAACATGACCTTTCTTTGTGCGTGTGTTTAATTTTTTATTTTGTTTTGTTTTGTTTTAATTAATCATTCCATTCGTTTATATCTCAAAAGATATCCCACTTCCCAGTTACTCCTCCACCAACCCTCCCATCCCACATCCACCCTCCTCCCTCCCCTTTGCCCTGTATAAGGGTGCTCCCCCACCCACCCACACCCTCCTCCCACACCCCTCCAGCATCCCCCTACAATGAGGCATCAAACCTCCCAAGGGCCTCCTCTCCCACTGCTGTTAGACAAGGCCATCCTCTGCTACATATGTATCTGGGGCCATGGATCCCTTTGGTACCCTCCTTGGTTGGTGGTCTAGTCCCTGGGAGCACTGGGTGATCAGGCCAGCCAATGTTGTTCTTCCAGTGGGGTTGCACTTCCCCTCTGCTCCTCCAGTCCTCTGCCAGCACCCCTACCAGGTTCCCTGAGCTCAGTCTGATGGTTGGCTTCAAGCATCCACATCTGCATTGGTCAGTTGCTAGCCAGACCTCCCAAGGACCCACCACACCAGAAAACCTGACCTTCCTAAATATCAAATAAATTGGGGTCCATCAGAATGTGCATGCCCGGCAGTTCCTCTTCCAGAGTGGATCAAGAGAAGTGAATGCGGAGGACCAAGAAAAGACAAGAGCGAGGAGCTTTTTACCAGTCGGTTTGTTAAGATGCAAAAGGAAGCCTGAAAGCAAGCCACTGTCCTAAGTACATGAAGGATGAGTAGGTTTAGGCACATTCATATAATCAAGGATTAAGTGCAGCTTAATCCAGAGCCACTGATAGACACAACATGGATAAATGTCCCAAATATTTACATGTCTCACAGCAGACAGGCCGAAAGCATAACACATGTGATTTGATTTGATTTAGATGATGTTCCAAAGTGTAAGAAGATAAGAGTTAGTGGTAGGAGTTAAAACACTGGGGGCTGGGAGATGGCTCAGTGGTTAGGAGCACTCACTGCCCTGCCCTAACGGAGAACCTGGGTTCAGTTCCCAGCATCCATACTGTGACTTACAACAGCCTGCACCTCTGTTCCCAGGGATATCCAACGCCCTCTTCTGGCCTCCTCAGGGCACTGCACGTACATGGTGCACATGCATACAAGTAGGCACATACATAGACACATATATACATTTTCTTAAATTTTTTAAAAAGAAGTAAGAAAATTGCAAGTGGAAAATGATAAAAAAAAAAGGTAATCTATATTTTGATCTCAGTGTGGACACAAAGGCATATGCATATCTAAAACTCCAGCAGTTGTATACTTAAAAATTGGGGGGGGGGGGAGATTTACTGTGTGTGATACAATAAATGTTTTAATTGTGGGAAGGAGGATTCATTAACTGGTAGGAAGACCTAATAAGATGAGGACACTGCAGCAGGTTCAACGCTCTCAGATGGAAGAACGGCAGAAAAAACTATGCAGGCAGCTCTGGTCTGGACATGGAGTATCCCTGAAGCTTCATTTGTTAAAAGCTTGGTCCTTAGCCAGAGGCACTAATGAAAAACAGAAAAACTTTTATGAGGTGGGGTCTAGAGGGAAGAAGTTAGATCCTTCATATCAGATATTTATATTGCAATTCATAACAGTAGCAAAATTAGAGTTACAAAGTAGCAATGAGGGCTGAAGAGATGGCTCAGCAGTTAAGAGCACTGACTGGACTTCTGAAGGTCCTGAGTTCAAATCCCAGAAACCACATGGTGGCTCACAACCATCCGTAAAGAGATCTGACGCCCTCTTCTGGAGTGTCTGAAGACAGTTACAGTGTACCCACATATAATAAATAAATAACCCTTTAAAAAAAAATAGCAATGAAATAATTTTATGGTTGGGGGGGTCACCACAACACGAGGAACTGTGTCAAGGGGTCCACAGAGTTAGGAAGGTTGGGAACTACTGCTCTTTGCTTCCTGGCCACCTCTATCACATGCTAACCATGTGATATACTGTGGCTGCAAGGCAAAAAGCAATAGAAAGCTACCACAAGCACCCTGCTGCACCCCCAAATACCTGGCACCTTGTCCCCCTTGCCACAAAGAAGGTATTGACTCATTTGAATGCTGTGAATCAATGCTGGTGCTGCCAATGATTGAAGCTCATGTGCTAGTACTATGCATTCCTCATGGCATTAACGTCTCCTTTCCAGTCCATGCCAACACCATGTTACTGAACCTGTTTCTTGAGGTTCCCTTGGAAGCTTCATTGGATTTTTCTTCTACCTGGTTGTAGCAGGAACAATGGGAGGGGGAGGGGGCTCTATGTAAATGCCATGGGGGGGGCGTAGCCTCGAAAGTATCTCCTGCAAAAGGATCTAATTAAGGACTGCCTGAGAGACCAAGGCTTGCTGGTACAGACAAGGCCAGACAATCAGGAACTGCTGTTTAGGAGAGATGCTTTCTTGGGCCAATGGGGGCGTGGATGGAGGGCACTAAAGGAGCTTGCGGCAGTGCTCAGAGGGCATTTCTCACCTGTTCCCAGAGTCTGTGTTGTTGACTCTGTACCACCTCTCCTCCAATCCCCAAGGGCAGGTAGAATCAGGAAAGATGGAGACAGAGACGTGTAAGCCTACAGTCTGTGTCACAGCCTCCATCCTCAGGGTTTCCATGATCTGTCTGTTTCATGGCAACAAAACTCAAGAACCATGTGTTTAATTTAATCTTGAGTTATACATTGGCCATCGGTTACTGTGTCAGTTAGGACAAATATATGAAATAAAAAGTGCCTACCATAAGCAAATATATCAATGTTACTCATATATATGTATAGGCTGAGCATCATAGTTTACTAACACTACCATATCAAAATCCCAAAAGTTGCATAGCTTATAAACTGAAAAAAAAATTTTTTTTTATAGTTCTGGAGGCGTAGAGGTTCATGATTGAGGCACCAGCAGATTTGATGTCTATTGATGGCCTGCTCATCATAGATGACACCTTCTTGGTCTTCACAAAGTAGAGAAGGCTAGAAGAAATTGAGTTCCTTCATCCAGCCTCTGTAAGTTCAGTAATGCTATTCATGTGAACAAAATCCTCATGTCCTGACAGATTCTGCATGGGTCTTCCTCTTATCATCGATAGTGAGAATTAAGATTCCATGTAAATTCAGAGAGACACATACTCCCAAACCAGAACACTGACATATTTATATTATCATAGCTTTTACTAGAATTATGCCCACAACAGTCTATCAGATAGATAGATAGAGAGAGACAGACAGACAGACAGACAGACAGATAGACAGATATTAGTGTCTTAGTTAGGGTTTTATTGCTGTAAAGAGACACCATGACCAAAGCAACTCTTATAAAGGCAAATGTTTAAGTAGGACTGGCTTACATTCTCAAAGGTTCAGCCTATTATCATCATGGTGGGAAGCAGGGCAGTATGCAGGCCGACATGGTGCTGGAGGAGCCAAGAGTTCTACATATTGATCCAAAGGCAGCCAGGAGGAGATATTCGTCCACACTGGGCAAAGCCTGAGCATAGAACAGCTTAAAGCCCAGTTATACAGTGGCATACTTGCTCCAACAAGGCCATACCTCCTCCATTAAGGCCATATACTTTTCCCTTGTCTGGGTATCCTCAAATGTTCCTCTAAGATTTTGCAGACCAGAAGCCAGGGAGAAAGGCTCTCGGGCTATTTTCTTTCTCCCACTCCAAAAGCCTTGCATCTAAGATTTCAGAGTATAAAACAAGTTGTCTGTTTGGATGAAGAAGAGAAAAAAAGAAACTACAGGAATGTGTTTGTGAAGGCCGCATGGTTGTGGGTGAACACCAAGTGATATTGGCCCTGTACCTGCACACCCTTTTATGTGTAAGTGGAGCTGACAGAAAGAACCAGAGCACAGCTAGTAACCACATTACTACACCTGATTTTGAGGTACCTGAATTACTCTTCTGAGCCTTTAAATATCCGGCTGGTAGGAGGCCAGAGAGTCACAACATAACAGTTATTGAAAGCAAAGTAGCTCTTCTGTGTAGCCTTTAAGGACAAAGGGCTACCCATAGGCAGGAATGAGGGCAGCCTGTGGGATCTAGGAGAAATCTCAGGAGTCACCTAGTGAACATCATAATGATGGCTCAAAGGAACCACGTCAGCCTTGAGATCTATACCTCTAAGATGTCCCTGGCCCAGCAGGTCCCTTGATTGCAGCCTAAGGTGAAAACTTGAGCAGATGATCAAGCCAGGGCAGACTTCTACAAAGCCATGAGCTCATCCATGATTAACACTCTCTTAGGTCACTGACCTGCTGGCAACTTGTTACTCCACAATAAAGACCAATATAAAATAAGTTAGCATATAAAAATATTGTCCAGACGAATGATTTTGTCCTGCCTGCTTGGATCCTGTGCTTCCCTCCATCCATCCTCCTGATCATCTCCCAAAAGGAAAAGGAAGATAAGGTGAAACCCAAAATATGTAGCCTACAAGACGTCAGCTATAAAGACACTCAACCAGCTCCCAAGTCAATTGCTATTGATTCCCAGAGCCCCGGCCTTCTGCTGATGGGAGGAGATTGATTTGTGTGTAGTGAGAAGTAGACCCTCCATGCAGAAAACAACACCTGAGAAAGCTCACTATTCTATTTAGGACCTTATGTTATTAAACTTTCTGTTACCATGACAAAATACTGGAGATAATCAAGTTAACAAGACAAAAAGTTTATCTTGACTCACAGTTTGATGGGTGGCCTGTAACAATTTGACCTGGTGTGTCCAGGCTAATCCAAGGCAACACTTGGTGATAGGAATCCGTGGCAGGATACTTCGTTCATGTCATGACAGATAGGAGTCTAAGGGGGGGGGGGGGGAGACACTGGATTTTCACAGTTCCCCTGGCACAGGAAAACCTCAGGGGCTCTCTCTCTCTCTCTCTCTCTCTCTCTCTCTCTCTCTCTCTCTCACACACACACACACACACACACACACACACACACACACACAATTTCTTACCTTTTACAGATTCCATCACCTGCCAATGGTAGTGACCTAATACATAGGCCACAGAGAAATGTTCTGGATTCAAACTATAACAGAGCCTGCAATAAAAAGGAGAAAAGTGAGAATCAGAAACCTCAGCTCTGTCATTAACTAAATATGTAGATATAGGTGTATTACCTCTGCATGAGGCCTGTAGCAGCTAGAGTTTAAGCAAACCCCTTCAATTCACTTTGCCACAGAAGGTGAAATAAATACATTTAGAAGCAAGGCCAATTTTTTTGTTTGTTTGTTTGGTTGGTTGGTTTTTCAAGACAGAGCTATTCCCTTGTAACATTCTTGACCATCCTGAAATTCAAGTTGTAGACCAGGTTGGCCTTGAACTCACAGAGATCCTCCAGCCTGGGATTAAAGGTGTGTGCGTGCCACCACTGCCTGGCTCTGCAAGACCAAATCTTGTTCAGGCCAAAATGGTTAAGTAGGTTATTTGTCCTCAACTGACCATGCTTCTCAATTAAGGCACAGTTTTGGAATTTTCTGGGTGTTGTCCAAAAGGTCTGTAACTACATTCTTATCCAGTGGGTTTCAACTTCCTCAAACACCTTTCTAAGAGCAACCCTGGCCACTAGGGAGCCTTGCTGAGTTTGGGAAGTTTGGTCAGACTCTGAGCCAAGGCCTGGGTTTTGGTGAGGTTCAGAGGAACTTGGCTTGCTGTTTGTAAAGGCAGAGAAACTACAACCTTCTATCATTTGGGTGCTCCAGCTTTTCCAAGCCTGCCAGCCGTGGCTTTGCCGGCCTCTCTCCATGCATTTTCTGTCTCTCCATGCACTTCCTATCTCTCCATGTACTTCCTGTCTCTCCATGTACTTCCTGTCTCTCCATGCACTTCCTGTCTCTGCCATTCCTGCCATTGGCCTCTGAACACTGGCAGTTGCCCAGCCCCCTCCTTATACCATGACCCCTCAAAGTTGGTACAATGTCATGAGCAGGTCCTACTCTTTATAAAATGTAGGGGCTTACCGTGGTGGGCGTGGCAGCTTTGTTTAATGTAAACATTTCCATGATTCCTCTCAGGAGTCAACCTTAACCCAAGTGGTTAAAATAACCACTGAAAGCCCAAAGCCCATCTTTAAGAGTCTTTTGTTTACAAACACCAAGGCCCAGGGCTGGCAAGATGACTCAGTGTGTAACTGCCTCACAGGACCAATGATCCAAGTGACTTCTCAGAACCCACATAAAGGTAGAAGGAAAGAACCACCTCCTCAAAGCTGACCTCTGACCTCCGACCTCTGACCTCCACACAGGTGACACGGCATTTACCCACTTCCACAGTAATAACTGGTTCATTAATTTAAAGAAAACATTCAGTTTTTAAAAAGTCAAGATGCCCCTTAAACTGAGGCTGGAAGAGAATCTCTTGGCTCTGGCTCTGGCTCTGGCTCTCTCTCTCTCTCTCTCTCTCTCTCTCTCTCTCTCTCTCTCTCTCTCTGCGTGTGTGTGTGTGTGTGTGTGTGTGTGTGTGTGTGATGTTTATGTGGTATGTGTGTGGTTGTGGTGGGTAGTGTGTGTTTGTTTATGTACCCAAGAGGTTACTCTCGGGGATTTCTCGGGTGCCACTTACTTTTCTGTTGTTTCTTTGTTTTTGTTTTATTTTGTCTTTTAAGACAGTGTCACTGGCCTAGAGTTCTCCAAGCCAGTAACTACTAAGGACCCCCATCTGTCACCACATCCCCAGTGCTGGCATCATAAGTACACACACAAGGTCCAGCCTTTTCACATACGTTCAAGCAATCCAACCCAGGTCCCATGTTTGCCTAGCAAGCTCTTTACACAGCCCCTAAAGCCAGGTGTTAAATGAAGTTTCCACTTCTATTCCTGCTCAGCCAATCTCCACTGGGTTTGATTCTCAGCTTGGACCTCCTTGTGGGTACCTCCAGATTCTAGTCTCTTCCCTGCAGATGGATTGGCATATCCAATGAATAACCACTTTTTTCCTAAGAAGTCTGGCAGGAAGGTCTGCAGGAGAATTTTAACCTGGAAGGGAATGTCACATTCACCTAAGATCTAACCACCAAGGGAGGAAGTAGGAGCTGTAAAGGATCCGGGCCAAGTTCTTTTCTGACCCTTGCCTAACTCGTTCCTGGAAGAAACACACACACACACACACACACACACACACACACACACACACACGAAGGCAGTTGGAATGCTGGTTAAGAGGGGCAAAAGCTACTCCTGATACACCTGCCCTATTCAAAGCTTGACCTCCCAGCTGCCCATCCTAGGCATGGAATCAACACCACCCAGAGCCTGTCCCAGAGAAAGAACAGCCTCTCCTCAGAGATGTATCCACTTAATATCATAAAGGAAACATTTTATCAAAGCATCAAGAATTTTTGACACAATTTCTAAATCTGAGCAGCAGCCTGTGCTGCTGATGTGGCAATCCATGGTTAACCGTTTCTTCTCTGTAATCAGGCACACACAAATATTTGTTTAAAATGCCTTACATTGGGTAACTTAATGCCACAGAAATTTGTTGGCTACAGTACTAGAGACTGAAAAGTTTAATACCAAGGTGCTGGTAAATCCAGCATCTGATGATTTACTTCCTTGTTTCAAAACTCAGGCCATCTTGCTGCATCTTCACTCCTAGAGGGCCAAGGGCACTCCACAGCCTCTTTCACGAGAGTCTAAACCTATCAGGACACCAGAAGCCTCAGGACTTAATCAGTTCCTTAAGTGGGCTTCCGTGAAGTCAGTTCCTGTACTCACGGAGAGCACGCAGGACCCCTGCCACACTACCCTGAATATGGCTCACTGGCTCAGATGCAGGGTGGAGCCTGGTTGGTAGCAGGACAGTGGGATCCAGAGTCCTGCATTGGCTCAGTATTTGTCTCTCCACAAAGGTCAGGAATTCTTGGAAAGTCACTGATGCTACATTAAGGGTAGTGACGAGCAAGATGGACCTGGCATATCCGTGGCTGGCAGAGAACATTCTGTATACTGTGATTTATTGCTAAATAAAACAAAGAGCTCATTCTAACCAAGCTGTATATCAGAAACGAACATGTCCATTTTAATACACTGGCACACACTAAGTCCATAAGAAATTATGAACCCATACTTAATTCCAGGTAAGAGTTAACAATTTTTACTAAATCAATATCAGTAATGTCCAAGTTATATAAACAACATAAAAATAATTAGGGTAATCTTGAAATATAGTCAGTATTTGTGTCCTTGAAAAATTTTAGGGGGAACCATTGACGCTATGAGGATGAAGTGACCCCAAGACTAAGAGAAAGACACAAGTACAAATGGTAACTAAACAAAACTTGTATAAACAACTTTTAAAACGAAACTGCTCTTACCATATGATCCTGCATCTGCTTCTCAGTATTTACCCAAAGCATCTGAGTGTTTACAGTACCTTTATTCGTAATGCAAAAACTTGGAAGCATCCAGGATGTACTTCACAGGTAAAAGGGATCTAAACTATATCACATCGGACAATGGGATACAGAGATGGAGAGAGAAATCCACATCACTAAGTGAAAGGACAGACTCTAGCAGACTGTGTCTGTGCAACTCCAACTATGACATTCCGGGAAAGGCGGAGCTATGGAGAAAGCAAGGAGATGCACAGGGGAGAAAAGAAGAGAAAATTTGGTGAATACCAGAAGTCGGGGCATGGGAGGGCTGAATGGGCACAGCCCAGAAGGCTTGTGGGCACAAAATGAAATACTATTCTAAAAAAGACAGAAGCTCCTAGGTGCACGTGGATGCTGTTTGACTGTAGATAAGAATCCATGTGGTTGAAAGAACTCAGACCTGCCCGAAGGTTGCAGTGGAGTGCAGGCGGCTGGGCGGTTACCTAGCAGTGCAGTCAGCTTTGAAATCCCCAAGTGGCCTCAGAAAATGACCCTCCCCTGCCAGCATCAGAAAGTGCTGATGAAAGAAGGCAGACCCCTGATGACCCCACAGTGCCGTTCACTGGGCAACGAAGACCAACGCTAAAAACCCAAAGCTTCCGAGGCCCACTCTTCCTTATAAGTTTTTTTAAATTATGAAGTGTGCCGTGAAATAAAAGCATAACAGCAGCTATATCTCCAGCAAATCAAAGACTGATACTGCGCCTCGTGTTCTTGTTTTTATTGTTTGTAACTATCTGCGTATGCATGTTTATGCGCATGCGTACAATAGCAAGCCAAAAGGGGGCGCCAGATAGCCCAATACACAACTCAGAAGGCAGAGGCAGGCAGATCTCTATGAGTTCAAGGCCAGCTGATTTACACAGTGAGCTCTAGGACAGTCAAAACTATAGAGAGAGACCCTGTCTCTAAATAAATAAATAAATAAATAAATAAATAAATAAATAAATAAATAAATAAATAAATAAATAAAAGAGTGGGGAGGGAATGGGCACCTGGATAGATTGGCTCAGCAGTTAAGGGCACTGACTACTACTATTCTAGAGGACTTGGATTCAACTCCCAGCACCCATGTGACAGCTCACAACTATTAGTAACTCTAGTTCTAGGGGATTCAATGCCATCTTCTGGTCTCTGCATGTGTCACGCACACATCAGACTTACATACAGCCCAATAAGAGGTCTCCATGCCTGGTACTGAACACCTAGCTAACTAATCAGTGCTAGTGAAATCATGATTATTGGAGGAGAATCTAGATCCACAACTAACTAAACTTTAACAAGTATCTATAAAGATTTTTTTTCTTATGCCCATAGATAAGTGTGGGCTTCACCCCTTGTCAAGGAAATTTCTCTTTACAACAGAGAGACCACTACAGAAAACTACAACCAATCAATATTCAGAGCTGTAAGCCCAGTGCCAATGGATACATCTACAAAACACTTCCACCGGCACCTCAGGCTCAGGAAACATTGTGGAAGAGGGGTGGGAAGACTGTAAGAGTCATGAGATCAGGGAGTTGGCTGTGAGGTTGCGTCCCCTAGTAACATCAGAAGCCGCACCTATAAAGTCTCACCAACAGGGCTGTCCAAAGGAGAGTTGAACAAGGATGACACAAAGAGACATGCCAAACCGCCAGGGAAGAGCCCACAAGGTCCCAACCCTACATGCAGAACCACAGTCCGTTAAGGAAAACTGGGAACGAGAGAGGCGGTCCTCCCCAGGAGACTGAACCCCAACTGGTTGTCCAGTGCCAAATGACTAGACCTGAAAGTATACATACAAGCGACACAGCCTACATACAAGCAACTCAACAGGATATATTCAGAGATATATGCGTATGTACAAATACATATGTACAGGCGCTCACAAGCCACGAAAATAAGCCTTGAGTTTGAAGGAGAGTGGGGAGAACCTATGGGAGGGTTTGGAAGTGAAGAACGGGAATGGGGAAATGTTGTCCTTAAAAGACAACCTCAACAATAAGCAACAACAAATGTATAAATAAGTTTTAAAAATTGGATGAATGGAAAAAATTGAAATTTGAAAGACAGAAGATGTCAAGAGCAGCTGAAATCTTTCTTTCTTCACAGGGACGTGTGAGCATGCAGCTGGCCTCTTAGTGCACATTTCCCCATCCAGGGACAACCTGAAATGTGGCTTTGTAGTTTTAACGTATGCGAATGGTATCATACAGGACATGTTGCCCCCGTCTTGCTCTGTGTACTCACTGGAACATGTCTGAGATATTTTCCACCAAGGGATGAAGAATACCCTTTTAATTACTGGAGAGAGCTGCCGGCCCACTCCAGGACACCCTCTACATTCAAATAGCCCTTGCCACTCCCAAGTAGCCTTCTGCTCCTCCTGACTCCATACCCGTGGTGCTGCAATCAGCAGTGTGTCTCTCAAGAAACAGACAAATTCATTCTTGTCTTTCCACAACGTAAAAGTTTACTGAATGACAGTAAGTTCACAAGTACAGCAGACTTCAAAGTTTTTAATATTTCATGTGTCATGGGTGTTCTACCTGTATGTATTTCTGTGTACCACCTGTGCACCCAGTGTCCGCAGAGGCCAGAAAGGGGCATCAGATTCCATGGGGCTGGAATTACAGATGGTTGTGAGCCACCATGTGGGAGCTGGGATTCCAACCTGAGTCCTCTCAGGAAGTTGCCCACGGTCTGAACCACTGAGCCATGTTTCCAGCCCCATGAGAAGATTTCAATATGCCTATGTGTGCTGCAGTCTCAGTTCATCCTAATGAATCTGTATCATAGCACACTTTCTCCTCACAAGAACAAACCATTTGTCAGTCTGAGCTGCATAGCTGGTGCCAGACAGGCAGTGAGCGACCTTCCCTTATCCACCAGATGCACCATCACTCTCCAGCCACTGGCAAAAAGCTTCTGGTAAAAAAAAAAAAAAAAAAAAAATGGAAATGGAAGAAGGCCAGAGTGACTCAGAACAGACACGGTGTCCTCTCAACAGGGTTCTCAACTAGGTTCATGCAGTGCTGGGAATCCAGCCAGGGCCTTGTGCAGGCGAGGCAGTCAGTCACCAACTAAGCTGACCCCTCCCCCTGTATACAGCCCTATGATATATGACCTGCTATGATATCTAGGAGAAAACAAGTCACAGAGAAGTTAAGTAAATCTCTCAAGGGCACACAGCCAATATTTGAATCTGTGTTATCTTTTAAACAATTATACTATGCTAAAGAAGTTTTTTTTCCAGGTTTCCATTATTACGCAGAGTGCTACATCAACACCTTAGAATAGATCTTCTTGTGTAAATATGAGTCTCTCTAAGGCCGACAACATAAATGGAACTTCTAGGCTGCAGAGTAACTTCCCAGTTAGTACAGTGAGCTGACCAATGGCCCCCAGAGATAGTCGTGTCCTATTCTGCACAACTTATGGGTGTTATTTTTACTTACCTATGGAAAGGAATTCTGAAGTTGCTGTTACTTTGACATGAGATTAGCCTGGATTATCTGGATTGGCTCAAAGTAATCATAACGGACATAACAGGAGAATCAGAGTCTCTCTCTCTCTCTCTCTCTCTCTCTCACACACACACACACACACACACACACACACACACACACACCACAAGATGATGAAAAGAGTGATTTAGGGAGACAGATGGAAGATGCTAGGAGCTAGCTTCGAATATCCATGAGCTGAGAAATACAGGCAGGTTCAGGAGAATCAAAAACTGATAGAAAAGAAATGAACGCCTAAGAGAAACCTCCAAACTTGACATGGAAATTGTTATACCCTTTGAAGGGTGTAATATTTTACATTATTTGTGAACTAATATATTAGCCTGGTACTGGTTTTAAGATGCTGGCAGAAGACATGGACTGCAAGGTCAGAGAAAAAGGATAATGTGCTCTGAGCGACAGCAGCAGCAGCAGCAGCATTGCAGCCACACTCTGTGTTCCAGCTTCCATCGAGCAGTGGAAAGTGGGCCAGGTGACACCTGCGCACACAGAGGAGGTATTAAAAGAAACAAGCCCTGGACTTGAGGTCTTTGTTCTGGTCAGCAAGCATGCCTGAGCTTTGCCTTGGCAGAAGACAT
Source organism: Apodemus sylvaticus (assembly GCF_947179515.1). Taxonomy (NCBI): domain Eukaryota; kingdom Metazoa; phylum Chordata; class Mammalia; order Rodentia; family Muridae; genus Apodemus; species Apodemus sylvaticus. The sequence goes on from NC_067484.1 coordinate 29,502,376, forward strand.
ATTTTAAATGTTCTAAGTCTGCTGTTGAATATACAAATAGTCTTCAAAGAAAGTGCTCCCTGAACAAAACTATCACTGACTGTCTTGCAAGACACCCTGACGTGCAAAGCCCAAGGGAGAATCATCTCCAAACATTAGCTTAATCCTTTCTCCCATGCTTGTTTTTTAATGCTGCATATAAATGTCTTAAATCATATGGTATCGCTCTGTGTGCTTTTAAGCCCTGTATGTCGAGTTAATATACATTTTACCTTTTCCCCTTTTATGACACTGTCAAAACTCAAGTTGAGACTGGAAGCTTTAGTCCACCACATTTAACCAGCAACAGTGTCTCACTGTGTGAATGTATCACAATGCATTCTCCCAGTTTCCTCTGGCTAACATGAAACAGAAACAAAAATAAACAACAGAGATTGCTCAGTGGTTAAGCGAACTTAGAATCAATTCCCAGCACTACATGGAGACTCACAACTAGTTGTAACCTCAGTCTCAGGGGATCTGACACCCTCTTCTGGCCTCCACTGGCACTGCACACATATAGTATATAGATATGTTTGCGGTCAAAATACCCATACACATAAAATAAAAATGAAGTAGGGGTAGGGACCCACAACAAAACATGAATGCAAGGAGGATGTTCTTTGTACCCAAGTATGACAGTTTTACTAGTATCTTACTAGAATGAGATTTCTGTACCTTAAGATGTAGTCATCCCCAGCTTAAAAAAATTTTATTGGCAATTATTATAAATGTTAGTGTGTGTGTCTATACCACCGTTGTAGAGGAAATTTAATCCAGCAATAAAGTTGACTCTGGAATCACACCTAAAGACATGAGCCAACTAGAATACAGACACACCTTGGATTACAGTATGATCTGGCTGGAATACAGACCCACTCTTACAACACACCTTTAATCCCTAACAATAAAGGTAAGGTTAGTTTGTAGAAAGAAAAAGCCATATTTGAAAGTGAAATCTGATTGAGGGACAAAGTGACGAATCAGAGAAATATTTTACATAATGAGTCACAGATATGATACACCCAACTCACAAAAGAACAGCAGAGAAAGAAAGGCTTCTTAAGGAGGGTGGGGGCAGTTTTACCAGAACAGGTTTACGGAGAGAAGTTACAGAGAGAACAAGCTAGACACAGGTGAAGACAGAATGAGCTAGAGAATGAGAAGGAAGCAGAAGATTAGAACATATTGCCAAACTTTTATTTTGTACCCATCTTAGGTAAGTTTGAGCTGCACATGGGCCTCCAACCACTAAATGCCTGGCAATGTGGTTGGCTATCTGATCTACTTATGTATTAAAACTGTCTGGCCCTAGCCCTTTGGGGCAGGGGGTGTTGGTACACGTTAAGTTACTGCTTCTATTTCACTAGGGTTATAGATCTGTGTAAATTGCTTATCTGATCTTGATTTAACTTTAGTAAGTGTTATGTATCAAGAAAAGTACCCATTTCTTTTAGATTTTCAAATGTGGTAGAATGTAATTTTTTAAAGTATATCCTTATCATTGTCTGGATTTCCTCAATATCTGTTGTTATGTCTCCCTTTTGACTCTTCTGGAAAGGGTCCATCATTCTTATTGATGCTGTCAAAGAACCAACTCTTTGTTTCACTGGTTCTTTGTAATTTTTGTATTGTTTTTCTGTTCATTTCTAGTTTATTGGTTTCAGCCTTGCGTTTGCTTGTTTCTTGTCATCAACTCCCTTTGGTGGGAGTGAGGTATTACAGTCTTCCACTTACGGGTGTGCGAGGGTCAGTATGTGATTTTAGCTGCAGTAGTGTTTCTTTTATAAACTTGGGTGTTTTTGTGTTTGGTGCATACATGTTAAGAATTGCAATATCCTAGGCTGGGCGGTGGTGGCACATGCCTTTAATCCCTGCACTTGAGAGGCAGAGGCAGGAGGATCTCTGAGTTCGAGGCCTGGTCTACAGAGTGAGTTCCAGGTCAGCCAGGGCTATACAGAGAAACCCTGTCTCAAAAAAACCAAAACCAAACCAAACAAACAAACAAACAAAAAAAAAGAATTGCAATATCCTTTTGGCAGATTTTTTGCCCCTGATAATTATGTAGTGTCTTTCCTTATCTCTTCTGATTAGTTTTGCTTTGGAGTCTATGCTTCCTTCTTAGGTCCTCGGCTTGTACTATCTCTTTCCATCCTTTTACCCTGCAGTGACATCTATCCTTGATGTTATTGCGTGTTTCTTGGTTTTGCATCCATTCTGTTAGTCTCTGTCTTTTCATTAGGGAATTGAGACCAATGATGCTGGGAGTTATCAATGAGCAGTGTTTGTTGATTCCTGTTACTTGTTGTGGTATATGTGGTTGTTCACACACACACACACACACACACACACACACACACCCACCTTGGTTTCCTAGTCTGAGATTATTTGTTCTTTGTGCTTTCTTGGGTGTACTTAACCTCTTCAGATTGAACTGTTCCTTCTAGCACCTTCTGTTGGGATGGATTTATATACAGATAATGCTTACATTTGATTTTTTCATGGAATACCTTTTTTTCTCCATCTATTGTGATGGGAAGTTTTGCTAGGTACAGTGATCTGGGTTGGCCTCTGTGGACTCAGAGCTTGTAGAACATCTGCCCTGGTTCACCTGTCTTCTATAGTCTCTGTTGAAAAGTCAGGTGTTATTCTAATAGGTTTGCCTTTCTATGTTTCTTGGTTTTTTTTTAATCCTTGCAGCATTTAATATTCTTCCTTTGTTTTGTACATTTGATGTTTTGATTATTATAGGATGAGGGAAATTTCTTTTCTGATTCATTCTATTTGGTGATTGTGTGTTTCTGTACCTTGATAGGCAGCTCCTTAAGATTAGGGAAATGTTCTTCTATAATCTTGTTGAAAATACTTTCTGGGCCTTTGATCTGGTTTTCTTCTCCTTCCTCTATCCCTATTATTAGTCTTAGATTTGGTCTTTTCATTGTGTTCCAGATTTCCTGGATATTTCATGCCTAGAGGTTTTTAGATTTAACATTTTCTTTGACCAGGGTATACACTTCTATTCTGTCTTCAATGCCTGTACACCACAATAATGCATCACCATTCATCACTAATATCAATGCATTAGAAAACTTAACACGGTTGTTATTTCATTCAGAAACCAGAAGCCATGGTATCCTAAAATAATGTATACACATGTGTCTTACCACATGCACATGGGTGCACAGGAGGTAGGGTTCTTGTGACCCTGGGAATCAGAATTTAGAATAACAGTGAGGTCAGGGTGTGACTAGTCAGCCTCAGAAGGGCATCAGTCGTTAGCCCAGGAGTCTCTAGCTGTGGATACTGAGGCTCAGGTTTCCATGTGACACAGAGTAGCCCATGAGGCACTAGTGGACCAGTCTGCCAAGGCTGATCATCATCTGAGATGGGGATTGACCAGAGACACTGTTACAAAGTCTCATAGTTAGGGTTTTATTGCTGTGAAGATACACCATGACCATAGCAACTCTTCACAGGAAAACATTCAATTTGGGGCTGGCTTACAGTTTCAAAGGTTTAGTCCATTATCAAGGCAGGAAACAGCGGCATGCAGGCAGGTGCTGGAGAGGTAACTGAGAGGTCTACCTCTTGATCAAAAGACCACAGAAAGAAACTGCAGAAGAAGAAGTAACTTGGGTGTTACTTGAGCATATATGACCTCAAAGCCCACCCCACAGTTACACACTTCCTCTGACAAGGCTGTACCTTCTAACAGAGCCACTCCTTATGACCAGGCATTCAAACTCGTGAGTCTACGGGGGCCATAGCTATTCAAACCACCATACAAGGAGTCGTGAAATCAACACAAAATACATATCCCAAGCAGAAACATGTCTGAGCTCTATAAACAGAACCCTAAGCCATGAAAACAATAAGAGAGAGTATCTAGGTTTTTGGGTTGACCTTGTCGGGACCTTGTCATTAGAAACATGGATCTTTCTGGAAATCTCTTTAGTCCAGATCTGAGAATGTCAGATCCAGTTCTCTAGAGTCGGGTACAGTGATACACATGGAGGTGGGCACAAGATCCAGGCCAGCCTAAATTATGTAACTAGGTACCTGGACCCTGACTTCCTTCCTCCAAATATATATGTAACTAGCTTGAATGGATGAGTGGTTGGAATATAATTTTGTCTGATGTAATGCTGTGAACAATATCTAATGCCCCCTCTCTCTCCTGCATCTCTCCCTCATCCTTTCAATTTAACAGACTGTGCTTTCCTAGGACAAAAACATCCTTCAACATCATATTTCCAATTATCTAATATTCATGAACAAATACTTTTATTGAGTTTCTCTGTTTTAATTAATATCTTTCAGAGAGATTCAATAAGAATCCATCTTTCTCTTTGTCAAGATATAATTGGACAAATTGGTCGTGATAAAATTGCTTGCCTTTGGCTAGGCAGTGGTGGTGCACGCCTTTAATCCAAGAATTTGGGAGGCAGAGACAGGCAGGCAGATTTCTGAGTTCAAGGCCAGCCTGGTCTACAGAGTGAGTTCCAGGACAGCCAGAGCTATACAGAGAAACCCTGTCTTGAAAAAAACAAAAAGCAAAAAAAATAAAAATAAAAATAAATAAAAAAATAAAAATAAAAATAAATTGCTTGCCTTGAGTTTCTTAGAATTGCCTTTTTGTAGAATTTCATTTGATTGGATGTGACGAACATCACTGAAGGACAAAGGTCATACTTTTGGGTGCAGTATTCATGCCTCTAGGGCCTGGCCTGTGCCTAAGGTTGTAACTAAAGTCTAGATACATTCGGGGTAACAGCTGGAAATATTTGAAATTATTTGCCTTGAAAAACAACATGCAGGACATGGGGTGCATATAGACACCAGAAGACAACACACAGAAGCGCTGTGTGGGTAGCTGGGATCTAACCCAAGTCTTCAGTCTCAACAGCAAGAATCTTTACCTGATGATCATCTTTGTCCATCCTTGACCACCTGTTTTATCTCATCAACTCAGGTATACTTCGGAACTATCTTCTTCATTTATGTTCTCTGTAGTCCTTTGGAGAGGGTTACCGTCACTGTGGTACTTGTGGCTATTGTAAAGACAATGAAGTGTGACTTGCCTTTAGGGAGGTTCATACTCACTTGCTCCAGGACCCTTACTCCTCCCCTGGGGGCCCTGCTCTCTACCTTGAGCCTGTGCTGAAAAGAACAGCTGGGGGTGGGGGTGGGAGAGACATTGTGGAACAATGGTTGTCTCCATCCCATTATTACTAGTGAGAACCATATGTACCCCTTGATGAGTTCGTGTACTGTGCACCCCCTCAGCATGGTGCTACAGCTGGCCTAGCTGCCGGTGGGCTTCTGACCTCTAGTTCAAGAAGAGAAACCTTTCCCTCTTTCTGCCTCTTTCAGATACCAGTCAACATCCTTAGGCAAACCTGCCCTCACAGTCTGGCCATTCTGACTCCTTTTTAAGATGCCCCACCCTTCCCCCCATGAAGCTGCTCCCAAAAGCATCTCGTCCTCTGCACCCTGCTCTCAGCAGCTGCTGAGAGTCGCTCTTTTGTGCCATGTTGTGCACCTTTCAAGCTCTAATAACATGGTGTACACACTTCCTCCTGAGTGCTTCTGTTTTCATTGTTTTCTGTTTTGTTCTTAATTTTTTTTCTTAAAGTTTTCACTTTGAGACACCATGGAAAAGAAAGAGACATGGCCACAGAGGAAAAAAATTATAGAATAGAAGCATCAATGCCTGTCAGACAGTGTTGAATGTGAAGCTGTGGGAGTCTGAAGTGCTACAGGGGCTCAAGGGAATCCTCACCCTCTCCTTCAACAGAATCCGCACCAACCTCCTCATCAACTGCTCATTCTCTGGGTCAGCCATGTCCTCACAGGCTTCAGAGAACTCTCCTTTCTCCGTGCCTTCACCCACATCCCACTGCATAAAAGCACACAAGGTATACATCAGGTCAGACATACGGTCTAGGTAAGCCCAGGCCCTCAGCAATGGCTTTGGTATTTTGGGGGGGGCGGGGATTTGGATTTGGACAGGGTTTCTCTGTATAGCTCTGGCTGTCCTGGAACTCACTCTGTAGACCAGGCTGGCCTCGAACTCAGAAATCCGCCTGCCTCTGCCTCCCAGAGTGCTGGGATTATAGGTGTGTGCCACCACCACCCAGCTGTTCTTAGTCTTGATGATGACAATGGCATCATTGACATCTGTAGGTACCATATCAACAAGGTACAACACGCAGCAAGTCATGTAATTACCATGGCAAGGGTCATACTCTACCATCTGGTTGACTGGCTCAAAGCAGGCATTGGTGATCTCTGCTACAGAAAGCTGCCCATGGTAGGATTTCTCAGCTGAGACAGGAAAATATGTGGCCAGAAGGAAATGGATACAGAGGTCAGGCACCAGGTTCGTCTGTCAAGTCAACATTCAGGGCCATATAAAATCTGAAGGAAGCAATAACAGAGGACGTAATCTGGCTAATAAGATTACCGATTAGTGTAGTTAGGTACTCAGTATCAAGGTTTCTATGTCAGATATCATAGATGGCCTCATTGCCTATCATGAAGACACAGAGTGTTCCAGAGTGGTATGGGTGATGAAGATGGACTTGTGAGGCTTAGCGACATTTGCAGGAAACTTCAGTGGTGGGCTGGGTAACTAAATGTTTTTCCATAATCAACAGAGAGCCTCGCCATCAGCGGGGAGGTGGACCCAGAACCAGTTCTCCTGCCAAAGCTATGGAAAACTATGAAGCCTTGAAGACCCGTGCCTGTGAATTCAGTCCGAGGCAAAGCTAGTGACTTCCCTGTCAGTGGTGTAGTAGCCACAAGCATAGTTTTGGCAGCATCTTCCTTGCCTGTGATGAGCCACTCAAGATGGAAAAGCTAGTGGTAGGTACCAGGGCGAACTTCATCGACAGCTGTGGGTTCCAGATCTATGAAAGCTGCCATGGACACACGCTTGCTAGCATACGTTGCTGTCTTGTTAAAGAAGGTGCTGAAGGAGTCAGCTCCTCCAACAACGGTCTTGACACTTGACATCTGGCCATTGGGCTAAATGCTGTGTTGTAAGCAGTATAGTTCCAGCTTGGCCAACGTGGATGAAGATGCACTTACGCTCTGGGTTAGGAGGCAAGAGTGAGGGAGTAGTTACCTGGCCCCAGTTGCCACCCCAACAAGCTAAGAGGTGAGTAGTCAACGGAGGTTGGTTTTTCTAATCGACGTGTAGTGTATGTCAGGGGTGGGGGCACATGTGCCATCCAGAACCAATACTGTGTCAATTCTCTCCTTCCATCTTTAGGTGGCTTCTGTGAATTCAACACCAGCCACCAGGTTTGTATAGCAAGCAACTTTGCCTGTGGAGCCATCTTGCCAGTCCCTGAGTCCATTTTTAAAATCTATTTATCAACAGAGACTCAGAAGTCACAAAAGAGAACCCAGATCCCCTGTAAGAACAGAAGGGAAGATATTCTAAGGAGAGACACTTGGACCCTCTCTTTGGTGATCAGACTGTTGAAATAATAGTCCTAAAAAAATTGGAATCTCACAGTGGGAGAATTAAGGGGTGGAGCCTACAGCCAGCCCAGGAAAAGCCATCTCAGAGGAAGAAATTTCCTACAGGTCTGACTGGTCAGACTAACTTGCAGGACAAACTGAACTGAAGAAAATGATGGGTCAGTGGTGGGTAGGGCCACTCCTCGGCAGGACCTGCTTGTCACACACACCTCTTGCCTTCTGTTTGCTTGTAAACCTCATGTTGGTACCATGAAGATAATACTTGGTGGGTCACAGCATCTCTGCATTTAATAAGGCTGCAAAGTCCACAACGTTATAATAACAATTGGAAAGTCCATTGTCCAAGTAACTTTTCCATTGCTAATGAACTGCTCCAACAGAAGCAGTTTAAGGAATGAAGGGCTCATTTTATCTCACAGCTCAAGCAAGATACAGCCTGTCTTGTTGGGGAAGTTAAGATGGCAGGAGCTGGAAACAGTCGTGTCCAGCCCACAATCAGGGGGAAGGGAGAGAAGGTGCTTGAGCATGGATGGCCCTCTCCTGTTGATGCAGTTGGAGATCCTAGCCCAGGAAATGGTACCGCCCAGGTAATGGTACCGCCCAGGTAATGGTACCGCCCATTTTTAGTGTAATCGACATAATCCTTTATAGACTTAACCGGAGTCTATGTGATGCTTGCCTCCTAGGTGATTCCAGGTTTTAGAAAGCAACATGAATCCCCATCACATTCATCTGATACTTCTAACCTACCAAACATCACAGCTTCCCTTCACGGGACACTGCAGGGTACTGGTTGCGTATTGCTGCTATCACACGGCTAACGACAGAGCGGTGCGAATCTCAGCCATGCCGGTGCTGGACTACATGTCACTGCGCTAGAAGAGGCGGAAATTCAGAGGTTTAAAGAATGCATAGCATTTTCAGACCTTAGTAGGGAACTTTTCACTCAAACCCTTGTAATTTGGGCATTGTCTGTACTGTGTGTGCTTGGAGGACACGGGGCAGTTCTATCCCGGGAGACCTGTAGCTCCACAGACGCACGCTAGAGGGAGCAAGAGATCACACGCTTCTGAAAGAAGCCTGAAAAATGCTCTGGTGGGTAAAACTATACCATAAACCCACTGATAGCGCAGGTCCCCAAAGGTTGAAGAGCCAGACCGGTAAAGGCCTTTCCCTTACGAAGCTGCTTTCAGGACTGTGACAGATGGCTGGTTCTGTTGGATTAGTAAAGCAAACCAGAACCCAAAATAGGTGCAGTAGCTGAACCAAAGAACCCAATCAGCTCCCAGAAACCGACACCGGCCTGTGAAGTTCTCGACAGTTCAGAATGCTTACTTCAAAGAAACATAGCGTGCAAGAGACAAGAGATGAGTTGCTCAGGAAAGTAATGGGAAGATAAAGTGGAATCATTAACCCAGAGACAGAGAACACCATAAAGAGAAGGAAATAGGAATGCACTAGCTATGGAACACAGAAAATGACATGCGTTCCTCCCAGCTCATCTGATCAGCAGAAGAAGAAGTCAGAAAAGTCACCAATAAGCCATTTGGGATTATTTAGAAGAAGAAGCAGCAGCAGCAGCAACAACAAAAAAAAAAAAAAACCAGAGAAAAACCCAAGGAAACTCCATGATAACATCTGAGAGACCAATATGTGCCTCATGGGAGTCTCATACAGAAAGAGAGAGAGAGAGAAGGGACAGAGACAGCATTTATTTAAAGAAATAATGCCTGGAAACTTCTAAAATCTGAGAGACTAAACAGACATCCAAACCCAAGAAGTTTGAAGGAGTCTGACAAGGCTGAACTGGCAAAGGCCCGCGTTATCTGGTAAGAGTCAAAGTTAAAGAGGCTACCAGAAATATCGAGAAAAGGTGACCAGCCACACACAAGAGCACTAGACACGGATGCTGTTAGCAGGTCTCTGGACACAAGCGTGGGGGGGGGGGGGGAGATGGCTCCTACTGCTGTGTGGGAAGCCTGAAGTTCAGTTCCAGCCTCCACCTATAACTCCAGATCCAGGGAATGCAGCGCCCTCTTCAGACCTCCTTGGGCATGGCGCACACAGGTGCACAGGCATATATGCAGACAAAAGCCTATGCACGTGCAAAAAGAAGAGGAAACTTTAAAAAATAAGCATAAAAAAAGATGGTAAAACAAAGATTTTAGAAGATAAATAAACAGGCCGTCCTTTACCATAGGCCCTCTTGCTGAGCATTGCCAGAGTATGTTCAAGTTAAAATTATAGCAATGCAAAACATAAAGATCTCTGCCAGGCACAGATTTTGAACTTGTACAGGCTACTGTGATTCTATAGTGATGGTATGCAAGTATCATCTGATTCTGGAAGCTAAAAATACAAAATAACTTTAAGTATACATTTATGTTAAGAGGTACAATTATGGAAAGAGAGTATTTGTGGGATTCTCTTTCTTTGAGGTGGGGTCACTATAGCCCAGGCTGGCTGCAAACTGTGTAGCTAAGGATGACGTTAAACTCCTGACCTACTTGTTTCTGCATCTCAAATCCAGGGATCACGGGCATGGGACACCAAGCCTGGCCAATTTGTGATATTGGTAGCACGGAGAAGAGAGAGCAGTACATTTTGCATGTGGTGACAATTAAATTGTTTTCTTTTACAAACAGATTCATTGTAGTTAGGAAACATTGTACTAAATCTAGGTGTGGCATTGCAAGTCTGTAATCCTAGCACTTAAAGGCTGGGACAGGAGAATCATAAATTGAATGTAGCCTGGGCTACAAAGTGAGACCTTGTCTGAAAGCTATTGATGTTATTTGGATTTCTGTCTGTGCTAAATAAGCTTAAGAAGAGGAAAGGTTTATTTTAGCTTATACTTTCAGTCCATGGTCAGTGGACATTTGAACCTTTGGCTTTTGAATCTTTGGGGGTCAGACTTCACAGTGAAAGCTGTGGTTGGAAAAAAAAACTAGTCATCTCATAGTGTGTGAGAATGGGGGGAGTGGTGATTGCAATATCCCTTCAAAATCACAGCCTATTGGAATGAGAGACCTTCCAGTGCATCTTCCAGCCTCACTATTCCACTGTCCAACAGCTTCGTGGGCTAGGGACCAAGCCTTTCGCACATGGGACTTTGAGGGACATACCCAACTCACAAAAGAGGTTTAGGGGAGTGGGGGGGGGCTAGAAAAGGGGAAGTCATTTGAAATGTAAATAAATTATATCGAATAAAAAAAAAAAAAAAAAAAAAAAAAAGAGGTTTAATGTAATCCTCCTGAAACACACAAAAAATACTGAACAAGATAAAAAACATACTATATGTACGAATCAATACAGCATAAGGCACATGGAGAAGGAAAGGGAAACATAATAAGGATAAAATAACAATCATATAGAAAGCACTGATAGGCTCTATGTTATTTCTAGAAATTTAAGTAAGTAATATCTTCAGTCAAAAGATAGAGTGTGGAATGGGTTAAAGGAACCCATGCAATAGTGTCTACTGCAGACTGCCTTTAGAAAGAAGGATGAATGAATGAGAGTGAAGGGCTGGGAAAAGATAATCACGTGACTGGTAGCCATGGAAGCATGGCCATTAGGAAATCAGGCAAAGGGGTATATTTTTCAGTTTCATAAATAGACACAATGTATTGTGATTGTATCCACCCCATTTCCCTCTGGTATCATCCCTTCCTTTCCCTCTGAACTCTTTCTTCCTCTCGATTAATCCTCCAGTGTCTACACCATTGAAGAAAACGGTGTTGCTTCCTGTAAACATTAACAATCAATAAATCCTCCGGAAGGATGCTGGCCTCGTAGGCGCCTCCTCTGTCCATGCTGGAAGGGCACAATCCTGTTCAGGTATCCATAGCTGCTGTGTGTTTGTGAATGCAACAGCCTTATCATATCTGGATTTGATATGTCGTGATATTTCATGACATTCTTTTCCTCCCTCTAGCTTCAAATTAATTTTGCTCCCTCTTCTGCAATGTTCCCTGGCCTTGGGAAGGGGAGGGTGATATAAACATTCCATTTAGAGCTGAGCATCCGACGGTCACTCAGAATTTTCAGCAGATATAAATCTTGGAATTAATCATTTCCCTTTGCAAAAGGGAGCTTTGTTGGCCCAGCCTGAGAACGGCATTAGTCTAGGAGTATAAACATAAATCTGTAGGAAGTCGGATGGTATATCTAGGGAAATGTATGGAGAAACAATGGCAGTATAATCTCTACTTGGGCCCAAGACTCTCAATCCCAGGCTTTGGACCAGGTTTAAAGTAGGTGCATATTCCCTCTTATGCACCAGGTCTCCAAGGCAATCACAGATTGGTCGGTTACCTCAATATAGTTTTGCCACTATTGCCCCGGTTGGCATATCCTGCCTGGTGAGTCAGTATTGTAGCCAGCATGGCCTACAGCTGGATGAGGCCACTGAGGGTTTGGGGTTTTTTTTTCTCCAACACTCTGAGTAGCACCTTCAGGTACTATGAGAGCTAACAAGCAGAAAAGGCATTTCTAGCTTTGCTCCAACTTGATGCATCTGTAACCAAAGTTGTGTGGCGTCTTCAGCAATAGTGTCTTGTTATCTAGTTTTGGTGGGCAGCTAAGAGGGACACCAATACCCTGTACTGTTTTGAAGTCCATGAGATCTCTCTGGCCAACAACTCATAAGGAGGTATATCCTTCATCCTTCATCTGACACAAGAGCTTTTATTTAAAAGCCTCTGAGTTCTGGGAGCTGTGTTATAGACCATTGACGGAGATTGCCATTTCAAACTCTTCTTACTGGTTTTTTTTTTTTTTTCACTTAATTAAGTTTTTAGGCTATAAAATTAGTAAGATTCTTTTTATGGATTTTTTCATGACCCCTAGTTTTCATTAACCACCCTCAGTGCCCCTAAAGCCCCCCAAACTCCCACTCCAAACCCATTCAACTTTCTATGCATTTCCTCTGCCCTGCTTCCATTTATCTCCCTTGTGTGTTGCTACCTCTTACTCCCCCACCTATGGCCTCCCCTTCCCTCCCTGATTCCTCTTGTTTTCTGGACTCTCTATTCACTCTGGTTTAAGTATAAAAATCTATAAACTTGAAGCTAGGGTCCACATATAGGAGAGAACATATGGTGCTTGTCTTCTAGGCCCGGATTCTTCACGTTGTATAACTTTTTCTTCACTTCTGTCAATTTTCCTGAGAATTTCACTTTGCTTTAGAGCTTCTGTTGTTGTATAACTTTTTCTTCACTTCTGTCAATTTTCCTGAGAATTTCACTTTGCTTTAGAGCTTCTGTTGTGTATTCATGGACTGTTGTTTTTAGTATTATTCTTTCTTCAGTTGATGGACACCAAGCTGGTTCCATTTTCTGTTGATCATAAATAGAGCCGCAAGGACCGCGGGTGACTAAGTATGTCCACAGTAAGATATAGGATCCTTTGAGCATGTGCCCAGGAGCAATGTAGTTGGGAACTACACTTGGCAGAACTAATCTCAGTGTTCTGAGGAATCGCCACATCAACTTCCTCATTAATTATACCAATCTGCATTCCTGCAGCAGTGAATAAGGGTTCCTTTCCCCCACTTCCTTGCCAACCTGTCATTATTAAATAATCCCATGAACTTTTTAAAGTGTGTGTATGAGAGAGACAGACAGACAGAGAGAGAGAGAGAGAGAGAGAGAGAGAGAGAGAGGTAAGTGTTGAGAAGGCCAGAAGATGGCATCAGATTCTCCTGGAGCTGGCGTTACAGGTAGGTGTGAGCTGCCTGACATGGTGCTAGGAACCAAACTCAGGTTCCCTTCAAGCATCAAGCTCCCACACACACACACACTTGTTTTTTTGGGTTTTTTTTGTTTTTTTTTTTTTTATTGATGCAAAAAGCAAGAGGAATTTTATTTGATTCAGCACGCTAGGGGCGCCCTACACGTGGAAAGAGAGCAACCACGCACAGCCCGCTCAGGGGCCTTTATACAGTTCTCAGGGCAGCAGCCATTAGGCACAATGTGATTGGCAGAGCAGTGTTACCTTTCAACTAATTGGTTGTTAGGGAATGAGTCAGCTGGCCAATAGTCTAGGAATAACTCTGGGCCTCCACTAGCTGCAGGGACCTCCCTGTGGTCTGAGAAATGTAATTTAGCCTCTCCCTTCTGGGAAGGGCAAGTGTTTCATGATCTTTCCAAAGTCCCTGGACTGACCCTTTCATTCCCCCCTTTTCTTTGTGCATGCTTCAATCCTAAAGCAATTGCTGGTATTCTGATAGCTCATACTCCTGGTCTTCTGTATCTAGTTCTTTGTATCTCTGCTTTAAAATCATTAGCTGTACTGTTCCTAAGTGTTTCTTAACAACAGTGACCAATCAGTCCAAAATGTAGGGGCCAAAGGTCAACAAGCACTCTTAACCACGGAGCCCCCTGTCTAGCCAGAATCTCATGAACTTTGAAAGAGAACTCAGAACCTTGTCCAAATTCAAGCAATGATATTTAACCCAGTGGTTATAATTCAGTCTTAAGTAAGTGAAGGTCAGAAGGCTCAGCTTAGAAAGGGAAATGGAAGGGCGAGAATGTCATTGTCTCAGACTACGCCTTCACAGACATGGCATCGTTTTCAACTGTGACAAATACTGAATCAATGGGAGGAAACTGTTCAGGATCTGGTGCACAGATGGGCCTCAAAACACACAATGACTAAGTAAGCTACTGACTTATTCTATTCAGTTTCACGTCTTGGTAATTACTTTAAACTCACTGCCTTTAAAAGTTATTGCCAAATACAATATAAGAATAGCTACTTTTAAATGGCCAAGCAGAATGAAAACCAAAAATTTTATAATTTATAATTCTTATATATCTGAGTGCATGCTTATGTGTGTGTCTGAAGGTGAGTGGGGGGGGGGGGGCATGAGCATATGCATACACGTATATGTGTGTGTGCCTCTGTTGTTTGAACCGTGTGTAAGTTTGTCTTGCAGCTATAGTTGAGAACCAGTAATCTTGTTAGTCAAATCACATACCACTGAGACTTTGAAACCCTCATGCAAGCTGGGCAGTGGTGGCACACACCTTTAATCCCAACACTTGGGAGGCAGAGGCAGGTAGATTTCTGAGTTCGAGGCCAGCCTTGTCTACAGAATGAGTTCCAGGACAACCGGGACTATATAGAGAAACCCTATCTCCGGGGGGGGGGGGGTGGAAAGAAACCCACGTGCAGGTTTCATGGTGGACCCTTCATTGATTACATAAGGGTTTTACTGCCCTTTGAGGTTTATAGAGCCTGGGAGCTCAGCACCTAGTACTGCACCTTCAGGAGCTGGAGTCTATGTGCAGTTTCTTTCCCTCTTCTCCTCACTGAGCCTCTGCTTCAGATTGGATTGCAGAACAGCAGGGTGGTAGAGTTCCAAAGACAAAGTGTCCCAGGGCCAGCACAGCCTCTGCAGCATCTCAGACCAGTCAAGCCTGGTGTCTTAGGCTTTCTATAGCTCTATACACCTTGACCACAGCAACTCTTATAAAGGAAAACATTGGATTTTGGCTGGCTTACAGTTTCAGAGGGTTAGTCCATTGTCATCATGGTGGGCACGGAGGCAGACCTGGTGCTAGAGAAGGGGCTGAGAGTTCTCTGTCTGGATTGGCAGGCAGCTGGAAAAGAAAGAGCCACGAGGCCTGGCTTGCACTTCTGAAACCTCAAATTCCACTTCCGTTCCCAGTGACACACTTCCTCCAACAAGGCCACACCTCCCATAATGCCACTCCAAACTCCCCATTAGATGGTCTATGGGGGCCATTTTCATTCAGTCTGCCACACTTGGCAGAACATTTTTTGTATCTTGGCCATGCCTTGGGTTACCAGCCCAGCAGCTGCAGGAAGGTCAAAATGCTGTGCTTTTAGCTTAAAATGTCACCAAACAAATGGGGGGAATTTTCTTATCCCTTTTCAAAGTTCAAGGATTGAATGGGGTGGGGGAAGAAGAAGGGTGAATTAGATTGCCCATTCTGGGAAGGTGTGAACAGATAGTCATTCATAAAACCATACAGGTCCGCAAAGAAGCTCTTTCTCTTTCTGCCTTCTACCCTGTGTTGGTTAGTTTGTGTCAACTTGACACAAACTGGAGTCACAAACTGAGGCATGGCCTCCATCAGGTTTGTCTATGGGACATTTTTATGAGTGTTGTTGGCTGATAGTGAAGGGTCCAGCCCACAGCATGGGTCCTGAAGGGTCATTCATGTCAGCTCTAGGCAGGTATAAGGTTACACATTACACCTGCCAGACCTAGGCTGTATGAGACAGAATGCTGAGCTGACTCGGAGAAGCAAGCCTACAGCAGTGTTCCTCTGTGGTCTCTGCTTTAGCGCCTTCTTGGCGTCCCTCAAAGATTATCCGTAACCAATAAGTCAAATAGACCCTTTCCTCCCCAAGTTGTTTGTGGTCTAAGTGTTTTTTCCCAGCATCAAAAAGCAATTAGAACACACCTGTCCGCTCACCTCCGTGGACGCTGTCCCCTGAACCACTGGAACTGTCCTGTTTAGCAGGCTCCTTGACGCCATGTTTGCTTGCCCTCAAGTCTGATGTACTGTGGTGCCTTAGAGAAGGCAAGATGTGTCTGGCTTCTCGCCACGGGACCCCTGCAGTATGGCCGCAAGCTTCGTTTGCTTCTGGCTTTCAGAATGAGACAGCCTCTTTCAAGAGTTGGGAATGAGGGCTCCTGGAGAGGCAGAGCCATTCCCACTGCGGTCCTGAAGGTTGGTCTAGAGCTTCTGCATGCTTTTCTATGGCTCATCTGCAGTGTTTCATTGAGGCCATGACACCAGGGAACATTTTGTGGTCTGTTACGTCCCAATGCACTTCAGAATATGTCAGAAAGTCAGGGCCATTTCAGCTGGACTGACAACCCCTGGAAGACTGGATAGGTACCTAGGGCATGGCCATATTCGCTAGCTCTTCTACCCCAAGAGTGGACAGCAGTCAGGGGTTCCCTCAGTGCACAGAGAGGAGGGCCCTTCAGTAGGAAAAGCTGCCCCTCCTGTCTGAGCACTGCTACAAAGCCCTAAATGGGACCCCTGTGGGGTTTTGTCTGTAAAACCCACAGAGAATAAAAGCCCACGAGACTCCCAGGAGCTTTGCAGCTGGCTCCTGGTTCACTGAGTCTGTGTGTGGTTCTGACACTCACATGAGTTCAGCCACCGGAAACTTTAGGTTCCCAGCTCCAAAGTAAGAAAAGGAAAGAGTGAGGCTCACAGGGCTGAAGACTGTGATAGACATGTGTGTGGCGCTGAGCTGCCAGCATGTCCAGGCTGCAATGAGGAGATTCGCAGAAATCCACAAAAATCAAGCAAGCGGCCTAAGAGCAGCCCTTGGTGCTGTGTGGGTCTGGTTTCTCTCTTAGCTCCCAGAATGGCAGGAGTGGCCTCTGGAACAGGCAGAACCCATCTGGGGAAATGTGTCACTCGCAGCTAGGGACAGACCATTGGCCCAGGTATAGAGATTACACTGGATCTTTTCCCAGTGAAGACTGGAGCAGGAAGAGATTTTATTTCTGAAAGCCTGGGTCTCTTTCTGTGACTGAATTTCCCTTAATACTAGAAAATGAGTTTAATGGCTTCCTGGAGGTGGCTGGCTGTAGGCTGCTTTGTGTCACTTTATTCTTTCGACGTACCAGTTTCTTAAAAGCTACCACCCCCAACAAGCATGTTCCTTTTGTGGGGCGAAGTGTGGAGGGAAGTTTCGGCTGGTCTGTTGCTCCTGTGAAAGTGGGGGGTATCCTGCAGGGGCCTGCCAATGTCCTGCAGAGTGGCAGTTCAGGCTAACACACTCTCAGCCCTTCCGATGGGTTGCTGGATTGCGTGGCTGGGCTCATTCTGACAGCCACAGGCTGGGGCTGGAATGTCTCAAAAAGGCCAATGCAAATGGTCTCACTGGAAATAGTTATCCGGTATTCATGTTACAAAATGAGCCTCTGAATATTTATTATGAGCGCTCTGCATTTTTTTCCCCTGTGAACATACAAAGATCCCGTACCACAATTATCTTGTTCCAGCCTTAAAATATTAGCTGTCACTTCTTTCACGGCCCTAGTGAAAAAGGATAGTTCTTTCTTTAAATCTCTTTTTTCCCTCTTAACACAATTACGTCCTTATTCACAGATCGCTTTGTGGCCATCTAATCTTGCCGATTATGCTGGTGACACGGTAACAAAGCGGCATGATTGACAGCTCTGGCTGGTGACAGGGTGGCCACAACGTGGGACAGATTTGGTGGGATGAGTCCCACCACTTACAATCTCTCCTGGGAAGGAGCAGGAAGGTGAGAACAAGAAAAGGTGGTACCAACACTTCATCTTTACCTTTGGAGGATCTTGCTTTTAACTTGAGAACACTGACAACAGCAAGGAAAAGGAACACTTGGCACACCTGCCTGATGTCTCCACTGTCGCCCAAACAGCAAGCCCGGGCTGCCGGCTTGGCTCCACAGGCTGTGCATTTCTCTGCCTCCCTAAGGCTCATCATGTGACCTACATTTGTCAAGCTGGGTGGGCAGCTTTATATTCCCTAGCTGAGTCCCCGTGTATCCTGTATGCAGTGGCACTAGGTACAGACACTCTGCATACCAACTCTATACAGGTTACTATGTGCAGGTATGTTACACGCAGACATGGCCTGTGGAATATGCAATATGCAGGCACAGACACACTTCTTACAGGCCATGTCAGCAGTAGATTCTGTATAGGGACTGGACCTCTCAAAGAACTCACAATATTAGGCTCTAGGCCCTGATCCCACTCCTCAGAACTGCTAAACTTGGATTAAGACTTTAGAAGGAGCTGGGTAGTGGTGGTGCACGCCTTTAATCCCAGCAGAGGCAGAGGCAGGCAGATTTCTGAGTTTGAGGCCAACCTGATCTACAGAGTGAGTTCCAGGACAGTCAGGGCTACACAGAGAAACCAAAAAAAAAAAAAAAAAAAAAGCAGACTGGGTTCCTATCCTTCTAATTCTTCCAGCTTTATTAAGGATTCCCAGTACATCAATCAATCTTATAGCTTGACTTTCCATGATGTTCATATGTTTCTTGCTAATAATTTACTTCCTGATAAATGCAGGCACGTTTGGGAAGAGGCAAGAGTGCATGCAGACAAAATTCACCAAACAGACAGAACATATCCAATCAGGTCTGAGGCAGTGCCTGACCAGGATCCCCGATGGAATTACAATTCCACAGGTGGTATTTTAGCCAGAGACAGGTTTATTATATACCTTCTGGCTGGTCTTAGAAAAGCAGCCTTAAAGCTAGTAAATTTTGAAAAACTCCAGGAAGTTGTCCAGGACAAGCAGGAGAATCCATCTTGGTTTTTAGAACACCTTACAAAGACTTTATTACAATACACTGATCTGGACCCTGAAAATCCAGAAGGTAAGCAACTTCTGATGACCTACCTTTTTCCCAGAGCCAGCCCGACATAAAATCTAAACCTAGGTGCTTAGGTGCTTGGAGAGGGGGCCCCTAACTCCACAGGCAGAAGTCTTGGCGCTGGTCTTCAAGGTGTTCCATGGGAGAGATGAGAAAGCCCGAAAACAAAAACCCCACATGCTGGCAAAGGCTGTCCGACCAGCTCCAGCTCCTACCCTGGACCTCTGGCCTTCTAAGGTTCAGAAGCCATCAGGTCCCTGCTATAGATATGGTCAACAAAGTCACCCGGTGAGGGATTGCCCTATCTCCCCGCAAGCCAAGAGGACCATGTCCTAAGTACGTACCATCAGGAGGGACATTGGGCTGTCGATTGCCCTCATGTCACACAGAACAGAGGGACATCCCGTCCAGGTACTCCTCCAGATGACCTCCAGGCTTGGCTATGGATGACTGAAGGGGTCGGAGCTCACTCAACCTGAACACGCCCATCACCAGCAGGGAGTCTCGGGTAGCTATCATGGTATGTGGGCAGCCCATCTCCTTCCTCTTGGACACTGGGGCCACTTACTCAGTCCTGATGGAGTTTTGGGGACTCACTTCACATTCACGTTTTCTTATCAATGGGGTAGGAGGACAACCTTATCTTCCTCATCAGATCCCACCACTTAGGTGAATTTTTAGGGGTGTACCCCTCACCCATTCCTTTTTAGTAGTGCTGACTTGTCCTGTTCCCTTATTGGGAAGGAATCTTTTAGCTAAGGTGGGAGCCTCTATTTCCTTTGCTCCCTGCCCCCCCCCCACTTCCCTGAACCCCAGCTCACCAGCAGTCTCTCTGCTCCTTCTTCTAGCCAGTCAACCTACTAACACTAACATGTTGATTCCTTTACCATTTCTCAGGTGGACCCCAGAGTTTGGGATGTTCAGAACGCCTCTGTTGCTAAACATCTTTCTCCTATTGTCATCCAGTTACTGGACTCTACCAGGTACATCATCCAAGCTCAATACCTTCTCTCTCCCCAGAGCCCCAGGGGACTTAAGCCTATCATTTCTGACCTCTTAAGAAAAAAAAATTCCTTTGCCCCACTTCTTCCCCCTTCAACACCCCTATACTAGCAGTTAAGAAACCCAATGGAGCCGGGCGGTGGCAGCGCACACCTGTAATCCCAGCACTCTGGGAGGCAGAGGCAGGCAGAGTTCGAGGCCACCCTGGTCTACAGAGTGAGTTCCAGGACAGCCAGGGCTACACAGAGAAACCCTGTCTCAAGAAAAAAAAAATCCAAAAAAAAAAAGAAAGAAAGAAAGAAAGAAAGAAAGAAAGAAAGAAAGAAAGAAAGAAACCCAATGGAACCTATCGGCTGGTTCAAGACCTCAGATGCATTAATTCTGCAGTGGTCTCCTCCATCCTGTTGTAACTAACCCCTACACTACCCCCTCAGGGACTTCTCATTTCTCAGTCCTAGATCTCAAGGACACATTTTTCTCTATCCCTCTCAATGCCCAGTCAAGAATATATTTGCCTTTACCTGGACAGATCCTGACACCCACTTTTCTACCCAACTTACCTGGACTATTCTGCCTCAGGGATTCCGAGACAACCCGCACCTATTTGGCCGGGGCCCTGACTTCTGACTTACTTTCTTTTCTCTCCCTAAATCTAAGATTCTTTTTTATGTAGATGATCTCCTCCTCTGTAGCCCATCTCTAGAGATTAGCTGAGCTGACACCTGTGCTCTTCTAAATTTCCTTTCCAGTGGAGGCTACAGGGTCTCACCTTCTAAAGTCCAACTGTCCACTCCTCAGGTTACCTATTTGGGACTAACAATTACCCCAACCCACAAGGCTATTAGTACCTTAGATAGAAAGAATCTGATTCAGTCTCTAACTGTTCCTTCTAAAAGGAACATCATTCCTAGGAATGGCTAGCTTTTTACGTTCCTGGGTTCCTTCCTCTTCCCTCCTTTCTTGACCTTTATATGAAGCAGCGTTAGGCCCCACCCATGAACTTCTTCTCAAACCTGTTACCAAGCCCTTTCAGAGGCTCCAACAGGCTTTCCTCAAGGCCCCAGCCTTACATCTCCCTGACCTGACTTGCCCTTTTTCCCTCTATGTAACTGAAAAGGAGGGATTTGCCCTTGGAGTCTTAGGTCACCAACTGGGATCTTCCTTTGCACCTGTAGCATACTTGCCAAAAAGACTAGATTTAACCATCCAGGGATGGGCACCTTGTATTCATACCTTAGCAGCCTCTGAACTCCTTATTTGAGAGTCAAAAAAAAAAAACTAACCTTGGGGTCACCCATGACTGTCCTCTCTTCTGATAACCTGTCACAGCTCCTAACTTACAAAGGCTTACAGACTCTCCCTCCCTCCAGAGTTCTTTCTCTTTAGGTAGCGCTAATAGTAGATTCCATACTCACCTTCCAATCATGCCCCCCTCTTAATATTTCCAATCTTCTTCCTCTATCTAATAACTAACTATCCCTATCTCACTCCTGCACTTTAGAGCAAGTAGGAGTAACATAGAGCACTCCCTATATCACTCCTGAGACTTTAGAGCAACTATTATTACCTCATCCTGCACACATACAGGAGGGCACATTGCCTCAAGCCATTTATACTTGGTATACAGATGGAAGCTCCTGTCTATATGAAGGGGCTAGAAATGCTGGCTATGCCATAGTGTCAGACACCGAGGTGGTAGAGGCACAGGCCCTTCCTGTACACACCACTAATCAACAGGCTGAGGTGATAGCTCTCACCCGTGCCTTTCAACTGGTACAGGGACAATCCCTCAACATCTACAGATTCCAAATATGCTTTCTATATCCTCCTGACCCATGCCGCTATCTGGAAGGAGTGTGGGTTACTTACCACAAAAGGAGGATTGGTAACTAATGCAAACCTCATTTTGGCCATGCTAAAGGCCTCCCATCTCCCCACAGCTATTGGGATTGCCCACTGCAGATCCCACCAGACGGATGACTCTATTGTATCCAAGGGAAACAACTGAGCTGATGAGGCAGCTAGAGCTGCGGCCCTTGGGGGCCTGGACTCATCTCACCTTCCCCAGGACATCTGTCTTAGTCAGGGTTTCTGTTCCTGCACAAACATCAAGACCAAAAAGCAAGTTGGGGAGGAAAGGGTTTATTCTGCTTACACTTTCACACAGCTGTTCATCATCAAAGGAAGTCAGGACTGGAACTCAAGCAGGTCAGGAAGCAGGAGCTGATGCAGAGGTCATGGGGGGATGTTACTTACTGGCTTGCTTCCCCTGGCTTGCTTCCCCTGGCTTGCTCAGTCTGATCTCTTATAGAACCCAAGAATACCAGCCCAGAGATGGTACCACCCACAAGGGGCCCTTCCCTCTTGATCACTAATTGAGAAAATGCCCCACAGCTGGATCTCATGGAGGCACGTCATCAACTGAAGCTCCTTTCTCTGTGATAACTCCAGCCTGTATCAAGTTGACACACAAAACCAGCCAGTGCAACATCTTTACACTACAACCCACATCTCTACCTTCACCCCCTAACACTCGCCAAACTCTGTTCTATCTTCACCAACTCTTTCATCCTAACAGCTAAGCATTGTCTTCTTTTGTTAAGACCTACCTACAGCCTACTCCTGAGAACTTAAATTTCTTAACATCTATCACTGCTTCTTGTAAAATCTGTCAGATGTCAGACTCCAACTCGAGATATCATAGCATCCCTTTTCCTACCCATCAGGCTAGAGGTTCCCTTCCTGGAACTGACTGGCAGCTTGACTTTATCCACATGCCCACTGTCAAACATGCCAAGTACCTCCTGGTCTTGGTGGACACTTCTCGGGGGTGAGTGGAGGCATTTCCCACAACTAACAAAAGGGCTCAGACAGTCTCTGATCTCCTCCTTTGAGAGATCATCCCCCAATTTGGTGTTCCAGCATCCCCCCAGTCAGACAATGGTCCTGAATTTACTTTCCAGATTTTGCAAATTCTATCTAAGACTCTAGACATCCCCTGGCATTTTCACATTCCCTACTACCCCCAATCTTCAAGTAAGGTAAAAAGAACCAACCACTCCTTAAAAACCACTCTTGCAAAGCTGTCACAGGAACTTCACCTTGTCTGGGTAAAATTTCTACTACTGGCTTTTTTCAGGCTATGAGCTCTCCCCCAAACAACCTCTTCTCATCTCACCCTTTGAACTCAAGTATGGACATCCAGTCTTAAGCCCATTACTCTGCCACCTCCATTCTCTCCTATGGAACTTTGCTGGCCACCATCTACCATGGCCACAGACTGTCGCCTGTCTACTACCTGTCAACATTGGAGACCATGTCCTTTACCCACTCCAGATCATCAGCCCTCACCTCTCTCTCCCAAATGGCAGGGCCCTTTTAAGGGGATTCTCAGGACCCCTACAGCTGCTGAACTCGAAGGGCTCTCTCATTGGGCCCACCTGTCTCATCTCAAACCTTTCATCCCTCCACCTAAAAATGACTCTTCTTCATACACGTCAACCCCAACAGGGCCATGCTTTGTTAAGCTCTGGGGGACATCAAGACCACCCACCTTGTCCCAAATCCCAGAAAATGAGACTCTACTCTGGCAGCCGAGCTCCACCTCACTGGATTAGACATGGGTTTGTCCTACCCCTGCTGTTCTTCATTTCCATCCAGGGCAGTCCTTACATCTGGAGATTCGAGGTTCAAGAAACCCCCACAGATAACAAACAGTCTTTTCAAATAGGGTCAGGAAACTGCTCCACAGACAGATGCCAGGAACCAATCCAAATCGCTATCATCCCTGTATCTGTTATCCCATCTAAATATTATGACCTCTATATTTGCTCTCTCTTTGACAAGACAAAAGATTATTGTAAAAGAGGCCAGACAAATATGGGGGCTGCCCATATTGGTCTTGTCAGATACATATGCTAGGATCACGGATCAATCATTTCTTCTGTCAAGACTGCAAAACACTTTTCTTCTACATACAAGACCCATGGGATTCCAACCTGGAATCCCATGGGAGACACGAGTTGTTGGTAAGCTCTACCGAAAAAATCAGCCCAGTTCCCCAGTAAGTACTATCCATATTCAGAGAAAATATGTCTCAACTGTCCAGCCCCTAAATATTGGAAAAGTAGGGGAGATAATCAAACACTTTTCCAAGGTCTTTGACAGCACCCCTCATAAATGGCACTAACTTGTCATTTCACCTTTTGCTTCAGACCTTGAACTCGGCATACCAGCTCCTTAATGTCACCAGGCCTGGTCAATTTAAAGATTGCTGGTTATGCGTACCTTCTGGAATCGACTCACAATTATCACTTACAGCCTCTCTGGTGATACTGCCAAGTAACCTTACCTTTAACCAAGTAACCTTTTGTCAGCTTTCCTGACTCCGATGTCACCATGACTCTGTACCTTACCTCTGTCCCTCTCTTTGGCATGGCAAACTGTTTC
The DNA here is from genome assembly GCF_947179515.1 of Apodemus sylvaticus. NCBI lineage: Eukaryota > Metazoa > Chordata > Mammalia > Rodentia > Muridae > Apodemus > Apodemus sylvaticus. The sequence continues at coordinate 29,526,706 of NC_067484.1, forward strand.
AAGACCTCTGGGACACGTTCTGTAGGAACACCAGCTCCCTAGACTGCAATAGAACCATAACCCTTGATATATCATCTCTGCCACAATGCCCTGCAGTCCAGAACACGTCAATTCTTTATGGCACCCAGGTATATCATCGCCTACCCACCAGCTGGTCACGAGTTTGCACACTGATACTCCTTTTCTCTGAACTGGGAGCAATCCAGGGAAACAACCCCCTGCCAGTTCCAGTTGTAGATATAATAACTGCCCAGCATAAGAGGGCAGGTTCAGGTCGTGCCACTCTTGGTCACTACAGGAATAGCCATAGGTGTTGATACTGGAGTTGCAGTGATAACAACTTCCATGACCCAATATGATACATTCACTTCCCAGTTTAAAAGCAGTCTTCAAGAAATAACTGAAACTGTGCTTACTATCCAGAAACAGATTGATTCTTTGGCAGCTGTGGTGCTTCAGAACTGACAGGGCCTAGATGTCCTGACAGCTAAAGAAGGTGGTCTTTGCCTGTTCCTTCAAGAAGAATGCTGTTTCTATGCCAACCAATCCAGGAAAGTGAGAAATAAAAATTCAGGAGCTACAGTCAGACATAAAGAATTTCAGGGATCATGAGACCTCCAGTTCTGGGATTTTGGAAAACCCTATATGGAAGTGGACACTCCCTTTTGTAACGCCTTTTCTTATCATCTTCTTGGCATTATTATTTGCTCCCTGCCTCGTTAATCTTGTTTCTACATTCCTCCAATGGCAAATACAAAAAATTTCTAACCAAACTATTAATCAGTCCCTGTTACAGGATTACCAGCCGCTGCCCACGGAAGAGCCATTGTCCACAGAAGAGCCGCTGTCCACAGAGGAACCTGATGTGAACATTTACCAAGTGGATCCCGATGGTGAAAATCAGCTACACCCCAAAATTGACGACGCCCCTAGAGAGAAGGAAGCAGCTTAAGAGACAGAGACATTCCCTTTTCACCATCAGCTTCCCTCTCCTCCTTTTCTTCTCTCTATAATAATAAGAAAGGAGGAATGTTGGTACTGGGACCTGTTGCCAAGACAACTGGCCACCATATTCCCAGAATCCATTGTGCTCACCTTTACTTGTGACCACATCACCATCCGTGTATATCTAAGAGGAACTCCCCTCTCTCTCCACCCCTTCTCTTTCTGCTGCCACCTTTGCCCTTTCCCTCTCAATAAACCTCACGTGGAACTGTTTGGCCTGGTGTGGTCTTTCTGGAGCCACCGCCGCCCACTGATTCCAACAGCAGGTACCTGGTACCTAGTCTCTCTTCCTGGGATGTCTATGGGTAGGACATCCTCATGTCCTTCACCATTTGGAGAGATCTCTCCACATACTTCTCCAGATATCTTCCTCACCAATTGTCCAATCATGTTCTTTCCAAGTCCCTGACCATCCAGCCAAACTATTGGCTACATCCCATGAATCAATAAACAATCACACATCTAGCTATTTCTCTTTCCAAGAAAAATATATAATCATGCATAATGCTTGATATTTTGCCCACTGAAGATTTCTAAAGTCTTTCAGAGTTGTCCCAGAAAGGGATTATAACAGTGCAACTGTTCACTTCTTTGTGATGTCTGCATATCCTATCATGGGGAACCATTAGTAAGACAGGCCCTAGTATTCTCTATCTCTGTGATAGTCAGCCTGTCATAGAGCACAGTCCATGAGGTGGATGCTTGGAAACACAACGTACTATAACGGGAGTAGAAAACATAGGTATTTGGGCAACTTCATGTAACTTGCTTGTGCCCTCAGGATTTGATAATGGATTGCTACTGTGCACGTCCTAGTTTATGGCCTGGTGGCTCAGCTAATGCCCAGCTGACGATGGGCAGCTTAGGTCACATGGTAACTTAGCAGCCCATTATCAAATGTTCACTTTCCACTAATGCCCAATAGCAGGCCAAACGCTATCTCTCAAAGGTAGAATAGCCATCTGCAGATGATGATAGAGCCTTGCTCCTAAATCCCAAGAGTCTCTGCTGTGATTTAGCTATAGAATCCTGACAAAACTTCCAAACAGCATCTCCATATGCCATAGACACCCCAAGTACCATTGGGTCTGTTAGATCAAATGGTCCAAGTGGTAAAGAAGCCTGCACAGCAGCCTGGACCTAATGAAGAGCCTTTTCCTGTTCCAGGCTTGCACAAAGCTAGCAGCTTTCTGGGCTACAGGGCAAAGTAACACTCAAGTGAGGAATGTGCTGTCTCACTAAACCCACTTAGCATTGTGCTTCTTTCATGGTGGCAGGAGGTGCCAAGTACAATAACTTACCCTTCAATTTAGAAGGACCATCTTCCCATGCCCCAAAACACTGGAATCCTAGACATTTGTAAAGGGAATCTTCTGTGCCATGTGTGAAAAAATTCACCTGTCAATAAACAAGCTTATGGCCAATGAGATGAGGTAGGAAATAGGAGGTGGGACATCCAGGAGAGAGGGGGGAGGGAAATTCCAGAAAAAGAGTCTGATGGGGATGGGGGAATGATTCGCCTGGAACTCTGAAGAGGAGATGGTCACATAAACCTGAAGAAAAGCAGCCAGCCGTGTGGCACTCACAGAATAGAATAAAAGGGATAAAAGTTAAAAGCTAGTTGAAGAACAAGCAGAAGCTTATGGCCTAAGCAATTATTAAGAAACAATTAGTCTCAGTGTCATTATTTCAGGAAACTTGGCAAGGGTGGAAAAGCCCAGCTACAAAAATTCCACTGAGGTAGAAAGAAGGTCCTTGAATTTTTCTTGGATTCATTTCCCACATAGTGATCAAATATATGTTATCAAATAAGTCCAAAATGCCCGAGACCTCCTGCTCATTAGACTAATTAGCATAGTGTTGTTGTGAGGTAATTCCACCAAGAACATACAGACACTTTGAGGTCTAATAGAAAGTCTTTATTACTCAGTGATGACTGCATGGGGGTCTTTCCCAAATCATGTAGCTCACTGTTAGTTGTTTACTACATCTGGAATCAACTAGAAGCCAAAAAGCAGAAACATAATGGTTAAGATACATAAATAATATATTAATATTTATTAATATCAATACAATAAATTGTATATATTTTATATATGTTATACATATATAAAATGTCAGAAAGGTCAAGAATCTGAAAATTGTTCAGCCAACTAGGCTTGATTTCTTAGTCTACTTTGGAACCCTGAAGTAGGTTCTAATACTGGCAAAGAAAAATGAACTTGCCAGCCAGAGTGAGGGCAAGCAGGCAAAAAAGCAAAAGCTACCTTCTTCTATGTCTTTTTATGTAGGCTACCACCAGAAGATGTGTCCCAGATTTAGGGCAGGTCTCCCAACCTCCAAGGACCCCATCAAGATAAAAACAAAAAACACAGCTGTGCCCAGCTCCTTGGGTTTTAGTTGGTTCCAGATGTAGTCAAGTTGACAACAAAATAGCCGTCACACTAAGATATGACACCAGGCTTGGAGAGTAAAGTTTGAGGTAACACTTTAAAAATACACAGCTCGGGGGGCTGGAGAGATGGCTCAGTGGGTAAGAGCACTGACTGTTCTTCCAAAGGTCATGAGTTCGAATCCCAGCACCCACATGGTGGCTCATAACCATCCGTAAAGAGATCTGACAGCCTCTTCTGGTATCTGAAGACAGTTACAGTGTGCTTACATATAATAAATAAATAAATAAAAAAGAGATTTTTAAAAAAAAAAAAAAAAAAAAAAATACACAGCTGGCCCTGCCAGATGAAGAAAGATTGCTTCAGGTGGTCCTTGGGAATGAGTATTGGCAGCTGGGGAAAGCATTTCCTAAGTCAATAGCTATATACCAAGCATCCAAAGATGTGTTAATCTGCTCAGGTAAGGACTCCACATCTGGCAAAACAGCTGCAGTCAGAGTCACACCTGATTAAATCAGTGATGGTCAACTCTCATTCACCACTGTATGGACCAAACAGAAGAGTTAAAGGGAAATGCTGGAGTCCCAACTTGTGCATTCTTCAATTCCTTGATGGAGGCATTGATTTCTACAATCCCTCCAGGGATACAATATTGTGTTTGGTTCACTCTTTTCCCAAGGAAAGGCTATTCCATTGGCTTCCATTTTGGCCTTTCCAACCATAATAGCCCTCACTCCAGAGGTCAGAGAAATGATGGAGGGATTCTGCCAACTTCTAAGAATATCTACCCTAATTATACATTCTGGCATGGAGGAAATAACCACAGAATTTTAGAGATCAGCTGGACCCACTGTGAGTTGGACTTCAGCCAAAACTTCATTATCACTTGACTTCTGTAACCCTCTACTTTAAACAGAGGAGGCTTGCTTTCATAGTCTCCTGGAGTCAATGTCAATTCAAAACAAGTATCCAATAGACCCCAGAAAATTAATTACTTCCTTTTTCCTAATATACAGTTACCCTAGTAAAAAGACATAGACTCCTCTGGGGAAGGATAAGGGAAAGGCTAACAGTAAAACTATTAGGTGTTTTAGAAAGAACTTCTGGGGACTCGGCCTCGCCTTCATTCAAGAGGCTCTGGGTCTAAAACTGACTCAATGCTTGGTTAATGGGCTGAGATTCCCATTGTTATAATCAATGTAGCCTTCCTTCCTTTCAGTTACTGAGAATTTTTTCCACATGTACAGATCAAACAAAAACTTAGTAAGAATCTTACATTTTATTCCTAGAAACAGCACAGAAACAGGATAGATGAACTCACCGGCAAGGGTGGAAGCAAGCAGACAAACATCAAAGCTTCCTTCCTCCATGTCCTTTAAGGGGCCTGTCACCAGAAAATGTGACTCCAGAGTTCTATAGTACATCTCCTCGATTCAAATAACCTGAGAAAATCCCTCACAGGTGTGCCCTGCAGCTCGGCTTTTAGTGGATTCCAGATGTAGCTGGTAACTGAGTAGTCATCACAACAGCTAAGCAATCGTGTCCCCATTCAGTCCTACTGTCAGTCCTGCCTTGTCTCTTCGGCAAGTGGTCTGACACGCTGTTAGAACCTATGATGTCTCTTGTCAGAAGACAAGCTGCCCCTCCAGCTGCCATCAAGCCTCCAGCCTTTCCCCTGCAGCATGAAATGCCTCAGGAAATTCCAGTGTATTAAGCTCTGAAGTTACAATAGTGTGATAGTCAAAGCGAGGGACACAGAGACTCCTTAGGATGTCTTCCTTTCTGTCAGGATGGTAACTGGTCTTGAAAAAACAGATGGGTGGGAGTTGGCCAGGCAGAAATGGGCCATGGAGAGAGAGAGAGAACTGTAGAGCTTTTACAACTTTATAATTTTATAGAATAGTTTTAGAATGCTGTAATGGAAGAAAACAGTTTTTGGTGAGAAAAAAACTGCTTTACATTATTGCCAACTTTGTTAGAAATGTTAAGAAACATTAAATTAAACATTTAAAAAGCATGATAAATGCTCTCGACTGCACAGAGAAGCTTCTCTGATTAAGACATTTGTTTATGAATATGTTTAGAAGGAACTTGATGCTGTATCAGTTTAGATAAACAACAAAACTATGCTCTCCTGTAGGGGTCACACACTGCCCAGTAATAGATTTTTTGACTGACTTTACAGTACCAGGAGTGAATTTCCTCCTGCAGAGCAGGCCTCAGATCCAATCAGAGAATGGTTGTGATTGAATAAAGTAAATAAAGATTTTTCACATGAAGAACTTCGGAGGGCTGAGAAACACCTTAAGAAATGTTCAACATCATTAATCATTAGGGAAATGCAAATCAAAACAACCCTGAGATTTCACCTTACACCAGTCAGAATGGCTAAGGTCAAAAACTCAGGAGACAGCAGGTGCTAGCGAGGATGTGGAGAAAGAGAACACTCCTCCACTGCTGGTGGGGCTGTAAGATGGTGCAACCACTTTGGAAATCAGTCTGGAGGTTCCTCAGAAAACTGGGCCTGGCACTTCCAGAGGACCCTACTATACCACTCCTGGGCATATACCCAGAGGATTCCCCAGCATGTAATAAGGACACATGCTCCACTATGTTCATAGCAGCCCTATTTGTAGTAGCCAGAAGCTGGAAACAACCCAGGTATCCCTCAACGGAGGAATGGATACAAGAAATGTGGTATATTTACACAATGGAGTACTATTCAGTCATTAGAAACAATGAATTCATGAAATTCGTAGACAAATGGATGGAGCTGGAGAACATTATACCAAGTGAGGTAACCCAGTCTCAAAAGACCAATCATGGTATGCACTCACTGATATGTGGATATTAACCTAGAAACTTGAAATACCCAAGAAATAATCCACATATTAAATGATGTCCAAAAAGAACAGAGGAGTGGCCCTAGGTTCTGGAAAGACTCAATGCAACAGTATAAGGGAATACCAGAACAGGGAAGTGGGAAGGAGTAGATGGAGGAACAGGGGGAGGGAAGAGGGCTTATGGGACTTGCGGGGAGTGGGGACCCAGAAAAAGGGGAAATCATTTGATATGTAAATAAAGAATACATCGAATAAAAAATAAAATAAAATAAAAAAGAATAAAGTAAAAAAAAAATACCAGTAAGTAAATTAGATACTGACTTTTTTCCAGTGATTTATTTAAAGCACTGCTTGTCAGTGTCTATTTGACAAGCATAACATCACTTGCCACCTAGAAAAAAGTAGCCCAGAGAAGTTGCTGAACACTGGGTACATTGCCTCTAACAGCACCTAGGTGTCTATAAAACCCACCTTCTGGTTTAGGGTGTGAAATGAGACTTTCAGGAGCTGTTCTGGCTTAGGTCCTCCATGACAGCTTGTCCCTTCCACTCTCCTTTGTGTCAAAACGTTTCTGGAGAAATCTCCTTCACCAAAACCCCAGTTTTTGCAGAAAGGCTGCTGCTCCAGGGCCTCCCAACCCAGATCTATGGATCTGGGAAGCTCATTCCCCCAAAGGAATGCCAAGGTCCCTTTCTACGGCCAAGGGGACTGTGAGACCCAGGACTGGAGTCTCCATGTAAAAAAAGACTAGACCATGCTGGTTGTCTATACACAGTAAGAATCCTGAGGGAGAGCTGGAGAGGTGGCTCAGTGGTTTACAGCACTAGCTGCTCTTCCAGAGGATACAGGTGCAATTCCCAGCACCCACGTGGCAGCTCATACTTATCTGTAACTTTGGTCCCAGGGGATCTGATGCCCTCACACAGACAGACACCAGTGAGCATAAAATAAAAAATAAATTATTAAAAAAAAGAAGAAGAAAGAATCCTGAGGGAGATAGGAAGATCCAGCAGGGGCTTGATCACCCTGAAGGACAATGCCTCTGAAGCCTGGATGGAATAACCGAGGTGGCACTGATCTCAAATTTAATTAACTAATTAATTAATTAATTAATTATTTAATAGAAGAGGAGGAAGAGGAGAAACAGCAGCAGCTTCAAAGGGATACCAAAGCACTGGTATCAGTCTCAGAAAAATAGATGAGGAAATTTAAAATGAAAATGTATAACTTCTGAATAAATGATAGATGCGTGTATAGATTCTTGCAATGGTCCCACAGTTCTGTGACTACAGGATGTGATGGGGCCTCAACCTACAGGTTTCGTTTCACCGGAACCCGAACTCACATCCGGTAATAGGAGATGACTGAACACAGGGATGTGTGAGGGGCCCTAAGGTAAGATTTCTTACATTGCTGTGACGCAGCCGGCCAATGGGAGCACTCATTTGAGGTAGAAGCTGGTCTTTTCGACCCTATCCTATGCACCACACAGTGCTTGGTATATATAAACTCCTCAACTCCTGGTTAGGGAACTCTTCTCATGTGATCTGCACAGTACAGATGTGAGACCTGCATAGTTCTATAAACCATGCCTGACAACTTTAAGAGGATTTACTGCTAACTATGAATAAAGATGAAGCCCTCCAAATTAAGACTCACTGTGAAACTGGCCTTCCCTCAGTGTTGCCTGGCCGTCCGAGGTTAACTACAGCTCTGACTCTGACAGAGTCCGAGAAGTCTGTAAGGGATGCTTGTTGTGTCTGTTGGCCCAACATCCTTCAGGATGGCTTTGCCATATCGGCTGCTAAGACTAAGCAGTGGATACAGCTTGCCTGGCAGGTTGGTGTACTAGATTACAGAATGTAGTGAGAATCTTGGTTTCTTTAAACAACACAGACTATTTTGTGGGAATGTGTTTTTATTTTAATCCCAGGTGTGGGATATGGGGCTGCCTGATTGTCCACAGCAGCTGACTATGATTTGTCTTGTGCTCCGGCAGGGGCATGATTCTGCCAACTGAAGATAGTTCACATTTGGAAGTCTTGGGACTCTTCAGAGGACATAAAAATGCCAGCGCACCAAGACGCTGCAGCCCCTGGCACTCCAGCTGCTGATCCCCCTGCTGCTGCTGTTTCTTGCTGCTGTGGTTCCTGCTGCTTTAGTTCCTTTTGTTGTGGTTTCTGCTTTCGCTGTTTGCTGCTGTTTGCTGGTTGGAGATATCCTGATGACAAGGATTGAACTTGCCCCAAGGAACTCAAAGACCCTAAATAGGCGGAAGTCGTCTAAAGAGATCTGCGTCCTCTTTCCACTCTAACCTCCTTTCTTGTCTACCTAGTATTGGAAGGGATTGAAGTGTAGAAGGGTGGTAGATAAAAGAACCCAATAAAATAGTCAAAAGTATGGTTACAACAGGGTTCAAGGATAAGACTTCTGGGGCCTTTCCCCCCAACAGCAGTCTGTATGGTACCCCTCCAGAATTAGGAGAGTAGCCAACTGGGAGAAAGACTCCAGCTCATGATCAAGGTATGTACTATCTTCAGCAATAAGATTTAATCATCTAGTTCTGAAGGGCAAGCAAGAGGAACACCAGGAGACTTCATTGTCCTGGAGTGCTCTGTAGTCTCCCTGACCAACTATAAAGAGGTATGCTATACACAGCACCGGGATTTTCATTTAATAACCTATGGCTTCTGAGAATATTATTATCCAACCATGCAAACATCTCCTTTCTAAATCTTTTTTTTTAAGTTTATTTTTTTAATCGGCCCACAAAATACATTTCAATATGTTTTTTTAAACCCCTTATTCTGGTTTTACCCTCCTCGCCTCCTGCTTACCTCCCCAACCCCTCACCCCACCCCATCTCCATCCCTCTGCTTTCCTATCAACTCTGCTATGGCTTCTACTGGCACTCCAAATTAAACACACAAATCTAGACATTCCACGCTAAGATTTCCATATGAGAGGGAGAACATGTGGCATTTGTGTTTCCAGTTCCATCCATTTTTACTGCAAATGTCACTATTTCATTTTTCTTTATTTGTTTTGGGCTTTTTGTTTGTTTGTTTTTTTGAGACAAGGTTTCTCTGTATAGCCCTGGTTGTCCTGGAACTCATTTTGTAGACCAGGCTGTCCTAGAACTCAGAAATCTGCCTGCCTCTGCCTCCCAAGTGCTGGGATTAAAGGCATACACCACCACTGCCCGCCTTCATTTTTCTTTAGATATTAATATAATTCCATTGTGTACCTGTGCCACATTTTCATATCCATTCATCAGCTGATGCACATCTAGGTTGACTTCATTCCCTAGCTCTTGTGAACAAAGCATCAATGAATGTGCCTAAGTATCTCTGGATGGATATAGAGTCCTTTGGGTATTGTCAGAGCGTGGTTTCCTGTGCTGGGATAAAACTCTAATGGACTTATAAAGGAAAGGGTTTATTTCAGCTTACGTCACAGTCCATCATGGTAAGAAACCAAGGCAGGAACTCAAAGCAGGAACTTGGAGGCAGGAACTAAGGAAGAGACCATGGAGGAGCACTGTTTCGTGGCTTGTCTCCCCTGGTTGCTCAGCTAGCTAGCTACCTTTTGTATATAGTCCAGATCTACCTGCTAAAGATGATACCACCCAGAGTGCACTGAGCTCTTTTATATCAATTAGCAATCAAGAAAACATCCCCTACACTTAACTGCAGGCCAATCTGATGGAGGCAATTCCTCAGTTGAGGTTTTCCTTTACCAGGTAACTAACTCTTCACGTGTGTCAAGTTGACAAACATTAACCACAGTAAGTGTACACCTGGGAATAGTATGGCTGGGCTATGGTAGTGTGTGTCTGTCTAGCTTTTTACAAGCCTTTGTATCAATTGATACGTGACTACACCAGTTGACTCTCGCACCAACAGTGAAGTAGGGTCTTCTTTCCCCAAATCCAGCATTCATTGTCATTTGATTTCTTGATAACAGCCACGTTGAGTGGGGCGAGATGGAATCTTAAAGTAGTCTTAAATGTTATTTCTGTAGTAACTAATGATGTTGAACACTTTTTAAAAATGTTTATTGGCTACTACTTAACTCTCTTCAAATTAGATTAATAACATATTTTTAATTGGTTTGTTTGTTTCCTAGAGTTTTGGTAAGTTCTTTGTGTATTCTAGTTGGCAAGGATTCCCCATTTAGTAGGCTACCTCTTCCTTTAATTTTGACTATTTCCTTTGCTGTACAGAAGCTTTTTAGCTTCATGAGAGCCCATTTGTCAATTGTTAACCAGAGTCCCATTTAGAAAAATCCTTGTAATGTTCTTCCTACATTTTCTTCTACTATCCTATCGCCTTTGTTTCTTCTTTGGATGTGCTTTATCCTTATCTTCAGAGGAAAATAGTATTCTCTGAAAGTTAGGCTTGGCAGCCGTAAATGTCTTTAGTCTATTTTTAGGGTGGTAAGTTTTTGCTTTCAATTATGACAGTTTTACTGGTCTGGGTTGATATTTATGGTCTTTCTTGAAATGCATTGCTCCATGTCCTTGTAGGACTTTAAATTTCTGATGCTAAATCATCTGTTGGTCTGATGGGCTGGCTTGTATGTGACCTGAGTCTTCTCTCTGGCAGCTTTCAATACCCTTTTTTTGTTCTGTAGCTTTAGGGGTTTGGCTGTGATATGGCATAGGGACTTTCTTTCCTGGCTCTGTTGTGTGCCTCTAACGCCTGAATGGGCTCCCTTTTGCTAGCTTTGGGGAATTTTCTTCAATAATTTTATTAAAAATATTTTTATGCCATTGATATGGAATTCTTTCCCTTCCTCTATACTCATGACTCATAGGCTTAGTCTTTTCATGATGTCCCAAAAGTCCTGCGTGTTCCATTTGGATTTTTAAAATTACCTTTCTTAATTGAATGATCTGATTCCTTTACCTTACCATCAGGCCCAGATGTTCTGTCTTCCACATGATCCAATCTGTTGGTGCGGCTTTCTACTGATCTTGTAAGACCTATTTCCCATCCTTTTACATTGACACAGTGTCTGTCTTTGAAGGTGGGATGTGTTTCTCATAGACAACAAAAAGTTGGATCCTGTTTTCTAATCTAATGAGGTTAAGTTATTTCTAACCTCATTTCAGTTGGGTTTTCTTTAGTATTTCTCTTTGTTAAATTCTATTGTCATATCCTGAATCACCTTTCTTGTTTTATTCAGCTGTTTGTTTTCTTGGACATAAATTATGAGTTTATTCATATTCTCTTTAATTAACACCATCATTTAGGTGGTGTGTGTGTGTGTGTGTGTGTGTGTGTGTGTGTGTGTGCTTAATTGTTTGAACTTTGAAAGTTTATTATTTTTCTTTTAAATTCTGTATCTTGAGTTTCATCTTAAGTTGTTCTCAGGGGAGGTGTAAGGAAGGGGCCAACCAGCAATAAAGGTAGCTGAGAGTCCTGGAAAGCAGTAGAAAGAAGGCTCTATCAGCAACATGTGCAGGAAGAGTAATGGGGAGGCAGCCAGGGATGAGATGCCCAAGGGAGAACAAAGAAGAAGCTCCTTCTGGCAACAAGGGTGGCAGGGAATACTATAGAATTCTGTCCCCCAAAAAAATGATTCCAGAGAGGATTAAAGTTTTGTTGGCCTAGCCCTTCTTTTACCTTCATGACTGTTTATGATAAAACTTGGTCCCCAGGAAGGACCACTGATAGGTGCTTAGGTCCCAAGGATCTATCTTACCAGTAGACTACTCCCACTTATGGGCATCATCTCTAGAGGGGTGCACGAATGCCACTTTGGCTCTCTTAGATAGTCTCTTCTAGTTAGGGTTCTTACCAACAAGGAGGCCTTAATAGGATGTAACTCCAATTCTCAATACTCAAAACTATAGGAAATAAATTATTTTCCTTTATAACTTATCCAGTCTCGGGGATTCTGCCACACTAACTGTAAATGGACTAAATAGAGCTCAGTACTGCACAGCTTTCAGCTTCAGGAGTTGAAACAGCTGCCTCTGAGGGGCAGACTGCCAGAGTGTGGGTATCCCATATCTGTCTTCTCTGCACAATCTAACCCTTTGAGGCCAAAAGTGAGTGACTTTTATGCTCAAACCAGAGCTGCTCTTGGTATTTAATAACCTTGGAATGCCTACAGACCTTAAATTGGAGCTCAGTTAAAACCAACTCACGGGGTTCTTTGTTCCACAATTTTACTTAGGTATAAGTTAAAAATATTTTTAAAGACTATTTTATTCAAGGTCAAAGGGGTTTTTCGAAGTTTTTGTTTTGTTTTTATTTTGCTGTTGAGGATTGAGCCCATGACCTTTCACATATAAAACATGTGCTCTACCTAAAACCCATGTGAAGGATCCTTACTCACAAAGCCATCAATCACTGTTAGATCATCACTAGATTTTACATACAGTTCTTTACAGTATGGGTGACATTGTCATGACTGAATAGTCAGCATAACTAGTTTTTATCTTTAAATAAGTACCCACTGTGTTCTATGTTGTTGCACAGCAAATTACCATAGACTTCATGGTTCAAAACAACCACTTATTATTTTTGAACATTTTGTTTAGGTGCTGCTCAGAGTTCTCCTTCTGCAAGGCTGTGAACATAGCATTTCCTGGGACTGGAGTCTCACCTGAAGGCTCACCAGGGAAGTTCATTTACTGGCTGATAAAGTAGGATCTGAGCCAAGAGCTTCAATGTGTTTAGCTGTGGGACACAGCCCACCCACAACCACCCCAAGATAGTAACTTGCTTCACTAAGGCCTTCAAGGAGTCTGTTAGCAACATAGCAAACAGCACTCTTGGGAACACGACTACCAATGTGGAGGCATTCTACTGGAGGAAAACCAGTTAACCCTGAGGAGGAGATTACATAATGCTGTATGGGTAGGCAGCTGGGATCAGTATAGGCCATTACAGAAGCTGTCCAACATGCCCACCATACTTTATGGTAGTATTAAACAGTACTAGTAGATTGTTACAGTTCTGAACATTTTTAACATCTGATTACCCTCCTACCCAAAATAAGGTAATTCAGGAGACAGTGTACAAACAAAAGTGGAATAAATAATTCTTCACAGAGAAGTGAATTTAATACTCTATTTATCTTACTAATGTAATGTGCATAGCAAAGAAGAGTAGAGGTTCCTTGAGAATTCTGGATGCAGGAAGAGGTTTGGGAGACAAAAGGTCCCAAGTGTGGAAGGTAGAGAGACCCATGCAAGATAAACTGGCAAGGAGCCAGATTTGGGTAGAAATTTCCAGAGCAGCATTTCAAAATTCAATAAAAGCCAGCTTGGAAACTACAAAAGATAAAAACTTGCATAAAATTTGTAGTCACTTGATCAGATGCCAGGGTGTCTGTGTCTAGTTTATGAAGCAGCATCAAACACATTCATCCAAGGCTCCTCATCTTTAAAGGACACACAGAAAACAGTGCCACTCTGGAAGAGGCTGGGGAAACCATTTCTGGCTTCAGGTCAAGACTGTCATCAAAGCTCTGTAAAATAAAAGACTCCCCCATGTTTAATATCAAGACTCATAAACTGTTGAATTAAAAAAGGAAGAAAGCCACTTCAGAAATAGCAAACAGAACAATTTCAGAGTCATAAGAAGCTGCCCAGTATGATTCTCTCCCTAAATCCATAAAATGTTCCCATTATATATAAAGTCATCCTGACCCAGAGTTCAGCTAAAGACTGAAAACAGATGCCCTCTTACCCAATCACATTCTGAACTAATTAAATCAACAATGATACACATTAATCACCGAGGTAAGGGCTGCAGAACTTCAGGTCTTGCCTGATTGACAAGATCATCCTTACTACTGTGGACTCTAATGAGCTATGCCAGGAGAACACATTACTAGGCAATCTTAAAGCTGCTTTATATTCATAAGGAAATATAACATTTAAGGTGATAATAAAATGCAATGTTTTCACTAATTATGTCAAGAGTAGCCTCTATCTATAACTGGGTATTCAAGTTATAAAAATTACGGTTTGGGTCCCAGTTCAACCTCTGTAGCTATATGACTTTTGGCCAATTAACCTCTCTGAATTTAGTTTGTCTTTGAAAGCATCAACTCTAAGCTAGACCTGCTCCCATAAATCCACCAGTTAAGATGTTCCTTTAGTAACAGAAACCATGGCAGGAAGAAGGGACCTGCTCCAGCCTCCCCACATGAAAATCCCAGTGTCTGCCAAGCCATTTAGAAGTATGACAGAGGTACCAGTAACACTACCTGGCTCTTGGAAGGCGGTCAGTTATCAACTAACTCTGATGTGACATCTGCACTGTGTTCCAAAAGGACTCTGAGAATTATGAATAAATGCCTAGGCCATAAGCTTTGGCTCATACCCCACTAACTCATAACTTATATAACCTGTTTAGTCTATGTCTGCCATATGGTTGATTCTCTCTCCTCAGTTTCATACGTGTCCAACTGCCTCCGAATCCAGGGTGAATCCCTGCGCTTGACTCTTTCCCAGAATCCTCTCTCTCTCTTCCAGATGTCCCACTGTCTATTTCCTACCTCAGCTGATAGGCCATCAGCTTTTTATTGACAGGTTATAGTTGCACACAGTACATAAGAGATTCTCTCTACACTCTAGTGGTAAATGTGTATGGGAAACTAGAGGAAAGCTAAGAAGCCTGGATGAGGGGAGGGCAGTGGTGGGGGAATCATGCATCCCAGCAATGTGTGTGTGTGTGTGTGTGTGATGGCCAGGAACAGGCAATGTGCATGTCCTGTGAATTGCTGTCCCGGGGTTAGAGATGCCCCAGGAGCAAGAAGCCCAGGCTTCTACTTCCCGTAGTTTACATCCTCCAAACAAAGCAGGCTAACCAGGACACACCTAAGATCACATGAAGAGGAAAGGAAGGATGCTGTGCGGGAGAACAGAGTAAGGAAGACAACCCACCACTCCCACACCCCAGAACTCAGATAAAAGTAGTCAGGAAAGGCCACGGAGGCTTCCAAGAGCTTTCGAGATAAGCAAGGATGGCTCAGCTATGGGAACCTGCGAAGCCAGCTGGAGATCAGTGAGCAGTGGTGCTGCGAAGAACACCCTGAGAAGCAAAGCAAGCAGACACATGAACCTGGAGCCCAGGGAGATGAAGACTGCAATGTGGACATGGGGAGAGCAGAAAAGGCCTAGCTGCAGCTTCCACAGGGAAGAGACATCAGGAGCCACTGCCCTGAAAGCTGGCCTGTTGGACATGCCCACAGTTAGTGACTCAGATGAACTCAGCAATGCATTGCTATTGCTTTAGCAGTATGGGACAGGCTCAGGAATCAACTGTCCTATTAACTAAGATCCCAAACATCATGTTTCTATGACAGTGAGGCACAGGAACTAAAGATCCAGAGGGGAAAAAAAAAAAAAAAGATGGTCTGTGGCAGCAGTCACTTGTAAAGTGTCCCATGTGTGGAGGCAGAGTCACTTGTAAAGTGTCCCATCTGTGCAGGCTGAGTCTCTTCTAAAGTGTTTTGATCCTTTTTCTTTTTCTCTTGCTGAGTGTAGCAGAAGGCGAAGCAGTAGTTCCACAGAAACAAACAGCACAAGAGATGAAGAACCAGGGGGAACGTTAGAAAACATATGCGATTCTTAGCATTTTTAAAGCTGAATATGGTCAAATGGCCACCCAAATGTCACATCTGTGACATAAAATCCACAATGAGCTGGATCAGGAAGAGCACTACCTGCTTACCTTGTTTAAAATTCTTTGCAGAGCCCCAAGTGTGGCAGTACATGCCCTGAATCCCAGCACTTGGGAGGCAGAGGCAGGTGGATCTCTGTAAACTCACGGCCAGCCTGGTCTACACAGTGAGTTCTAGAGCAGCCAGAGCCATATAGTGACACTGCCTCAAAAAACAAAAGAACAAAAACAAGTTTTTCAAATCCTCCTCGCCTCTACCTTTTCTTTACACCAGTTCTCGCCGCATCCCAGGTTAGCCTCTCACCCTCATGCTTCAGATTCCTAAGTGCCAGCATTACAGGCATGAGTTATCACATTTGACTTTGCAAGTCTGATCTCTAAGCAAGGGGAAAATGAGAATGCAGAGATTCGGTTTTCTATCATATTCTATGATGCCTTTTAACTGTTCTTGTGTGTACGTTGTCTGGGACCACAACGGTAGCAATACCTGTGGGCTTGTTCCAGCCAAGAGCCAGCCCAGAGGCTGCTGGCTAGGCCAGTGGCTCAGGAAATACACCAGAGACCAGCCAGAAAGCAGCCACTCCCCAGGTACCTCCTGGGTAGCTGCTGTCATCTGACCTCACAGGCCTGGTTCCTTGACCCCTCCCGGCCCCTCCCAGCCCCATTGAAGGCCACAGAATTGGCCTTGTCCTGCAGCAAGTGCATGACTGCAAAGGTCCACACTGGGCCCAGGAGCAAATACAGTGAACAGGAAACAAGTAAGCTTTCCTACCATCTCCACAAAGAATATGAAGACTATCTCAACAACCAGCTCACAGACAGAAGCTGTATAATACAGAAGAAATCATTACAGACTCCGAGGCCTGTTCTTGGGAATAATTAGGAGGATAAAGCAATATTCTCATTTTTATAATGTGGCAACACATAAAAAGACAAGTTCAGTTTAAATATCAACTTTATTTGTAAACATACCACATTAAAACATATGCCATATTTATTCAGAATGTCATAATCAATGTAAAAATAGAATATTCTCCCCTGTAAATGTTAATACTATGAGCGAGATACATGATATTTAGTGAGGGCTTCAGGAATAAATTCTTTATAAAACAAATCTATAATTTATACACATTGAATTTATCATACAAAATATATACAACAGCATAATTTTGGTGTAGAAAAATGAGATTGCCAAAATATAAGCAGGTCATTTACACAACATGTATTCTAGTTAACTTTTTCCAAGGGATTCACCAATTAGTCGCACAGCAATACTCTTGCCTTCATCTGTCTGGATCACAAGTAAAGCTTCAAATCTGCCCACTGCCTCTGGTCTGAAGTGCACTGGGATGTGGATATAGTGTCGGGCCCTGTGGAGGACATGGGAAGACGTACAGTGACAGCAGCCATCAGCTGTCTGTTCCAGCACAAAGCTGGCACAGCACAGGCTTGATCCAAGAACCACTGAATTCCACTTCTAAATTCTTTAACACTAACAGTAAGCAAGATGCTAACAAAAGGAAAGGAAAATCTCAAGTCAAGGAGACTCAGCTCTGGTGTGTCTGCCTCGCACCCTGAGGTGTGTGGTTTAATCCCCACCCTCTTTTTGTTTTCCTGAAGCAGGGGTTTCATGTAGTTCCAGCCGCTCTCCAACATGCTGTATGGCTGACAAAGACCCAGAATTTTAACTCTCCTTACCTACAACTCCTACCCATGCTAGAGTTTTGTGAGAAGTTATAGAAGCCAGGACTTCAATCATATAAAGATAAGCACACTCCCCAACAGAGCTACATACCCAAGCCCCAAAACAAACAAAATGAAACATGGAACAAAATATACCAATTAGATTAACAGAATATTGGAACTCTAACTAGGGCTAGCCAATTAAAATAGGAAAGAGAAATATTTTGCTTCTCTGCACCCATATACAAACTTAAGTCACTACCTACACATCTACTTATATAAAAATCCTGGATTTCCAAGGAGGAAGACCAAAGTGTGGATGCTTCAGTTCTTCTTAGAAGGGGTAACAAAGTATTCACAGGAGGAAATGTGGAGACAAAGTGTGGAACAGAGACTGAAGCAAAGGCCATCCAGAGACTGCCCCACCTGGGGATCTATCCCATATACAGTCACCAAACCCGGACACTATTGTGGATGCCAGGAAGACCTTGCTGATGGAAACTTGATATGGCTGTCTCCTGCGAGGCTCTGCCAGAGCCTGACAAATACAGAGACAGATACTTGTAGTCAACCATTGGACTGAGCATGGGGTCCCCAATGGAGGAAATGGAGAAGGAACTTAAGGAGCTGAGGGGGTTTGCAGCCCCATGGGGGGGAGCACCCGGCCAGAATCCCGCACACCGCCCCCACCCCCAGCAGCTCCCAGGGACTTAGGGACTGGATCACAAACCAAAGAGTACACATGGAGGGACCCATGGTTCCGGCCACATATGTGGCAGAAGATGGCCTTGTTGGACATCAGTAGGAGGAGCAGCCCTTGGGCCTGCGGTTGTTCAATGCCCCAGTGTAGGGGAATGCCAAGGCAGGAAGGCAGGAGCACAGAGTCAGGGGAAGGGGGCTGGGACAGGGGGTTTCTGGAGGGGAAACCAGGAAAGGGATAACATTTGAAATGTAAATAAAGAAAATATCCAATAAAAAATACTTATTAGTTAATTTAAAAAATCCTGGCTTTACTTAATCCAGGCACCAAACTATAGTGTAAAATAGTTAAAACCGCTCCCCTTCTAATCAACATTACTGTGTAAGTTTGTTTCTGAATAAAAAATTTTTCTTGAAGCTTTATTTTTTAGATTATAAGGACTGGCAAAAAAGGTCTATGTTAAAGATCAATATTAGCAGAGGTGTGTCTTGTCCATAAAACTGTCCCTGGATATACTTTGTGGCTATAGCGAATGATCTTTCTATACTTTATGCACAGCCTGCCCACATGTAGTCAACAATGTCTGGTGTAATCACGCCAAGTCAAAGTCAGTAGCTTTCCAGACTCCCTTATGGCAATGGACCCTACCCTCCTCAGAGGCATGGGATCTGAAGTTTGGTGATCAGAAGTGGCATACTCTCTTACTAACATATCTGAGTGTTAGTTTTGTTACTAAGCATTGTAACTAATGTTTCCTAATGAAACAGTACTAGCTTTCAGCTGCAGAAAAGCACCCCCAGGCTGGAAAGATGGCTCAGAGGTTAAGAGCACTGGCTGCTCCTGCACCACTCCCACAGGACCTGATGCCCTCTTGCGGATTAGCTGGTACCAGGCACACAGATTACACATAGATACATGCAAGCAAGGATTCATACCGAGAAAATATAAATAAATCTTTTTAGAAAGCAGGAAAAAACTAGCTACTGAAAGATTGTCTGCTTATTTTCACATGTGGTGAACCCCTGCCTCCACATACACATGATTAAAAATAAAATCAACCTTTAAAAATCAAAACGTCTCAAAAAAACCAAAATCAAAAAAAAAAAACAAAAAAAATTAAAAAAAAATCAAAACAAAGAAAGATATACTCTTTTGTGAGTCTAAGTTTCTTTAGATGCATAACTGTGATCTGAAGTGATGGCTAACACTGTCAACCAGACAAGATCTAGAAATGGCTGAAGAGACGAAGCCCGTGAACAAGACTCACACAGCACCAATCCCTGGGCTGGTCCTGGGCTGCAGGAGAGGCAAGCACCCGGAACAGCAGCACGGCTCCTGCGTGTGGCTCCTGACTGCAGCTGCAATGTGACCAGCTACCTCACAGTCCTGCCGCTGACCTTCCCACCACAGCGGGACACACAGAGATGAAATAGGCTCTTCTTTCTTAGGTTGCTTTTTCATTAGCAATTTTTTCATTTTTTTTCAAAGAAAATTAACTAAAACACCCAGGTTGTACACAAAAGTAGGGTTCAACCTTAAGACAACATTCTCTAGCTTTAGGGCAAGAAGTCCACAAACTCATGTCAATAATAATGTTTACTTTTACCTGTGTAACAATGAGACCTTTCTTTTTAAAGGACAGAGTTTTATCGTGGAGTCCAAGACAGCTTCCAAGTGCTCCAGCTCTCAGGGTGCAGAAACTGCAGGTGTGTGCCACCATAACTGTCTGCACTTTCTTGGATTTGTTTTTTTTCTTTTTTTTGTTTTTCCCGAGACAGGGTTTCTCTGTGTAGCCCTGGCTGTCCTGTCCTGGAACTCACTCTGTAGACCAGGCTGGCCTCCAACTCAGAAATCCGCCTGCCTCTGCCTCCCAGAGTGCTGGGATTACAGGTGTGCAACACCATCACCTGGCCCTGTCTGCACTTTCTAAACGGTTTTTTAAAAATATTATTTCATTTATTTGAGTACACTGTAGCATCTTCAGACACACCATGTGGTTTCTGGGAATTGAACTCAAGATATCTGCAAGAGCAAGCAGCTAATACTCTTAACTGCTGAGTCATCTTTTGGAAACTGAGTAAAATGTTATTTCAAACAAACAAACATATGTGTGTGTACATGTATGTATATATGTATGTATATATACACATATGTATATATTGTGTATATAATGTATATATGTATAACATATATATAACTATATCTGTTATTATACATATATATACATTATATACATAATTTATATGGAAATAAGTTCCCATTTTCTACTGGGACTGTTATAGTGCAATCTGTAAGAATCTACAAGAAGCAGCAAAATGGTGACTGTACTGGCTGGTTTTGTGTGTCAATTTGACACAAGCTGGAGTTACCACAGAGAAGAGAGCTTCAGTTGACAGAAATGCCTCCATGAGATCCAGCTGTGGGGCATTTTCTCAAAAAATCGAGTGGGAAGAGCCTAGCCCCTTGTGGGTGGGGCCATCCCTGGGCTGGTGGTCTCACACCAGTCAAATGGCTAAGGTCAAAAACTCAGGAGAAAATTGGTGCTGGCGAAGATGTGGAGAAAGAGGAACACTCCTCTACTCCATTGTAGGGTTGCAAGTTGGTACAACCACTCTGGAAATCAGTCTGGCGGTTCCTCAGAATACTGGGCATTATACTACCAGAGGACCCCGCTATACCACTCCTGGGCATATACCCAGAGGATTCCCCAGCATGTAATAAAGACACACGCTCCACATATCAGCCCTATTTATAATAGCCAGAAGCTGTAAAGAACCCAGATGTCCCTCAATAGAAGAATGGATACAGAAAATGTGGTTTTACACTATGGAATAATACTCAACTATTAAAAGCAATGAATTCATGAAATTCTTAGGTAAGTGGGTGGAACTGGAGAATGTCATCCTGAGTGAGGTGACCCAAACACAAAAGAACACACATGGTATGCACTCACTGATAAGGGGATATTAACCTAGAAGCTCAGAATACCCAAGAAACAATTCACATATCAAATGATGCCCAAGAAGAAGGAAGGAGAGACCCCTGGCCCTGGAAAGGCTCAGTGCAGCAGCATAGGGGAATACCAGAATAGGGAAGTAGGAAGGGGTTGATTGAGGAACAGGGGGAGGGGAAAGGGGCTTATGGGACTTTCGGGGAGGGGGGATCAGGAAGGGAGAAATCATTTGAAATGTAAATAAAGACTATACTGAGAGAGGGGGGGGGGGCTGAGCAAGCCAGGGGAAGCAAGCCAGTAAGTAACATCCCTCCAAGGCTTCTGCATCAGCTACGGCTTCCTGACCTGCTTGAGTTCCAGTCCTGACTTCCTTTGGTGATGAACAGCTGTGTGGAAGTGTAAGCTGAATAAACCCTTTCCTCCCCAACTTGCTTCTTGGTCATGATGTTTGTGCAGGAATAGAAACCCTGACTAAGACAGTGACTAAATCCAGGCAGCTCCAAACAGATGAACTATATCTTGTTAAAAATTGAGATGAGGGGCTGGAGAGATGGCTCAGTGGTTAAGAGCATTGACTGCTCTTCTAGAGATCCTGAGTTTGATTCCCAGCAACCACATAGTGGCTCAAAACCATCTCTAATGGTATCTGGTGCCTTCTTCTGATGTGTTTGAAGAGAGTGGCAGTGTAGTCACATAAAATAAATAAATAAATCTTTAAAAAAATTGAGATGAAGCAAAACATATGAAATAATCTGACATTTCAATTGTCAAAAAATTACATTTGAATTTAGGTGTCAATATTTAACAAATGCATAGTGTCACAAAGATAACTGATTCTATACCAACCACAGACTGAATTCTGTGGCCCTACCCCCAAAATGTGTCTTAACCTGGTCATTGTCTGGCTTATACCTGTAATGACTCAAAAACAAAACAAATAACAAAACAACAATCATTAGCTTCTGAGTACAAAGAACACAGAGTCTAGACTTAAGAACACCCAGTGGTGCCTGACGGAAGACAACTGGGAAACATAACAATAAGCATGTCCCTAATTCACTGCAGAATTCCTGGCTCAATGAGTGAAAATAAACTGGTAATCTCGGTCCTGACTGGGGAAAGCAGCACGGAGCAGGAAAGCTATGTCTGCTGTGGACACAAGTGAGCAAAGGGGACTAGCACTGGCTCAAAGCCTGCGGCCCTGTGGGGCCACACTGTCAAGTGACCCACAGAGAGTACTGACACACCCTAAGCAGAATTCTTAGACTGCTTGGCTAATTGTGACAAGTGAGCAGGACGCCCCTCACTGTGTCGCCAAAGCAGAAAGGAAGCTTCAAAGAGAAGATTTCTCCTGTCCTCCACCCTCTCAGAAGAACAGCAATTCTCCCTAAACTTACCTCAGAGAGTACTTGGAGTGTTTGATGTGGAAAGGCTCTCTGGGGCTCAAAAACTTCAGCTGGAAATTAAAAGGGAATACATTGTAACAGTAGGAAAATTTGGAATTTGTCATACATGAAACTTGGCTTTGCTTTAAAGATACACTGAGTAAATTTAGGTTCAGGAAAAAAATTAGAGACTTATGTAACAAAAACACATTAAAGAGTTTTAACACAAATTTTCTCTATTTTGATTAATGTAAATGTTATCTAGAAATGTACTGTGTAGCAGAAGATATAAGGAAAAGAAGTTAAAAATTTTAAATTTGATTTTCAAATTAAAGACAATTTGCAAATAAATTTCTTTTCAAATACAGAAAGCAGCATTAAAGCATTTTTTAAAATGTATAACAACTGAAATATGCAAAATATATCTCTAATCATTAAGAAAATAATTTTTTGAATCCCACATAACATTTTCAACTTACCACATGAGTAAAAAAAGAATTATTTCGCAAATTGACTTTCAGTGTCCTGGATTCCCCAAGTTTGGTTGGCAAGAACATGTAGACATCCTTTGGGGCATACACTCCACGATGACTCAGGTCAAGCTGCCTGCTTTGAGAAGAGGTTTACAAAGACAATCAAGGAGTCTGTAACTAAAGTGTTTCCATGTACTATATATATACTGCAGTGCAGCTTCCGATTCAGCTCACAGACTCTTCTTGTTTTGGGGCTTATCTAATCCATGTGGATGAGGCCACAGGGAGGCTCTGCAGGTGGGCTGGGGCAGGGGCACTGTGAAGGTGACATCTTTCCCATTTTTGCTTCAGTTCTTGTCACCTGGACCAATCATATCTCCATGGGCTGTTCTGAGTTGTGCATAGATGCTGACCTCGCTGAGAACCTTGGCCTTTCAAGAGGAAATGGGGGTGCTGCCTGTTTCAGCCCCAATTCTATATACTCACCTGCCAATCTGCTCCTAACCACTCTCTAGACTCCACTTCAAAACTGCTAACCTGACATTCACCTCAGGCAGCTGTTTGTCATATTCCCTGTTTACTTCCTCAGTATTTTTCAGGGCTTATGATCAAATCTACCAGTGTAAAGGCGGGCCTGTCAGGGCCTTCCATTTGAAAACTGCGGAGGGAGACTCGGGCAATCCACCAACCTCAACTTTAGCATCTCTGAGCATCATCTGACCTCAAAGAATATGAGAGGAACAGATTAAGGACAGCAGAAAGAGGATGCTCTTTATAAAGAGTTCTATTTCTTTAAAACAAAATACATTATTGCAAGCATTAGAAGACAGATAACCAAATTTATATATTAAACTTAGTGGGTTTTAGTAGACCTTCTTCTAAAAATCTTATTCCAGAAAAAAATTAGGCTTAATTATTTATCTATCATAAGATTTTCATTGATTATGATAAATATTACCATTAGAACAGTATCAATTAATGATATAAAAATCTACTTTTAAAAATGTTAAGAATATACTTTCAGGGCTGGAGAGATAGCTCAGTAGTTAAGAATACTTCTTGCTCTGGCAAGATTGTTTTCAGAGAGAACATGGTAGTTCACAACTAACTGTGTGACTCCAGTTCTAAGGGATCTGATGCCTTATTCTGGACTCCAAGAACACCTGCACTTAAGTGATATATACTTCACACAACACACATACTCATCAAATAAAAATAACATGACTCTTAAAAAAATGATGATCATGTACTTTCAATCTGCACATGCCTGTCCCACTTACAAAGAAACAAACAAACAAAAAAAAACCCTACTTTAAGGATTTGTTTTTATTTGTGTGCATATGTATATGTCTAGATATGTGCAAGAACCTGTGTATGCAGTACACGCGGAGGCCAGAGGAGAGCACTGGACTGATAATCCTTTGGAGCTGACATTTACAAGCAATTGTAACCGCCCAACAAGGGAACTGGGAACTATACTCCAGTCTCCTGCAAAAGCAGCAAGTGTTCTTAACTGCTGAGCCATCTTTCCAGCCCCAGAATCTACTTTCATACTCTTCTTACAGAAATATAAAACAGTACATCCATTTTGGGAAAACTATTTGCCAACTTGTTTTAAAGTTAACATATGCTTATCATGTGATCCAGCAATTTGGGGTAGATTCTCCAAAATGCACATGAAAGACAGGCGTAGTAGTCTGCACTTGGTAGGCTGAGGCAGATGCAGCTCTGTTAGATCAAGGACGACCAGACCTACATAATGAAACCCTGTCTCAATGCCCCCACAAAAAGAAATGTACATAAAATGATGATCATAGTACTTTAGTTTCACAGTAATCCAAAACAATAGGATACCCAAATGTCAATGGAAAAATATCATTCATAAATGGAATGCGAAACAATACAAAAGAATAAACTGTATGCTCAATAGCACTAATGAATCACAGGAAGTGGAATGTTGAAAGACCTCAGACACAAAGATGTGCATGCTCATGAAGCTAAAGCAAAATCCATCCTATGAAACAGAAGCCAGAACAGAATAAACTTTACTTCAAAAGGATACATTAGAACTTTTCAGAGGAGAGATACTATCTCGGTGAAGAATGGAAGTGACTCTTGTAAGAACAAAGGTATGTTAGTGCTACACCGATTTCTCACCAACATGCACAGAAACTCTCAAGGTAGACACAGTGTACACACCCAGGCTTGTGAGCAGTGGTCTCAGACATAGCACACCTCCGGGACATGACTGCGGCATCTACTTTAATGAGGGTATCTCTGGAGGAGCATGACTCTTCAGGATCATTCTCTGCCCTGATGCTCTGTATGAGGGGGAAAAGAAACACACACACACACAAAGTGGGAGGAGAAAAGGAGAATACTCCAGAAAGCACAAAGACATTTCCTCATGTGAATTCCATTATTTAAAAAAAAAGAAGGAAAAAAAAAAGAGTGTAAAGACATGATTATTTTTAAATCCTTTGAACTACAAACTCTGTTCTGTATACTGTTTAGTTTTGTTACCCCCAATGCAAATGCCCAGACATATACATACACTTAGCAACTTAGTTAGGTCAAACATAGTTTATGTGGAGTTTAGACAATAGAGGCTAATGCAGACTGCAAAGACATCAACTAATAAAGCCTGACAAGAATCATGAGGCTACACAACATATTAGTGAAAGTGAAACCATATCAGGAAATTGTATATTTTGAGATTTTTTTTCATTTAGGGTTTTATTATATACACACTCGCTTACTGTATTCAGGAAAATACTCACCTGCCCAGAGAGCTGGAATCTCAATGTATGTTTCATGTGAGGTTCTTTAGCAGGGTGGCACTCTACATCCCAAAACTGGGCATAATTTCCTCTGTCTCTGGGCAGAAACATGATAGAGACCTACAAAACACATAAGGCAAGACATATAGGCCCCAACTCTACACACAGATTAGGAATTCAAAGTTTAGTGTGAATCAAGTAAAGTAACAAATGTATTTACACTGGCTAGTTTTCCATCTGAAAAAATTTGATTTGAGGGCTAGAGAGATGGCTTGGTGGTTAAGAGCACAGGCTGGCTGGGCAGTGGTGGCTCATGCCTTTAATCCCAGCACTTGGGAGGCAGAGGCAGGCGAATTTCTGTGTTCGAGGCCAGCCTGGTCTACAAAGTGAGTTCCAGGACAGCCAGGGCTACAAAGAGAAACCCTGTCTCCGGGAAAAAAAAAAAAAAAAGCACAGGCTGTTCTTCTAGAGAACCCAGGTTTGAATCCCAGCACCCACGTGATGGCTTACAACCATTTATAGCTCTAGTTCTAAGGAATTCAGTGCCCTCTTCTGGCCCTCAGGCACTGAATTATGTGGTATACAGATATACATGAGTAAAAAAATTGATACACATAATCTAATAATTTTAAAAGGATTTGGAAAATTTTATCACTAGTATGACATATCTAAAATATATTTCTGTTAAAACTTCATATAACATTTCCCTCAAATGTACAGTATATGCTTTTATGGAGGAATGGGGTTTTTCTAATACTAGAGCTGTGTCACACATATCCTGGAGAAAATCCCACCAGGAAAACAATCTCCTCTTTCAATCTCACTAATGAGGCCTTCTCAGTGAGACAAGAGAACAGAGGAAGGTGAGGGTCACCAGCCCAATAATGCACATGGCGCTAAACTGTAATAGCACATACAGTAAGCCATCAGGATCTAGTCACAACTAGCTGCCATGCTCACACTGCTTAGCTACATACAGTCTGCACATGTACAAAGGACAACAGGGCTAAAGGGCCCCCAGTAGTAATTCTGGTTAGTGACAACAGGAGAAAAACTCCCAACAGTAATCACTGGTCTGTAGCAGTATCCAGGGCCCAAGAAACGTAGGTGTGAAGACAACTGAACCTTTACAGCAGCAACCACGAAACCCTTGCTTCTCATACAAACAGTGTCCAACTGCAGCCTATAGTCACAACTGACTTGATGGGCCCCAGCAACCACCCAACAGAGCACCACTTTCTAACAGTCAGGCATTTATTTCCCTGCAGCTGCTGAGGCAGCAAGGGAAATGAAGCACAAAACAAACAAAACAAAACAAAACAAAACAAAACAAAAAACCCAGCTGCTACTGAAGCCATGTAAGAATCTCCCCCAACACCCCCCCCAAAGCAATAGGCTCTGTTTGATAGCCTTATATGTGAACAGTCCCAGTGTCGTTGCCGTGGTGACTAGGATGAAGCAAAACCCCACTAAACGAAAGCTGGCTGGAGCCCCGAGTGCAAGTGAAGTGGGGAAACAGGCTGCAGCCCCCAATGAGTGAATGTCTACCTGCTCCTGGGGGAGTATGGAGGAGCAGCCCCTCTCCGCAAAGGTCATTAGCCACCCACAGCTGAGAAAAACTTGGGGTCCCCTTTGAACAGATAAATATCTGCTTCCCTCCACTTCCATGGCAGAGAATGGGGCCTACTGACCTAGTTGAGTATGCCCTTGAGTGTTACTAAGCTCTCTTGCCCCTCCTGGGTTTGATGCGAAAGGAGAGCTTGAGAGAGACAGATATGGGTTAGACTGTCTGAAGGGGAAGAAAACCGTAGATTCTGGCTCCCAGTCGGAATCCACTCAGCCTGCTGTGTAGCCAGGATAGAGGATGACCTTCAAGACAGACCCATTGGTAGCTTGCCACAGTGGCAGCTTCTGCTTCAAGTAAGGAACTCACTGGAACTCCTAATGTTCTGCCCTCAAGGAGTCAACCTACAGCTGTAAGTAGGGGAATTTATTCTTACCCCAACCCCCAAGATGCAAACAGGAACCCATTTCTGCACCTGTCTATAGCCTTTAAGGTCTGTCAGAAAGACAAGAGGCTGCTATAACCTATTTTCTACAGACTCGCTCTACAAGGAACTGCTCTTGGTTAGCACCCCGAGACACTCTGAAGGCTTCAAGCTGTAACACTTGCTGATTGTCTCTGAGCTGGCACCTGTGTAGGGCACAGCACTGTCCTCTACTTTCCTATTTAAGTTGTTGCTCCCATGTGGCAAATAAAGGCCCTGCCATTTTCCCTCCATTGTCTGCCCACTCCATTCTTGGATATCTTGGGACAAGAAAACTTGCCATCTCACTATGATAACAATGTGACAATATTTTAAAGTAGTACTTTATAAAGTCAGTGTTTAAAAGCTGTCTTAACCAAAGAAACTAGAGTTAACAACAGTGATCACCGATGAGTCAGTATCTGAGTCTGAGCTAACAAACACGAACACATGCAAGCCTCATGTGAGCGTGTACCCATTCCTGCCCGACAGTGTAGAGACAGTGCCCCGGAGGCTGAGAGCTTAGAGGGAACAACAGAACAGACCCAGATGAGAACACCCAGTCCCAGTCCAGGAAATTAACACTTACTGAAGCAGAGGGGGCGTAAGCGTGAAAACAGTAACAGTAACATCCTACTCAGGTATAAAGCAGGCAATTTGTCTAGAACCAGGAAATGTCAGGCCTCTTTAAAAATTAAACTCAATGTAAAACAAAGGGGGGGGGGGGACCCTGGCATTACTGTCCATCACACACTCAATACACATCCTGAAAACCTCCACACTTACTACCTAAGTCAGCCTTTATATCACACTGACCAATACTTCAAAAGATTATTGCACACTACTGACACTTTTCAATCAGGCAACTCCCCAGGATTTACCCTATATTCCTATTTAGTAACTCCCAATTCACCAGGCTAAATGGGTGGGTTTGTTTCTTTGGTTTATTGTCAGTGTCATATCCAGAGGGAAAGTGTATCTGCTCACATTTCACTAGGAAAAGTCACATGACATTAAAAAATAAAAACAACATGGAGCTTACATTTCTAAATAAACATACATACATACAAAAAATACACACACACACACACACACATGAATGAATGAGACTACCCACAGAGAGTACAGAGAGAAGCTTCTTTGGACAGTGCATGGTGGTTAATGTAGAAACTCACAAACGGTCCAAGTGCAGGGACAAGAATCAAGGGAGTTCCCCATCACAAATGTGACATCTGTACAACTACCCTGCCTAAGCTCAGAGACCATCTGGGAACAGAGAGCTCAGAGGATGAAACCAAAACTGTCCTCAGGACAGGACAGGACAGCTGACCTCACACACTCACAGCAGGGCTGTAACAGTGAAAATCCAAGTCCACCCAGTTAGCTTTCAGCACCTCATGCTGTGCCTCAAACGGTCAAGCTCAGCTACTGCTGCAGCATCATGGCTGACTGCCTACTGCCACGCTCCCTGCCATGATAGTTATGGACTCTAACCCTTTGTAAGCCCTAAACAAACCCCTAAGTTGTTTTGGTCACGGTGTCTTATCACAGCAGTAGAGAAGTGACCAAGGCAGCAGGCCCGCTTGCCTTGGAACTCACTATAGAACAGGCTGCCTCAAATTTAGATCCGCCCATTTCTGCCTCCAAATGTTGGGATTAAAAGTATGTGCAACTATGCCCAGCAGCCATTTGAGGTTATTCACAAGTATAGATCCAGAAGTAGAATTGCTAAGGCATACTGAAATTATATGTTTAAGAACTGTCAAACTTAACTTCTATGACCACACCATATTATAATACATTCCCAACAGCAACACATAAGAATTCTAGTTTCTATATGCTTAGTAAAACTATCGCTTTTTTATTTTTGTTTTTTAAGATATCTTAAACATTTTAGTAGATTAACAAGTGACAGTCCATTTCTGATTATGATTGCATTTTACTAATGACTAACAATTCTAAGCATTTCGAATTAATTGAGAAACATCTATTTGAATCCTTGACTCATTTTAGAAATTGAATCATTTGTCTAAGTTAAATGTTATATATTCTAAAGGCAAGTCCTCTGTCAAATACATGGTTTTCAAATATTTCTTCCACCTTGAGAATCTTTTTATTTTATGGATGGAGTTGTTTGGATGCGTAAGTATTACTGTTAACAACTCACCCTTCTTTGACACCTTTATTGGTGTCATATGAAGACTTGCTGTACCTATCTTCTAAGGGCGGTTTGCATGTGTAATGTCCATCTGTCTCACGTTTGCACACTGGTGCCCGGCTGGTGGTGCTGTCTTAGAAGGCTCTGGAACCTTTAGGTACTTGGAGTCTACCTGAAGGCAATGGATCCCTGGGAATAAGCCTTGACGTGTTATAGCTCAGCCCACTTCCTGTCCACCCTGTGCTTCTCATTCTGCTAAGAAGTGAGGCAACGGGGAGTCCTCCATAAAGGGCTGGGTCCCCTCAAACTGTGAACCAACACACCCGTCCAGCCCTCAGGCTGCTGCTACTCGTCGGGTGTTTTGTGGCTGCAATGAGCAAAGTAACTACTGCTGTGGCGACCAGTGAGCTCATGTCTGACCTGGGCAGATCATGTCATCCAACTGCCATTTGCTGATTTCTCCACTTTGTCTCAGTTTACTAATTAAGAATATCAGCTGAGCACAGACATGAGGGCTGAGTTCTCTGCCACCGTGTGCCCTAGTCACCAGGTTTGGACAGTGCTTTGAGGTTTGAAACTGAGGACTATGAGTCCTCCCCGCAGGGCTCTTTTCATGTTCTTTCCATTACTGTGGATCCCTGTGGATGCATCTTTGGGAACTTTAGGACAGCTCTGTCAACTTAAAACAAAATTAACAGGAAACAGTAGTGTATGAACACAGAGAAGTAAAAGAAGGTTGGATAGGAGCACACAATCAGAAAGTAAATGCTTAGTCTCAGAAATACTGAAACCTAAAAGGAGAAGACTCCACCAAGACACACACACACACACACCCTTTTCCGGCTTATTTTGTGATATAATACATAACATTCCTGGTACCATCTTCCCACATCCTGGTTTATGCCAATATCAACTTTTCTATTAACTATGCAATTTTCTATTAACCTCAAAATAGATTTAGTACCATCAATGATGATGCTCTTACCAGTTGTCTATAAAATTCCAAAACTCACCTTTTGGATTCCATGGCCTTCTAGTGTGCCAGAAATGGGAGAACACCTGAATGCTGTGTAAGTAGCTCTAAAAACATCTTCAGTTTCATCAACTCCCTGGAAAATAATAATTTAAAAAAAATTACATGGCTATTTAATTATTATTCAGATTATAAAAACCATATCCAATAAACTAATCAGAGATCCCATTATTCTTACAGTTATGGGGGAACAGGACAAAAAGTGGATCTGGAACACACAGTACATTCCTAAGAAAGAGCCTCCTGGCCAGATGAGCTCTGTACATGACATTACACTGATGCTATTTATGTCAAATGATTGTCTGCCCCAAAGACCCCAGCACCTACTGAATGTACAGAGTATCTACTGCAGAGCTAAACATTATTGCAATATATCCAGGAACTGTCTACCTCAACTGTGTAACAGGCAGACAGAGCAGTGCACACCTTTGAGCACTTAGGAGCAGAGGCAGGAGGATCTGTATGAATTTAAGGCCAGTCTAGTCTACATAGTTCTAGGCCAGGCAAGGTTACATAGAACTCTTGTTTTAAAAAAGAAAAAAAACCTCAAAAACCAAAAAAACAACAACAAACAGTGTCACAAAATACTGAGCCATAAAAATGACAAGCGGTTCTCTTTGGGCAGTAGCACTGGAAAAGCTACACAGCAGGTGCACGGGGACAAGCACCAGCAGTGTCCCACCCCACCTGCAGCAGTTCCCATGGGCTGACACATGACAGACATACCAACAAGTGAGCACGGAGCACAGTGCACATAGAAGGAAGCAATGTGTGCACGCAGGTTCAATAAAACCCTGAACATTTCTTAAATTAGATTATTTCAGACAAAAATCAGGACTAGGAAAATTAAATGGAGTAAGCACTTTTGCATTCTTAAATACATTTTCCAAGTTGACTCTCGGAATTATCTGGTGAAAGACTAGGGCTATATCATCCCTGCCTACAGAAAAACACAAGTGAATGATCTGGCGGCACACACAGCCAAGATGCAACCTGCACTTGCATTCAGGGTCTGAAACAGCTCAGAATCTTAACAGTTAGATGACTGACCTTAACATATGGGGGAGCAAAAGATGACAGGTGCCACTTTACATCTGTGGGGCCACAATTCTCCAGTTCCAGATAGTTTTCTGAAAAGAAAAGAAAAATGTACCCCTTGACTTTGAGAGATTAGTGGCAAGCAGTTCTGTGACAAAGTTCATGACCTTACAGTCCAGTGGAAACTACAGAATTTTCTAAAGAATCAGATGTGTCAGATATCCTGTTTCTAGACTTTTTTCAAAAGCACAATGCAAAGATATTGAAGGGCTGAAACATGAAAGCAAGATTCTAATGGACAAGGACATGTGTCAATGATTCTCATGGTCAGACTAGAGAAGAAGCAGATTTTGTCCTGGGTCCAACACCTCTACGAACTCATCACATGAGCACTCAGCAAGCACCAGTCACAGTTTACAGGCCAGTACCCAGGGAAACCACAGGGAAGGGGAAGGACTAGGTGATAGCAGGACACAGGGCATCAGTGGACTCAGAGCTCAGGTGCAAACTCTAGAACCTGGGTTACAGGAGTAGCACTGAAAGGAGCTCACAGAGGAGAAACAGAAGGCCAGGCAAAGGACAGGGACAGGAAGAGTCCTGAAAAAGCAGACTAGATGGGCCTAGATTTAAGCAGAAGGTGTCTATGATGACAAACTTTATTTAGTCTAATGACTTCTTCTCTATGTGTGAAACAAGTCAGGAGTTGAAGAAAGTGAGATGACTTAGAACAACTGGGACACAGGCTGCTGGAGAGAACACAGTAAAGAGCATTTGGGACTATGAACCTGTTTGCCCAGCAATGTCCTGATGCTGGAGTGGGGACACAAGTGGCCAGACAGCTAAGTTAAACCATGGCTTAACAGGAAGGCAAAGAAAATCAAAATCAAAGAATTGGGGGAAGGCTGTTGCTACATGGATAGGCCTCAGGATTCAAGGAGTCTAAGAAAAGAGGGACCTGAGCTGAATGGAGAGGGCATGAAGGATGTGGCCATTGAGTGGGGATGTCACCAAGGTTGGAAAGACTAAAATCTCTGGAGCAGAAAACAGGTCCTGAGCTACGAGTGAGAGTAGGGTGAGCTCCACGGGTAAGCAGTACACACAGCAGAGGACTGCAAAGACAACGAAGTCAGTGGAAGGTACCATACGTCTCAGGGAGACAGGGACCAGAGTCCTTTCTCTGACACCCAAATAATATTGTTCATTTAGCAAGGGTCTGCAAGGAGAAGAAAGAGACAAAGATAAAAAAGAAATTATGTGAGGACTTTGGAGGAATATTAACTAAAGAGTACCTACTAGTTGGGAAAGACCAGGTTTATTGCTTAATATACATAAATGAGCACATGACTGAGTGAATCCGCCCTCAGTGATGGTTACAACAGTCCCTTAACACATGGGGAAACAGTGGTGTATGTAGCCTCTTAAGAACCTAAAAAACAATGAGGGTCCAACCCACTGTGGTAGTCTGAATAAAAATGGCCCCTATAAGTTCATAGGGAGTGGCACTATTAGAAAGGTGTGGCCTTGTTGGAGGAGGTATGGCCTTGCTGAAGTAGATGTGGCCTTGTTGGAGGAGGTGTGTCATGGGGGGGGAGGGGAAGGTTAGCTCTGGTGTTTCAGAAGCCCAAGCCAGGCCCAGAAAGTAACACTCTCTCTCTTTATGCAGCCCACTGATTTGGATGGAGAACTCTCAGCTACCTCTCCAGCATTACGTCTGACTATGTGTCATCAAACTTTCTGCCATGGCATAAAAGGACTAAACCTCGGAACTATAAGCCAACCCCAATTAAATGTTTTCCTGTGGGGCACGTAGGCTGTACCACCATAGAAACTAGCATGAAACTAGCAAGGTAGAGCATGTTCAAACCACAAAAATCTCAAAAACCTGAGATTTAAATCTCAGCCTGAGATCAGCAAGAATGGAATTAACTTCGTTTCTGTGCCTGCCTCAGAGCACATAACGGACATCCCCAACCAGGTGATCACAAGTAGTCAGTCACATAGCCCCACACCTGGAATTCTTCCCCATGCTAATGAAGCATCTCGGTAGCCTTAGCCTTTAGTCACTGACCTTTGCCCACCGTAGCTATTCTCACCTTTTCCCCAAACTATATAACCTTTAGTTCATCCTGAATAAAGGTGTGTGTATAAGGCTGCCCTGAATAAAAGTATATCTAAAAGCTAAGATCATCTCAGTTGTTTCATTGAAACTCACTGGAGAAGGCCTTTGCCTAAAAGAACTGTAATATTAAGATCTTCAGAGAAGGTCTTCTCTCTCTCCCTGTTTCTGTAGCATTAGCTCCAGGGATCCTGTTTATATTAGACTCTGATTCACCCCTCCAGGATCCAGAAGGAAAACGGACATCAGCTCCTACCCATTCCAGACTTGTCAAGTCCTCTCCCAGCCAGTGTAACAGATGTCTGGACACCCCAAGAGGAGAGGCAGAACTCAGAACCACATTTTCCTTTGTCTCTGTGATTATGGTGTCTCTTCACAGCAATAAATCCCTAACTAAGACAGTCATCTCATTTCTTCAACTACTGGGTCAGAGATCTGGTTGGAACAGGATAGTAATTACCATCTAATGAAACCTAAATACACAGTTATTAGAGTCTGAGCTTCAGATTTTAAGACTGTGTTTCCATTATTGAAATGACTGCCAATGGCTCCATGATGTTCTTCTTAAATAGGAATAAAATTTGTACTTATTAACTCAAGGTGACCTTTCAACAGAAGGGGCAAAAAGTATAGTTCAGAAGGAAAGCATGTGTGATGCCCTGGCTTTGATCCCTAGCATATAAAAACAATTGAATACTAAAAACAAAACAAAAGAAAAAATAACTAAAAACCAAGTACCAGACTGCATGCATCCAATGCCATCTGACCCACCTGACTCTGTAACACTGTAACCCACTGACCATACCTGAGGTTTTACCAGGTTCTGTTGGAGGAAAAACCACTGTCTTGCTTCTAATTTCAACTTTTGTGGAAGGTGGTTTTGATATTGGTTTTGTCAAATGATGAATAGAAGGCTCAGGTGCTGGGGCAAGAATTCCCAATGTGCAGGAGGAGGGCAAATGAGGTAAAGGTTCTTGAGTCAAATCTTCTCGAATTTGAACTTTTACAATTTTCTGAAATGAGCCAAATGAGTAAGACACAGAAGTAGCTACTAGTTTAAAAGACACACATTCTGTGATTTAAATTATGGTAAAGAAATTCCAAACAAATAAAACATTGAGGAATTTAGAAATTAAAGCTTA
Source organism: Apodemus sylvaticus (assembly GCF_947179515.1). Taxonomy (NCBI): domain Eukaryota; kingdom Metazoa; phylum Chordata; class Mammalia; order Rodentia; family Muridae; genus Apodemus; species Apodemus sylvaticus. The sequence goes on from NC_067484.1 coordinate 29,562,082, forward strand.
TTCAGACTCTGGTTCTATTTCTGCTCTCAGCAGTAGCCTTTCTTCTCCTCCCTTCCTTCCTTCTACTATCCCTGCATGCATGTGCTATGTATGTGTAAGTGCACACATATATGTGCCTTAGCACTCATGTGACAGTCGGGATAATCTTGAGTATCATCCCCCTTGCTTTACGTCAGGCCTCTTGTCTGTGTCTGTGTACGATGCAGCTGGCCCTCCAGGGCTCTCCTGCCTGCACCTCCTACCCCCGTGGGCTCCTGGGGATAAGCAGATGCCGACTCCTGTGTCTGGCTTTTCCTAGGTTCTTAAGCTCTGAACTCAGGTCTGACACTTAGAAGGCAAATACTTTACCCACTGAGCCAACTCCTCCTCTCTCCTTCCTTCCTTTTTGATTTTAAAGCAAATAGTTGTCAGGCCCTTACTGTCTATCACTAGTCTCCCAAGAAAACAGTTCAGATCACAAAGGGCAAAATTCTGTACTGTAAGTGCTCTGAGTCAGAATGCCTACCTGGGTTTCATTTGATTTTTGAAATGTACAACTTAATAAGGATTCTGAACCTGAAACTACAAAATAAAAGGAACACTGTTCAGAAAAGCAAAGAGACATACCTTCTGTCCGTTATCACAGTGTATGTAGATCAAACCAGTCCATGGGAACATTGACTCTTTTGTAGACACAGAAAAATTAGGACTTACAAGAATTTGTATTTTACTCCTTTAAAAAAAAAAATAATGAACACTGAGAATATTCTTCACTTTTATATTATTAATGACAAAAGTTAGAAATAATGTTCTGCCAATAACCATTTCCTGTGGCTAGGGAATAAAAACAAGCAAACAAACAAAAACAACAACAACAACAAAAACCACAGAGAATGTGTTTTTTTTCTCTCCTTAATTTCCTGACACAGTTCTTCTGCCCTCAATACCCAACAATGACAAACAGAAAGCATATTGGCACAAATCCTCAGCCCAAAGGAAAACTCACTGGAATACAAACCACTGAACAGAAATACTATCTCAGAATCAACTCTAGACAAATTCATACTACACAAACCCTGAGCCAACTTTCAAGTAAACTGAAAGAAAATGTAGGTGAAAGGGTATGTGTGTGTGTCTGTGTGTGTGTGTGTGTGTTAATAATCCAGTTATTGATCTCTGTTCTCAATTTCTCTTCCAGGACCATGTACGCTAATATAAGTTTAAATGTAAAGATCAGACTTATGTCTATGAAAAATCACATGTGTCAAAATAGCATGGCAAAATTATTTCCATTGCTAATATCGAATACATGGGGCACCAAGGTCATTTGTAAAATAACTGTTTTACCACCCCCATTCTTTTTCCTCACTGGTGGCAAAGGTCTGCTGCATGTGATAAGCATTCAGTACAAACTGAGCTGACTGCTTTACTCCATGGATACTCTGGGTACCCTGTCCTTACAGTAGTTCAGAGCATTAGTCCCAAAACTCCACAAATATGCAGTCATAATTTTGCAAATGTAAATGAACTCTATGTTGTTCTTCTGCAATGCTATTATTTACAAATACTGAGCCCCTTACACGGGAGAGAACTATGCTAACCAGATAAAATCCCCAGAAAGCTTCAGAGCTACGGTTTTCACTTTGTCCACATCAGGCTGTGTACAGAGAGTACCCGAGTAGGAAAGGCTACTCTTTAATAGACTCCATCTTAGGACAGATTATGTAGAAAAGTATATGCTAGGCTGTGGCTTAGACATTTACAAGTAAGAAAGTTCTGGCTGAAAAATGTCTTCAAAAAAATACAACAACAAAGCAAGCAAGCAAGCAAACAGAATGGAATGCACATGTCAAGCAAGGGCACAGGAGGCAGAGCAGCCAGGCTCTATAGAGACTGCCAGCCCATCACATACCTGCTTTTACTCCCTACATTCTGAATTCGTTAGCAGAGTAGTGTGTCAGAAACACTTTGATATCATATATTCCAGGGTCTCTGTTCCTTATCAATCATGTCTCTTTACCACATCAGAGTACCCTACTAGCTATGTGTATGATCTACTCCACTAAAAGTGGTGATTCTGTGTGTTACAAAAATCACATGTGTAATTTGTTGGCACAAAGCAAACTTCTATTGAATAACTTTATTTGCTTATTTGTGCAGTGCTGGGAACAGAAAGTAAGTCCTTGTAGCTGCTAGGCAAGAGCTCTTATGACAGAGCCATACATTAACCCAGAACAAGGTTATATGAGGTGAGTTGGTCCTTCAGCTGGGACAAGGAAAGGAATCAGTGGGAACAGAAGGGAAATACAATCAAAATACATGTATGTTAATATGCATATAAAATGTTTTATACTCATTATATGTAATTAATACATGATTTTAAAAGGTCTCCAAAAATCTGGGCATGGTGGTGCGCACCTTTATTCCAAAGACTCTGAGGCAGAGGCAGGGAGATCTCTGAGTTTGAGGCTAGAAGATCTCTCAGTTCAAGACCAGTCTCATCTACAGAGCAAATGACAGCTAGGCCTACAATGAAAAACCTTGTCCCCCAAAAAACTAAACTAAACTAAAAAGCCTCCATGATGGCATTTGAATAAAACACAGAAGAAAAGAAAAAACATACTTACTCTGGCATGATAAATCCATGTTGTGGCGTGACTGTTAGACAATGTGCTGGCCAGTACAGCTCAAATTTCAGTAAAGTAACAGAATTATTTATAATCTGGAAACATCCAGTTTTTGCCAAATCACCTATTGTATCAGATAAATATTAATTGCATTTAGGAATAATGAAAAAGATACATATTAGTAATAGTGAGTCCTGAGTAAATGCACTTATATAATAGTTTTACTTTTCTCAACAGTTCAATTGTAGGAATTGAGTCTGTGTTAATGAAGGTCTTTCTGATAACCTGGGAACTAGAAAGACACTGGCTACATTAAACCAGGTTAGAGGGACTATAAACTTGACAATGCTCTCATTTCAATGCCCTGATTTCACTGTGGGAAACACACATGTGTTTTCCTACTCTGAACCCACAGTATCAATGTTAAGTCAATAAGCAGCAAGTAGAGCTCCTTAGGTAGAGCAACAACCAGTTGTCAGGTGTCAGAGGTGGGAGCCAGTCTAAAGTGAGCAACAGATACAGCGATGTAGACCGCATTCCAAAATGCTCTTCTGAGAAGTTCTTACCAAGATACTCACAAGAAGAAGGAGCTATCAGAATCAAGTGTTCCGGATGGACAGCCCACTTCTCTTCAGGGGTTGGTGTGTCCTGAGCAGGGTGGGAAGTTTGTGAGAGAAAAGATGGACCCTGAGGGCCTTTAACTGGCAAGACATCCAAAAAGACATTGCCGCTTTGTTTCCCGGAAGTTCCAGATTCACTGGGGAAATTAGTTAAAAGTCGAAAAGTAAGAAAGATACATTAAAAATATTAACAAATCTGTTTGTTTCACATGTTTATATCAATGCTTCATAAAATAAAAAATTATGACAGGAGTAAAAGGGTATGATATACCACATATATTTCAGTAAATACAAAGTCTCCATGTTTTTATACACTTGAAAGTGCTCTATCAGGCCTAGGGTGTAGCTCTGAAACAAGTAAGACAATGCCCTAGGATTTGACCCTAGTGTCACAGGAGACAAGACAGAGAATTAAAAAAACAAAACAAAACAAACAAACAGTGTAAGCTACAGAGCACATGTGTAACTTAAACTATTTAGTGATTTCCATATTTTCCTTATTTTCCTGCCTGATTTCTGTATCTTAAATCTCTTAAAAGTTTTACTGGAAAATGGCCAAATAGAAAGAAAAACCAAATACACTAAGCATAGTGGTACACGCCTTAATCCCAACACTCTGGGGCACTGACAGGTAATTCTCAATGGAAGAGGCCCACATGGGATACCAGCAAGAACTACAGTCAGACTTGTTAAATAAAGAACCACAGTCAGACTTTGTCAAAGAAAGAAGAAAAAAAGAAGAAAGAGAGAGAAGGAAGGAGGGAAGGAAAGAGAAAAAAGAAAAACCAAATTACATTTTAAGGTATCTACAGCTGTACATTGATAACTGGTTTCATGCAGTGACAAAATCCATTAAAATAGCAAAATCTTCTGGAAAAATGTTAACACAGCCTCGGAAGACTCTTTATTCTCTAGTAAGCCTTGTAATCATGAAGGTTCAAATCATGATTGAAGTTTTATTGTGCAATATCAAAACTCTTCCTGACACATGGAACCCAGCTCTATTTCCAAACAACACCAAACAGAAAATAAGAGGGGAACCCCCACTTCCTCTTATTTGGAGATTGGAAGACTGAGTGAAACCTTAAGGCAAAAGAGGATAATGGGGTTAAAGAAAAATATGTAATTGTGGGAAGGATATACTATAGTGATAGATAGGAATTGAAGGCACTGACACAAACTCATGTTTGCTTTGTCTGACATATAGAAATGTGGATGTCTGCATGAACCCATGCATTTCTTAGCTTTTCCACCACAACAGCACGAGCACATGCAGTGTTATTCCCAGATTTACAATGCCACTCTCTAAAAAATGGAACTTCTAAGAGAAATGAGCAATGTAAAGCCGGGCAAGGGTATGTCAGATAAACCCTGAGTATCTTGCTGTGATGGTGAGCTAAGAAAATACCTGAGGACTGATGGAAGATCCATCAAAAGACAATGAACCAGAGTGAGATGGGAGAAAAGGTCACAATGACTCTACCAACCACCCTGCTCTTAGGACATAGCAAAGTCTCTTCTTTACAGTGGACAGCCAACTAATAAACATAGACATGGAAAAAGGAATACCTTTGGTTACCTGATAGGAATAACATGAAATCCTCCCTGACAATTCTTTCAGGCAACAATTCCAGATGTAAAAAAATGTTACAACAAACTAATTTATCATATCTGAATATTTGTTCAAAGATAGTGATTTTGTAGTGGAGAACCAGAGACACTGTTTTAACCAAGTGATTGAAACATTGCTACTGCTGATACGCTTCTAATCCCAGCAGCCAGGAGGCAGAGGCAGGTGAGTCTCTGGGAGTTTGAGGCCAGCCTGGTTAATATGTGAGGAAACAAAAACAAAAACCACCAGGACAGGTCTATGTCCAGATGCCACCTGTGAAGATGCACAGAAATAAATTTAAACTGTGTCATTTCTTTGAACTTGCAAACTAAAAAGTCATTCCTAGGAAATGGCCAGCAGAGGGCTGTAGTCTATTTCAGTAGGAATACTCAGGTAAAAGGGATGACTAGTGCAAACGTACTAATCTCACAGTCAGTAGTACATTAGTGCCTCTGTCTATGGAATGCCTGTAGTAGCGTGTTTAGTAGTACCAACTGTACACAACTGTCTGTGGTAGAGAAACCTGAAATTCATGAGCCTGTGAGATAATCCCCTTAAAAATTATTGTATACATTATTTAATAACCAAACTATAAAACAGAACTTTCATGTTTGAAATAGCTCCCTTCTGCCATCCACTGCTGGACACAGAGAACCTGTATTATACTGGACTAGTAACAATATAAAAAGTATCTAGGAAACACAACAGACAATCTCAAAATTGACATAAAATTACAATCTCAAACTTGATTCTCCAATTAAAAGCAAAACTTAAGTATGGAATTCTTTTGACTGAAGTTCTGACTTGATAATCCATTCATATACTCTCATCTATGAATGGTAAAAAAGGATAGAGACTGTTCATTAATGAGAAGACAGGCCATCAACATACAATATAATCTTGGACACTATAGAAAAAGAGGATCTTCTTTCATAGTTTAACTATGGAGAGCTTTATAGTAACACTTAAAGATGTATAAACAAAGCCCATGTACTATGGATATCTGTCTAGATGTTAAATATTCTAATTCTGATAGGTTAATTATAGGAGTAATATCAGCACCTGAGGGTTCCTCATTTCTGCAATTCACTGTAATGTAATTAGGACAAAATCTCTATAAATAAGAGATGGCAACAAAGCGTGGTAAAACACTAACAACTAGGGTATCTGAGACCTGGGTTTTTCAAAAATAGTCTACACTATTTTCAAACTTTTCCAGGAATTATAAACAATTTCAAATCAAGCTAAAAAGGAGAATACCTGAGAGAAAATAGCAAGGCATAGAGGGGAGAAGATGAACTAACTGCAGGATGGATCCATCCTGGAATCCGGGGAAAGATTCTATTTGTTTTACCTTTTAGTTTCAGCACTAGAGGAAGGCTGAAGAAATTCTCTGCTACAAATGGAATCTCTGAATTCTCCGATTACTGACAGGGTAATTTTACGTATGCTTCCATAAAAGAGCTGAATGTCATTAGGCCGCTGAGGAAGATCACATGCTGCAAAAAAATACACTTTGAAACACATAAATCTTCACACAAGCACAGCATTTACAAATAGTCATATTATTTCCTTAGGTTCGGGTAGGAAGTATCTCAATTATTAATACCATTGACTGGTATAGACCATCCACCACCACAGCTGAGAAAATCTGAATCAAAATGTAAACTATCATCATTGCCACTCTGGGACCTTTGGCAACTTAATGAACTTGTCTGAGCTGTAGCTTTCCTTAGCTATCTGGAGTGGTGGTAATCATCTATCTCAGGGTGCCATGGACATTTTTCAATATCTATGGTGAGCAAGATGCCATTCCAGTTTTTCAGGCTAGCTAAACTTCTAGAGTGGCGCTCTGAGATAGCTATTGTGAGGCACATATTTAAAAGGAAGAACCTGAAGCACAGAAAGGTTAAAGGCAAGGTTCACAGGCCAATCTAGGCTTCCTCATCTAAAAAAGAATGAAATTTTAAAGTGTATTTCATTCTTTAAAAGGTATATATTTTAAGTGAAAATCATAAACTAATACAGTAAATTGTTTTGTTTTTCCTGAATCAGGATCTCATGTAGCCTAGACTGATCTTGTACTTCTGACCCCGACTCCACTCACAAATGCTTGCGGTACATTCATTTATCACCATGCCACACAGTAAATTTAAATTTATAGTAACGATGCTATGACTATAAATTATGAGAATAGATTACTTATTACCCACTTTGTAAGAGACCAAGACAAGTATTTGTAATAGTGATATGTTCAAACAGATGTCATGAACATACTCAGAGTTCTACAACCTTCTCACAGGCAATGAATGCATGGCACCCATCATCACAACCACGTGAGACTGTGTCTATCCACACCACAGAATACTATATTCTGATGTTCAGAAAGCTGGTCAAAGTCCCAACTCACACCACCTTAGATGAGTGATCTTAAAAGTTATTTGAGTTCCCAGTGGATTTGCCAAAACATCTCTTTTCACAACACATTTCTTCAATTTCTAAACAAGGAGCTACCCTGAACAATCGCTCCTCATCATGGTCCATCTTCTCCACTTGGTCTACATTTCCTGTTCTTCAATTATTATTCAACAGTCAACTCATTCTCAGTGACTGGCCCTTTCTCTGTGCCTCCCATTTTATGATATAAAAATTAGAGTTTGTACGTCTTAGTACATTTATTCCTTGTGGATAAATAAACACAAACATCTGAATGTTTCTCTCAAGTGAGACTAAGCATCTAGGCTAGTGCTCTGCATGTCTATTTGGGATTTTTTTTTAACACCTCTACATCACTAAACACGATCAGGAAACCTAAAACAACATGAACCTGAATGTAATAATGGCTTACATCCTTCTTCCATTTATGAACCTGAAATCTAGATACTTTACCAATATCTAAAATATTTATAAAGCAACACAACTCTTCCATCTTCCATCTGATTTCCAAAGCAACTCTTACAGAGAAGAAACAAGAAGGAAACTGAGACTCACTGATGTGGTTTGTTCAAAGTCAGACAGCTCTGACTCAGATGGATACCATATCCAAAGTAAACTCCTTCCTGTTCCACTCCATGCCTGGATAATACCACGTGACCCAGAACATCAAGGATGTTACAGTTCCTACCTTCATCTAATAGTAGCTCATCCTGAAATGCTTCAGCAAAGTCGATGTGTTGTAGCACACTATGTTCTGGAAGTATCTGCTTTATGATTCCTGGTTTATGCAACAGAGCTCTGCGAGAAAAGATTTTTATTGACTTTATATATAAAGTGACCTAAACCAGATTCTAACTAAATTACTTGGCAAACCCCACTAATAGCAGGATATATTCATACATAGATCACATATCGTAAATCATAAAATAAGTACTTTTTAGAGCCAAACCTGCTTTCGAAGTTCAGCTTAAATGGTAGCAGAATCATTAGTTTTAGTTCAATAGTAGTATCAAAGTAGGGGCCTTTAATGTAAGAGTAGAAAGAGAAGTGGATTCTTCCCAGGGCTTATCTTGCCATTATTTGTGACAATTTGGTCAAAGAACTTGCCTCAGTGGGGAGAAAAGAATAATAAGAATAAGCTGTTTATGGAAATATTTAAGCAACCACTTAACTACTATAAAAATAAACATCTTCCAAAGAATCTTTACAGTGAGAAATAAACTATAAACGTCTCTATAATTCTCAGATGTTCACAACCAAAGGAAATTTCAGTACATAACTCTATGGTAAATAGAAGTTATGAAACAATACGCTAGGGTTTTTTGCTTGTTTGTTTTTTTTTTTTTTTATGTTTCAATATAGAAAAGGAGAAACAGGAAATGTGACTATGTCCTTTCTCCAAATTATTCTAAAATAATGAAGAAGCCAGGTTTACTGTGCTTGGTAGTAATGCCTGTAATGGCAGCACTCAGGGAAAAAGAAAGAAAGAAAGAAAAGAAAGAAAAGAAAGAAAGAAAGAAAGAAAGAAAGAAAGAAAGAAAGAAAGAAAGAAAGAAAGAAAGAAAGAAAGAAAAGAAAAGAAAGAAAAGAAAGACAGACAGACAGAAAGAAAGAAAGAAAGAAAGAAAGAAAGAAAAGAAAGAAAGAAAGAAAGAAAGAAAGGAAGGAAGGAAGGAAGGAAGGAAGGAAGGAAGGAAGGAAGGAAGAAAGAAAGAAAGGAAGAAAGAAAGGAAGAAAGGAAGGAAGAAAGAAAGGAAGAAAGGAAGAAAGAAAGGAAGGAAGGAAGGAAGGAAGGAAGGAAGGAAGGAAGGAAGGAAGGAAGGAAGGGCTGGAGAGATGGCTCAGCAGTTAAGAGCACACTGACTGCTCTTCTGAAGGTCCTGAGTTCAAGTCCCAGCAACCACATGGTGGCTCACAACTATCTGTAATAAGATCAAACGCCCTCTTCTGGTGTGTCTGAAGACAGCTACAGTACTTACATATAATAAGTAAATCTTTGGGCCAGAGTGAACAGGGACTGAGTGATCATGGTTAACCAGAGCGAGCAGGGCCAACAGGAGTGAGCAGAAGTCCTAAATCCAATTCCCAACAACCACATGAAGGCTCACAACCATCTGTACAGCTACAGTGTACTCATATACATAAAATAAATAAATCAATCTTTTTTTTTAAAAAAAAGCCAGCTTCAAAGCATCACAAAGTAGCCATCACTCTCAACATGTGTTTCATCTATCTTGTCCTTAAGTTCTGTAGCCCTAAAACCTCCATTTTGCAACAAGAAACACCCAGAACTTAACACATAATAATGCACCAATATTTTAATCATACTTGGCCTAGAAAAATATTCCAAACTTTCCAACTCTATATTGTAAACCACATGAATATTAGATGTACCAAATTTTATGAACTATCTATAAGGTATACCCATCTACACACTTCTAAAATATAATGATCCTTTCTAGTAATTTATAGCCTTTCTAGAAATATCCTAAATTAATCATGTAGGTTTATATACTATAACCTGGGGTAGGAAAGCATGATGCAGTATGCTTTAAGTTTGTAGGAGCAGTGTGAAGCATGATGGTCCTACTGGATAAGGGAAAAAAGCATCCATAAATCAAGAAAGAAGGCAGATTGTAGGAAAGCACATTTATGTTTCCTCCAAGTATCTCTAACTCACATTATGCCAACTTCTGAGCCACACAAATTTTACCAATGTTTTTCTTTATCATTTGACTACCAAATAGTGAGGTGTGTTCTAAGTCATCAACTGTCCAGATTTCACCAGTCAGCTCCCAACGTTGTCTAAAGTTAAGCTCTACCTTCGATACTGCTGTCTGGAGATTTCATCACCACCAAACATGTAGACAGTTAACAATTCTGTTGTAGGTTTATCGTCATTCCTTCTGCTTGATGGATTGTATACTAAAGTAATATCCTGATACAACAAAAAGAAAAGCAGGAGCATGAATATTCAGTATTTTTCCTTAGTAAATTATCTCACTCTGAATAAACAGTCCTACAATCCTAAGGAGACCACAGAGAGAACACTTGTATACTCAGAAGGCAGAATCTGGCCAGTCTCTGAGGACAAGGCCAGCAAGGTCAACAGTTCCAAGATAGCCAAGGGCTACACGGGAGAAACTCCATCTTGAAAAAAAGAAAAGAAAGAAAGAAAATATGTAGAGCAGCTCTCCTGGAAAGACTAGGTAAGTCTTCTATTCCACACTTCGTCCCTACATGATTTTAACACTTGGACATAAAATACTAATTAATATTAACCAAAATATAACTTTATGTTTTAGGGTAGAGATTGTATACTTACTTCTTGGGTTCTTTCCTTAAGTACAAATTTATCTGGAAAAATCCTCAATACTTTAGGATCCAGCAAGACTTTCCTCTGAGAATCTTTAAAACATACTGCTCTAACAAAGGCTGCTCTGGAGCCAGTGTTGCGAACAGAAAAAGTAACTTTACTTTCTTTGCCAGGAATTAAGCCATTCATTGTTACCAAGTAACTGTCTGATAGTTTCTTAACATCTTCTAAAATAAGATTACTTGTTCCTCCATATCCAGACAAAGGTATCTAAAAAAAAAATATAAACATATCCAAAATTATTTTTATATAAGAAAGCAGAAAATTTAATTACAGTCAAAAGAAAACATAGATTTAATACAATTAAAGCTTTTAGTGTTTGTATCCTTGAGCTAGCAATTATCCAACTTCTAGTCCACCACTACAGGTATATGTGTACGTAGGTATGTATATACATTTGTAAAGGAAATACAAACAGCACTTCCAAACTCTATTAACCTTCTGACTACATAAAGAACAATCATTTCCTGTTGCATAACTCAAGCTTAACCAAAGAACAATAATATGCTTCACCTAACAAATGAATGCAAGCATAGCCATACTAGTAATCTTGTAATTTACTTTGAAATGCCTAAAAACTAAGTGGTAAGTGTCAGCTGTGTGGTAAAACTGTAGAATGTAAGTGGTATTTTTGCAACTTCTTTGTAATTTAGAAACTTTTCATAATAGGGTTCTTTAGGAGAAATATGATTATCTCCTTTCTCCAAATTATTATAAAATAATTAAGAAGCCAGGTTTAACTGCTTAGTGGTACAAGCCTGTAATCACAGCACTCAGGGAGGCAGAGGCAGGTGAATCTATGAGTTCAAAGCCAGCCTAGTGTATACAGGACAGCCAGGGCTATACTATCATCTCAGTGTTTTTGGCAGAGTTACTGTGAGAGAGAAGCCTGCAAACACAACTAAACTGAGGACTAGTACTCAAAACTCCAGGCAAGGTAGAGAACTGGAAACCTGAAACTGAAGGCAGGTTTGAGAGATACTTGCTGCAATTTTTAACAGGATCTGAGCCTTCTAAACAAGGAGACTCAGAGACACCTTCTTTTATAATGAAAGAAAGGAAAGCATTTACCTTGCTAAAAACTAACTTTCTATGCTGGTCAACAGGCATCTCTAAAACTTATTTTTCACAGGTTCCAAAAGGTCCGTTGAGGATATGGAAAAATCAACAATTGATTTTGACTTGCTTTATGTACCTAATCAAAACAACACTGAACACTAAACTGAGGATCCTCGTAAATTTGATTTATTATAAAGTAATAATATTTCTAAGACCTTCAGAACAGAAACCTACAAATCTTATAATTTAAAATGACTTTCTACAGCTAAAGGAGACAAAAATATTTCAATTTTTCAATATTTCAACTTTTCTACAGTTTTATGCATAAATTATCTGCATAAAATTAAACAGGAAATGATAAAGAGAAAAGGCATCTTTGAAAACACTCAATATATGTATTCTTTCTGTAATTTCGTCCCTCAATATCCTCAGGGGATCTTCCAGGCTAGCCTCTCATATCCATGAGTACCAAATTCTGTGATGCTTAAGTCCTTTATATAAAATGGCATTGTTGTTACACATGACCTCTGCACATCCCAACATACCCTTTAAATCATCTCTAAAGAATTTATTATGCAATACAATATAATTGCTATTGAAATAACTATTGTAGCATTTAGAAAAATATCAAGAGAAACAATATAAATGCTCAGTAGAGATAAAGGTTACAAGAGTTTTTTGGCTCTATAGATAAAAGTTCTTTCGGTACAAGCATGAGGTAAGAGTTCAGATCACCTATAACCCAGTACTTAGTAAATATACCCAAAAACCCTAAGGTAAGCTAGCTAGCCAAAACAGCAAGTACCAGGTTCAGAGTCTGATTTAGTAAATAAAGCAAAGTGACAAAGGAAGATCCAAAGTCAAGCTCTGGCTTCCATGTGCATGCACACATGTGCATACCCACACGTGTACACATCATACATATATGCTAAAACACAAAAGCTAAAACTAACTTGACTTGATGTCAACAGGTCCACAGATTAATCATTGTTCTAAAGGAGGGTCTCTTAAGCTCAATACCATTGGCATCTGGGCTGGATTTGTGGTGTGAGGTGGTGTGGTGGTGGGGGGGGGGGGGCGCGAAATACTCTTGTCTTAGTATCAATTAAGGCAAAACTCTCAATCACCATAGATGGAGAAACTAAGATATTTCATGACAAAACCAAGTTTACCCAATATCTATCCACAAACCCGGCCCTAAAAAGGATAATAGGAGGACAACACCAATACAAGGAGGGAAGCTTCACCCTGGAAAAAGCAAGATAGTAACCTTTCATCAAACCCAAAAGAAGTTAAGCATTAAAATTTAAAAAATAACGTCAAAAATGATAGGAAGTAACAATCACTATTCCTTAATATCTCTTAACATCAATGGACTTAATGCCCCAATAAAAAGACACAGACTAACTGAATGGATACGTAAACAGGACCCTACATTTTGCTGCTTACAGGAAACACACCTCAGGGTCAAAGACAAACACTACCTTAGAGTAAAAGGCTGGAAGACAATTTTACAAGCAAATGGTCTCAGGAAACAAGCTGGAGTAGCCATTTTAATATCAGATAAAATTGACTTTCAACCCAAAGTCATCAAAAGAGACCCTGAGGGACACTTCTTGCTGGTCAAAGGAAAAATACAAAAAGAAGAACTGTCAATCCTGAACATCTATGCACCAAATGCAAGGGCACCCTCTTTCGTAAAAGAAACTTTATTAAAACTAAAAGCACACATTGCACCTAACACAATAATTGTGGGTGACTTCAACACTGCAATTAAGGCAATCAAAACTGTATCCAATATTTCCAAAAATCTCTGGGAGCAACATAGCCTGGGGTTGACCACTGCTCTCAAAGACTACAAAACAGAGCTGTATTTAGCACCGCAGGGATTACATATGAGTTATGTGGGTTCTATACTTACATAGTCTCAGTTAACCTGAGTAGAATGAAGAGTTTTATCTTGGGTTATGTTGAAAACAAAATGTGATATTCTACCTACCAATTAAAAATGGTGCTTAACATACACTCAACATGGAAAAAACCTAATTTTTATTTAAGTCCATCATGCTATGCTATTCAAAGCACAGAACATTCCATTCATTCCTCAGAACCAAACCATAATATTGGGACAACAAGAAGCCATATGTCATGGGGAAGATATTGAAGTGCCAATTCAGAGTGTGTAAATGATGAGACAGGGCTGGCTTTCCAGATTCCCTTAAATATTTTATCTTTCATGGTGTCTTTTTGTGAGATACAAGCCATTTTGACCTGGAGAATCCACAGATAAACCTGACCCTACCCAGCTCTATGAGACTCTATGCAGGCAGAAACTGCACTAAGACCCTGGTTTAAGGAGGTCCCAGGCTAGAACTAGGACTCGGTGACTGTTAAATCAAATGGTTCTTCCCTAAATGACTAATGATCTCAAATCTTGGCTAATAACTCTGGAAATTATCACATCATATTCAGGATAGAGTGAAGAACACAGTTCATTTAGCCTGTTCTACAAACCTAATTTTATTTTCACAGGAAACTATGCAGCCATATATTAAAGCTTTGTCACGAGGTCTGAGAATGACCACTTTACATATTCAAACCATTTGGCCCACCCTGGGACCAAGTACACTGCTCTACAGATAACAGGTTAACTCACTATTCTGGGCAATCTTCTAATTGATTACATTCCCATGTGACACTAGAAAGAACACAAATTTCAGTCCTGCTCTCCCTTTCAGATCAATGTACAATTTGAGGGTTCACATCTACTTGGTGGAGTGTCATTTCACTGTGTTACCCTTGTTTTCTTTCCTCAGTGACTTATCCCTCTTATCTATGGTTTTTCTGAATATATTTATGTAAATGGTTTAAAATTTGTCAGGCTGAAGAAAAAAATTGTCTCAACAGTTAAGAGCACTGGTCCTTCTTCCAGGGGACCCAGGTTCGATTCCCAGCACCCGCACAGCAACTCTAAACTGCCTGTAACTCCAGTTCCAGGGGATCCGACATTTTCATACAAGCAAAACCCCAATGCACATAAAGAAAAATTAAAAATCATTAAAAAAAAATCTTTGTAGGCCCAGTATCTGGAACACAGTCTAGAAGATTATATCAAGGGATATTTGCCAAAGTTTGAATGTTGGTGTCTCACAAAATTCATCTGTTGAAATAATCCCCAGCATGGCAGTATTAAGAAGTAGGACTTCCAGGAAGTAATGAAGTCCTGATAGGCCTGCTTGCCAAAGTGGAATGAGTGTGCCTATAAGAGGGAGGGGAGTGTCATACCCTTGTACCAAGAAAAGACATGGAAAAAAGAAGTGTCAACTCTGAAGCAGACTGCAACAGTCAAATTGCTGGCAAGTCAAAAGCTTGGAGACTCAGCTTGAGAACTGTAAGGAATAAATGTTTAAGAATGATCAGGTGTAGCCAGACGGTAGTGGTGCACACCTATAATCCCAGAACTCTAGCAGTGAGTGCTTTTTATATGAGAGGCAGAGGCAGGTGATTTCTGAGTTCGAGGCCAGCCTGGTCTACAGAGTATCAGGACTTCCAGGGCTACAAAGAGAAACCCTGTCTCAAAAAAAAAAAAAACAAATAAAACCAAAACCAAAACAAAAACAAAAAGAATGATCAGGTGTGGGGCTGGAGAGACGTCTCGGCAGTTAAGAGCACTGGCTGCTCTTCCAGAGGACCCAGGTTCACCTCCCAGCACCCACATGGAGGCTCACAATAGTCTGTAACTCGAGTTCCAGGAGATGCCTCACCCTCTTCTGGCATCCATGGGCACCATACACACATGGTTCAGAGACATGCAGGCAAAACGTTCCTACACATAAAATAAGATAATTATCTAGCTTATAGTATTTGTTGTTTACAATGGACCAAATGGGCTAAGACAATATTTTGCTGAGTAGACTAGTTCTACCTGGATATTGTTAGGTATGTTTCAAATATCTCAAACAGAAATGAAACTTTAAAACCATTTAGGATTGCTTTTTATATGAACCTCATAATGGTCACTTTTAGTGACTTGATAATTATTCTATAATTTGTTTTTAAGTCTAAAACTGAAAAATCAAAATATATAATTTACCAATATTAAAGCAATGGTTATAATTTTACGTGAACTTCATGGAAGAAAAAAAGCAATAAACTTCTCTTACCATAAACTTAATGCCTGGCTGTGATCGATTTCCAAGTTGTTTGATTTCTAGTTTAGCCAACATGCAAGATAATCGAGTAGGTGCAAATAACACAGAGATTACAAAGTCCTCTCCTGGGCAAATTCTGATTTCACAATTACTGGTCAATCGCTCTTCTGAGCCAAAAGTGTTCTGAATCTACAATTTAAAAACAATCACTGTATAAACTCAAACACTAGCACAAATAAAACAGGCATAAATACAAACTCTTACACTTAAGTCTGAGTGTGAGACAGGGCTCGGCAACTAGGATCACTGCTCTTACAGAGGACCCAGGTTTAGCTCCCAGTGCCTACATGACACTCACAAACCTCTGTAACTCCAGGCCCAGAGAATCTGACACCTTCTTCAGAACTCTATGGGCACCAGGTATACACATGTTGCATAAACATACATGCAGGCAAAACACTCATACACATAAAACAAAATTTAAAAATTGTTAAAATTTATAAACAAATCAGTTGGTCTGAATATGGAGACAGTCTAGTCATAGAGCGCTTACCTAGCATGTATACAACCCTGGACTGCAAAAAAAAACAGATACAAAAGACACCTAGTCTGGGCTCAGTGCAGTGGCATATACCTATAATCAGTGTTTGGGAGGCAGAGGCAGGTAGATTGCTGTAAGTTCAAGGACAGCTTTGTCTACATATTGAATCCCAGGCCAGCCAGAGCTACATAGTGACAGCAATCTTAGACAAATTAAACAACAAATGCTCTGCATATATTAAGTGTTCTGAACTCTGAGAAAACCTCAGACAGAAGCCATGTGTAGGGTACTGTCTGGGGGAGCCAGCAGGATCATGAATTTTAGGCCAGCTTTGGCTATACAATGAGCCCCTATTGTATAAACAAAACAAAATAGTTTTTAAAAAGTATTTAAATCAGACAAAACAAAGATCAGAGTACAAACCTGAAAGCAATCCTGATCTTGTCCTTTGATAAATAGTCGCAAATTTTGGACTGTAGTTGTAGAACTGTTTCTTAAAGCTAGTTTCTGGAGCCTAAAAACAATTACATATTTTAAATGTCCTTTTTTCTATAGATACTGCTACAGTGACAAACACAAAACCAACTAAAAACCTGACCACAATCCACAATGTGTAAAGATAGGATGATTGTGTCACCTTAATAGGCTAAAATCATCTCTCCACAATTATGGAATTTGTTTCTTAAAATGTAAAGCTTATCATCTTATTAAGGCTCACCTTAACAAGGGAAGGGTTTTAGTTTAGTATCTCTAATTTATACATTATATATATATTCTACACTATAAAGAAAGTCTACAGAAGTAACTGAAGAAAGTCTCGTGTCTTTAATAGAGCTGAAATTCTTTGCTCAGTCTTGTTTTCAGAGAAACAAGTGGTCAGAGCTACCAGGCTTATTTGTACAACAGTCTTTTTCAGCAGTATGCTGAATTAACTCTACTTTTTAAAAACATTAGAATATAAGTGGATATAGAAATATCAGGTTAACTGGGCGGTGGTGACACACGCCTGTAATCCCAGCACTCTGGGAGGCAGAGGCAGGCGGATTTCCGAGTTCGAGGCCAGCCTGGTCTACAGAGTGAGTTCCAGAACAGCCAGGGCTACACAGAGAAACCCTGTCTCGAAAAAACCAAATCAAAAAAAAAAAAAAAAAAAACCAAATAAATAGCAGGTTGCTAGTATGAAGAACCCTGCATCTTTGAGGTTATTTCCTCTCTTCACTTAATACAAAATAAGTGTAGAAATCCCTGTTGTGCACACACACACACAAAAAAATGAAAGTCATTATCACTTAATTTGAAGTCTGGCTGGGCGGTGGTGGCGCATGCCTTTAATCCCAGCACTTGGGAGGCAGAGGCAGGCAGATTTCTGAGTTGGAGGCCAGCCTGATCTACAGAGTGAATTCCAGGACAGCCAGGGCCACACAGAGAAACCCTGTCTCAAAACAAAACAAAACAAAAAAAAAAAAAAATTGAGGTCTCTTCTAAGTATTTGTCAACTGGGCTGGGCAGTAGTAGCACACACCTTTAATTCTAGCACTTGGGAGGCAGAAGCAGATAGATTTCTGAGTTTGAGGCCAGCCTGGTCTACAGAGTGAGTTCCAGGACAGCCAGGGCTACACAGAGAAACCCTGTCTCAAAAAAAAGAAAAAGGAAAAAGAAATTGTCAACTGGATTGCAATCTCCCTAAACAAGATACAGTGCCTCGATTATCTTCTTTCTGACTTTCCATAAAAGGAGCTCTCATACTCTCAAATGCTCAAAGAGCCTTTAAAAAAAAAGGCAGTTTGCAATGCATTCTAAAAATCAGATATAAATTTTTATAATTTTTTTAAAATTTTGGTTCATCATCAAAAAGATTAGGCAAATATATTATACCTTTATCTCAAATCTAAAAAGAACTATACAGTCATATTTAACATCTGAGAAAATAACATAAGGGAATTAGACAACAGAGTCTCAGTCATCTCAGCTGGTTGTGTGAATACTTACTGAGTCCTGCCGAGAGGGACACCACCCCAAGTCAGAAATTGCTTGTTGGACAGAATCAATGGAATGTCTGAGCAGTGAGGCCCAGGTGGCAGAGATTTACTCCCAGAAGAAATCACTTCACCTCTTAACATTACTTCATATTGAGGTCCTAATGGCTGCACAAATATTATCAGGATCCTACCCAAAGAAGAAAAGAGAGTAAAGTATCCCATAGTCAGTTCTTCTGGCAATTATAGCCTATCCACTCCCTTTGTCCAAAAAACTAAGTTTGTGGTGAAAACAGTATCTCTACCCCAAAAGCTTATGTTCCAGGGAAAAACCCACATAAAAGTGATAATCACAATAAGGCCTGCATGGTAGCACAAGAGAAATTTCTTGAGGCTAGCCTGGTCTACAGAGTGAGTTCAAAAACAGCCAGGACTACACAGAGAAACCCTGTCTGGGGGGAGGGGGGAAGAAATTTCTTGAGGAATTTGGGAAAAGTTGACAGCAGCAGGGTTGAGGCAAGCACTTGAGGCACAAGTACTTAACTAGTGCCTCCTTTCCACAGAATTCTAGTAATAAACTCCCTAGACATGGGTGTTCTGCACTCCACGCTGGGGAGAAGCAGTGTGTGTCTCCATGGGTACTCCTGAGGCATATACTAAGCTAGCTCCATACAGTCAAGTTCAAACACAAATAACAATGAGACTCTGACTGAAAATTACTAATGACTTAAATGTAAAAGTCACAGGTCCTGGAAGAGACCGGGGAAGAATTATAAAGCAATAAATAAAAAACCAAAGTAAAGACATTTTGGAAGAAAAAAAGTTAAAGAGGAACACTATAATCATGCTTTATTATTTATTTTTGTTAGAGTATACCAGAAATAGCAATTTTTAACGTGGATTTAGTTGGCTTAAGAGAAGCATTTTACTGACAAAATAGAAAAGCTGGGCCAGTGAGATCATTCCGTGGGGAAAAAGCACTTGCTGCAGAAGTCTAAGGACGTGACTCTGGTCCCCAAGCCTGCAGTGGAAGGAGAAACTACTCAAAGTTGTCCTGATCGCCATACATGCACCACAGCACGTGATGTCCATACCACCCACATCATACTTATAACAGTGATGATATATATGTGTGGGTATATCTGTTGTGTGTGTCTGTGTAAGTTACATATGTATATATAGACAATATGTGCATTTTCACACACAAAGGGTAACTTAAAAGATTAAAGCACAACTGCATCGCTTGTAGCGTGCATTAGGCAGCATAATCTGCACATGAGTGAAAAACAGAGAAGCAAGCGGTCATTATAAGCATTTTCCTATTACCTTTCTTCACATGCTTTGGGATCCTTTGGTGTAAATGAAACTGTAACTTCATGTTCTTCTCCAGGTCTGAGAAACAAACTTTCTGGGTCCACTGAAAACTGACTTCCTTGTTCAGCAACCTAAGCAATTACAGAACCACAACTTAACTCATGTAAGCAAGCTCTCCCTTAGATGTTCTTGTCTCGTCTTAGATTTTTTTTAATTTCTTTTTCTTCAGGCTCACCTTAAACTCAAAGATCCATCTGTCTCTGCCTCCCAGGTACTGAGATTAAAAGGCATGTGCTGCCACCACTACCCAGTTATTTTTACATTTTTAAATTTATGTATATTAAGTGTTTTGCCTACATGAATACATGTGCACCATGTTTCGTGCAGTGACCACAGAGGCCAGAAGAAGGTGTCAGATTCTTTAGAACTGGAGTTAGAGAGAAACGTGAGCTGCCACGAAGGCTGGGAACCAAACCTGGATCACCTGAAAGCGCAGCACCTGCTCTTCACTCCTGAGCCATCTCTCAAGACCTAATGTGTCTTTCGTATTAACTAGGATATGTTGCTGTTCTTTCTTCCTTCTCATTACAGTCCTAACTTGTCTTATTCTTTTTCAAAAGATTATTTCTGCCGGGCAGTGGTGGTGCATGCCTGTAATCCCAGCACTTGGGAGGCAGAGGCAGGCAGATTTCTAAGTTGGAGACCAGCCTGGTCTACAGAGTGAGTTCCAGGACAGCCAGGACTATCCAGAGAACCCATCTCAAAAACAACAACAACAACAACAAAAACCAAAACCAAACAAACAACAAAAAAAGATCATTTCTTTCTTCCTACAGCCTCCATTTCAAATCTTCCTCCTATCCCATCTCCAATTGTTGACAGCTATACTTCACTCAGCTAAGGACATCAGAAATAACCCTGTATGTGTATACTCTTCTACATAATCACAGATGTCACACAAACTTCTAGGCAACTATTCAAGAATTCTTATATTCAAGCATTGGGCTTCAGTACTAACCATAACACATACTTCAGGCTAGTGTGACTCTCAATTTTTATAACACTGTTGGAAATTCTTAGTTTAATTCTCATAGCATCAGGACAAGTTTGCCCACACAACAGCTATTGGAAAGTAAGGAACATAAATACTACTGCACTTTTGCAGAAATTCTTACCTTGATGTCTAGATAAACTTCAATATTTCCAGCGTTTTTCAAAGGCAAGGGCTGTTTGGTTGAGGAATTCACATCAGCCAACAAATAGATAGTCTACAGGGAAAATGCATTCAAAAAGCTGTCACAATTAAAGGACTATGAACCTGGACACAAGAGCATAACAACAGAGAGAAGAGGGTACCTGCAAGTCCCGAGGGGCATGGATCCTAGCTACTCCTGCTCTGGCTCGGAGATCCACACTTCTAAGAACTGGCATAGGGTTTGGGCTGTCCACTTCTATATCCACCCTGGCCAAGAATTCTTCTGCTGAGCCTAGAATTTCTATAAAAGTTTACTTTTTTAGTTCAGTAAAGAGATCCCAAATCCCGCCAGTCATCCAAAAGGTTGTCTTTAGGGATCCAAAGAAAATTCAGGAACCAGGGAAATGGCTTAGTGGGTAAAGTGATTGCCATGTAAGTCTGATGACCTGACTATGATTCTCAGAACCCATATAAAGGGAGGAGAAAACCAACTCCATAAAATTGTTCTCTGACCTTCACACACATGCCCATAGACATACACAATATTAATACATTAAACAAATTTTTAAAAAACTCAGTTAAGGCATTTACAACAATCTGTACTGGCTGGTTTTGTGTGTCAACATGACATGTGCTGGAGTTATCACAGAGAAAGGAGCCTCCCTTGAGGAAATGCCCTCATGAGATCCAGCTGTACGGCATTTTCTCAATTAGTGATGGGGGGACAGGGAAGGGCAGGCCACTGTGAATGGTGCCTATCCTGGGTACTATAAGGAGGCATGATGAGCAAGTGGGGGAGAAGCAATCCAGTAAGCAGCACCCCTCCATGGCCTCTGCATCAGCTCTTGCCCCAGGTTCCTACCTATATGAGTTCCAGTCCTGACTTCCTTTGGTGATGAACAGTAATGTGGAAGTATAAGCTGAATAAACCCTTTCCTCCCCAACCTGCTTCTTGGTCCTAGTGTTTCATTGCAGCTATAGAAACTCTTGACTAAGGGGCTGGAGAGATAGCACTGACTGCTCTTCCTAAGGTCCTGGGTTCAAATTCCAGCAACCATATGGTAGCTCACAGCCATCCATAATGAGATCTGATGTCCTCTTCTGGTGTGTCTGAAGACAGCTACAGTGTACTTACATATAACAAATAAATAAATCTTAAAAAAAAAAAAACAACCTTAAGACATAATCCAAATATAGGTGTGACTAGAGAGATAAGTGGGGAGAAAATGTATTTTCTTCGACGTTCATTTAGATTACCTATAACTACATAGGTTTGACCCAAAATATCATTGACCTAAAATATCATGCCATCTTTCCCATTCTCCAAACAACATAAAATTCTTAGCAGGAGCCTAAAATACTGTCATTTTCATTAACAAAGTAAACTGAAAATGTAAGTTTAATTATAGGATAACTCTCCCCCCGCCCCAAAAAAAACCTATGATACCTGAAGTGAGGCGTTTCCTTGGGCTATGAAAAATAACCCAGACAATCAGAGATTCTGGATCCTATGGAAAAAAAATTAGTGTATATTAAGACTGAAATCCCAATGAGCTAAAGGTAGCTTGAAAAAAGTAGCTTAAAAGTTCTTTACTTCTAAGCTAGTTTTGTTTTTAAACTGACTCAACTTACCTTTCCATCGTAACTGGCAGGCATCACGTGACTAACTACGGATGGGGCCACTAGCTGAGCCGTCACATCAGCATACGGAGCGGCTTTCAGAGAAGCACGGATGGGCTCTTTGGAAAACGTGAAGCAGCGCCAGGCTAAGGCATTCTGTTCAGAACACAAAAGTCAGGTTCAGCAGAGTCACAGCAGTAGAGCTGTTAGTAGGCTCTTTAGCAGTATAATTTACTTTTACAAGGAAAAATGTACTAAGAATATTAGCACTGCCTATAATTTTAAATCTATATATTCTATAGGCAGTGTCTAATTCGACGCCACTACTCACAGCACTAATAATCAGTCTGACTGGAACAGTAGCATGTGTCCTGTTTATTAACTTGAGTGGGAGAGCTTTCCAGCCTTCATAGGTCAGGTCACCAAAATCCAGAACACCTTTCTTCTCTGTTTCTACCTAAGTATGAAGAAAGGACTGAGTGAGAAAAGCAATCTATTATTAATGAACTATCTTATCTATGTGCTTCTTTTAGCCAGTTAAGAGTCAGAATGATGGCATTTGACAAAATTCAGCATCCCTTCATGTTAAAAGTCTTGGAGAGATTAGGAATTCAAGGCCCATACCTATACATAGTAAACACAATATACAGCAAGCCAGTACCCAGAGGTCTTTCAACGGAGGAATAGATACAGAAAATGTGGTATATTTACACAATGGAATACTATTCAGCAATTAAAAACAATGAATTCATGAAATTTTTAGGCAAATGGTTGGTACTGGAAACTATCAAGCTAAGTGAGGGAACTCATTCACAAAAGAACACACATGGAATGCAGTCACTGATAAGTGGATATTAGCCCAGAAGATCAAAATACCTAAAACACAAAGCACATATCAAATCACTTCCAAGAAGAAGGAAGGAGAAGGCCCGGGTCTCTGAAAGACTTGATGCAGCTTTGTAGAGGATTGCCAGGACAGAGGAGTGGGAGGGGGTGATTGGGGAACTGGCAAAGGGAAGAGGACTTAATGGGAATTTGAGGGAGGGGGAACTGGGAAAGGGGAAATCATTTGGAATGTATACAAAGAATATAGTAAATAAAAAAATATGAAGCTAAAAAAAAAAAAAGAGTCAGAATGATGGATAAACTTATACCTAAGTTTTCCCATTCTATTTTCCATTTTACTCTATCATTATCTATAAAACTAAGAGTTAAAGTAGGCCATGTATCCAAATATACTACAGAATAAGGCAAAGTGGCTACTACTACTTTGAAAACACTATTAGATCTTAAGATGAGACCAACATTTTATAAAATGTAAACCTTTTAATTAGTTCTATCATTAGATTAACTCCTTAATTCCTTTCACAACTTCATGAAGATCTTGGTGTATTTCAGATTCAGTCTGATAAAAAAACAAGTATTTGAAATGATGTAAACTTAAAATGATAAGACATATCAAAGGTTAAAAATGAGTGTATACGATGGAAAGACTGATTTATCTTTAACATTAGAGAACAACCTAACAAATTGGGTGAGATTTTATACAATATTTAAAACACATAAGCTTTTCTTTTATAGTTTATGAACCTACAAGGAAACAAAAGATATATTAGCACACAGAAGCTGAATTCCACAATGGGCAATAAAGGTCAAGAGGTTCTCCAAGATAGTTGAGGTTTGACACTTTCCAAAGTTAGTATATTTTAGGCTCCTTGTGGGCCAGGCAAAACTGGAATAAAATATAAACACCACACATAAAGTCCTGAAATTCAGAGTGTCCTTTCTAGGAATATTGTTTTTAAAACCACCTGAAAATTCTGTTCAAAAAACAACAGGGAACCTTCCCAAGGATGGGTATGTTTCAAAAGATTGTTTACAAGAACATCAGAGTCTGAGTCTAGGCCACACCAGCCTAGACTCAGCTGAGGCACACAGAGCCTTTCACACCTTCTTTGCATTTCCACAACATGTTCTTGGGATAATAAAGACATGTACAAAGGAAGGAAAAAATTTGGCTGAATTTTAAAGAGACATTGTAACAAAAGGATGTTAAAAGAAATTAGATTCCAAACAAAAGAGAAATGACAGAATGATAACCCTGGTCAAAAGAGACTTTAAAAAAAGCAATAAAAGAATGGCTCATTTTCAGTCCCAGCTTCTAAGACAGTACCTCGGATGGTCTAGTGTACACTGACTTACTGTATCTTATTACACCTACCTACGGCACTTCTCAAAGTTGCCTTTTAAACTCAAAGTTCACACATATGACACTGGCATTTCTGAGATTGCCAGGTGAGTACAGCAGGTCCCTCAGTTTGGGACACAGCTTCACAATGCAAAGTAACCACTGATGTTAGGCACCGGTGGCATGACCTGGAAATCTGAAATACTGTGCAGTCATAATTTTTCACATCTGCTAAAAAATGTAAGCTGCTCTTGGGCAAGTCCAAAAGTCCTGCATGATGAAGTATGCTGACCTGCAGAAAACTAGAGACATTCTTTCTCAATGGTTCCTAACAGTTTCTGAAGAGGCAAAAATAGAGAATGTCTGTAGACATTTTTGGTTGTTACAACTAGGGAAAGAGACAGTAACTGATTTCTAATGAGCAGTGGCCAGGAGGAAAGCTGTGTATCCTACATTGCCCAAGACAGGCGGCCCCTTGTATCAATAGCTTTCAAAGCTGAAAACCTAGACCTAGCAAATGGCAAACACAGCAGAGGTGATGGAGTTCTTAAGACTATCTCCAAGTTCATTTCCTTCTCCCTCTCCAACAAAATAAACAGCTGAACTAATTCCCTTCAAAAACATGAACTACGAAAAATCTCTGAAAGATTCTCCTCAATCCTATCTCTCAAGAAGGCCGCTTTGTCCTTCATTCACCCACCACACCTCTAGTCACTATGTCTTTGCAAAATTAAGTGATAAATGACAAATTAACCAAGATCCCTGCCTGCATCTCAACAGGTACATCACCTAATTAATAGTTATTATTCCAACATGGGACAATGAAAGAGAGGAGAAAGAGGAAGAAAGGAACTACTGTAACTCTGATAAGTATGTATACAAGAGAAATCATATAAAAATAGCTTAATGTTATACTCTATAATTCATTTAGTAGGTTTATTCATAGTTCCTATTTAAAAAAAAAACAAAAAAACAAAAAAAACAGTAGTTTCAAACCTTGGAATAAGAAAATAAGGGCTAATGTAGTACAAGCCTTTAATCCCAGAATTAAGAGAAGCAGAGGCAAGTGGATATTTAGGCCATCTTGATCTGTGCAGTAAGGGCCTGTATTAAAAAAAAAAAAAAAGGAAGGAGGGAGGGAGGGAAGAAGAGAGGGAGGCATAGACATGCACGCAGATATACACTCATATATATACATGCAGATATACACTCATAGGCATACATGCAGATATACACTCAGACACAAAAGTAAATAAATCTAAAGAAACAAATTTTAAGAAACAACTAAGATTTAGCTTGAAACACTGTGACAAATCTGCCCACAAATTCTTCCTTTATTAAAACATTAGCAAATGAGACTCCTTTACAGATAGTTACCTCAATAACAGGGGTTTCAGCAATGGCAGTAAGAGTAACTCTGCTTCCCAGAGCTTCTGCTTGCACTATTGTATCAGCATCTGCTGAAAATGACCAAGAAGCAACACTGAACGTACATCTGAAAATTCCAGAATTTGTGGGGATAAAAAGAATTTTTATCTCTTCTGTGGCATGAGGTCTTATTACGACTTTATTCTTGAAAACTAAATATGTTTGGGTTGAAAGATCCACCTGTAAACAGAGCAAGGAAATATGTTAGAAATGGATTTACCTTTCGAGGCTAGTTTCTAGTTTAAGATTCTTTTTCAGTCAAACTATAAAATCTAACCTTCATTACATGTTAAAGAAAACCTCTTGTAACTCATTAATTGAAAGGTATAATCAGTCCAAAAGCAAAAAGCTTCTTGACAGCTGGTAAGGACTTGTTGGTAAAAGGTAATTAATACAAACTTTGAGTTTAACCCTGGAACTCACCTGGTAAAGGAGAACACCAATGCCTACAAGTTGACCTTTGAACTCCACACCTGTACTATGGTACACATATACCCACCCGAATCTATAAGTGAAAACTAATCCATTCTCACTACGTAAGAACTAGATCCACTTCTAGTAGATTTTAAAGTGAACATATTTGCCTGTACCTTTACTCTTCTAAAAAGAACACTCAACACAGAATTCTCAGCTTCAGAAGCCTGTCTAGGATATGATTTCTATTTCTACATGCAGTGTCAAATCTCACCTTCCACCTACGATCCTTTCTGCCAGTTATTTTATTTTATCTCATTAAATGATCTGGTAACAGATGAGAAAGTAAGGAAAGTAAGAGACAGAACGCAGAGGTGATAGTTAATGCTGTCAACTACAAAATCTACCTAGCAGATGGGCATCAGGATGTGCTGGAGGAGATTATCCTCATTTCTTTATGTGAAGTGGGAAGACCTACCCATTGTAGGTGGTGCCATTCATGTCTGGGATCCTGAACTACATGTGGAAGGAGAGTTGAGTAGCAGCATACATTCAATGCTCTTTGTTTGTGGACTATGAACATGACCCAGCCAGCTGCTTCAAGCTCCAACTGCCCTGAACTACTGCCATGGTAGAACACACCCTGGGACTGTGAACAAAAATAAACCCTTTCTCTACCCTCCCTACTCACACCTTATACATCAGAGAAATAATAATTGATACGATGAAAACTATAAAATATATTTAGATGTCTTACAATGTAAATGCTGTTACAACAGGGGCTTAAAAAAGACTGTGATCCAAAATTCTTCATTTGGGTTCTATGTGAGCAACAAAAATTTAAAAAAAAAAATCTGGGCATAACAATATCTGCATATTAATCCCAGCACTTTGGAGGTAGAAAGAAGGGGATCGAAAGTCTAAATTCATTCTTGGGTTCTTAGCAAGTCTGAGCTGGCTGGAGGTACATGAGACCTAGCCTCACAACAAACAAACAAAATGAATTAACTGCAGCCCACATGTCTGCTATATGCAATGGCTCTGCACATACCCACCATTTATAAGCAGGAAATAAAAGAATCGCATTTGTATTTCTATGTATGTTAGAGAGACAGGAGCACCACAGACATAAGCAAGGGAGTGAAAAGGCCAGGCATGGTGGCATACATGCATTAATTATCCTAGTACTCCAAAGGCAAACCTAGAGGATGACCACAAAAAAATTATGGGCAGTATGATATACATAGCAAGCTGCAGGCCAGGTAGAGTTACATAGGTAGTCTATTTAAAAAAAAAAAAAAGAAGAAGAAGAAGAAGAAACAAACAAACAAAAAACAAAATGAGGCCAGTAAGATGATTCTGTGGGTAGAGGCACTTGAGCCACTCATCCAAGAGCAGCATGACTGTTAGCAGGGAATCACCACTTTCAGATTAAACTGAGACCCGCATAATAAAAGGAAATTCACACAAGATACTGTAAACCAGATAAACTCATTATAAGGGAGGTCCTAAGTCTTCCTGGGAAAACTCACTACTACTGTTTAGCTTAACATGGTACCAAACTACATGCTAAATATTCAGGTCTAAACCCAGAGACAAATGCTATCTTCAGCCTTACTCGGGGAAACTTTTCTTTGCAGAGAACAGTGATGAATACAAAGATTCACTGCCGCTCAAGGTGCTCAGAATAAAAGACAGCTGAGATCTCAGCCCTAAAAAGGAAGGGCATTTATACCAATCCCTCTAAGGTTCAGGGAATGTTATAAAAGAGGGAGCAGAAAAAAATGTAACAGGTGGGAAGAAAGGCTGAAAACTACTATGTTCCAGGCATGCCACTGCAGATTGACCTCACAGCAGCTGCCGGCAGCCTCAACTGGGACTGCTTAAGACTGACCTACCAAGGCCAACCATGAATTGGGGAGGTCTTCATGGGCCCCTCCTTTCCCTGTTGAACTATTATCGGCTAGCCATAGATTGATTGTTTTTAGCTGTATACCTACGCACGAGCTCTACACAAATCAATGGATAGTTCCAAACCTGAGGTCACACCCCATTCAGGCTAACACCAGTGAAATACATGCTGTCTTAATCAGGGTTTCTATTCCTGCACAAACATCATGACTAAGAAGCAAGTTGGAGAGGAAAGGGTTTATTCAGCTTATATTTCCACACTGCTGTGCATCACCAAAGGAAGTCAAGACTGGCACTCAAGCAGGTCAGGAAGCAGGAGCTGATGCAGAGGACATGGAGGGATGTTTCCTCCTGGCTTGCTTCCCCTGGCTTGCTCAGCCTGCTCTCTTACAGAACCCAGGACTACCAGCCCAGGGATGGCACCACCCACAATGGGCCTCCCCACCTTGATCACTAATTGAGAAAATGCCCCACTGCTGGAACTCATGGAGGCATTTTCTCAAGGGAGGCTCTTTTCTCTATAATAACTTCAGCCTGTGTCAAATTGACACACAAAACCAGCCAGTACACACAAAACAAAAATGAATATAGAAAAGGGACTTGCAAGGGGAAAGAGAACGACAGGTGAGAAGAGGTGAGACAGGGAAGGCAGATGGTGATCAGGGCAGATCATATACATGTAGAATCATGTATCAAAGAATAGTCTAATACTTCAAAAAGAAACTTTCAAAAGGCGAGTGACAGATGTCTTGTGGCTAAGAACACTCTTGGAGCAGACTTGAGTTCAGGTCCCAGCACCCACATAACTGCTTAAAGCTGTCTACTACTCCAGGGCCAAGAATCTTACACCTTCTTCTATCCTCTATGGGCACTGCACAGTTTTGGTGCGCAGACAGACAGACAAAGCACTCATATGCATAAAAATAAATAAACCTTAAAAAAACTTTCAAAAGAAAAATGTAATCACCTAGAAAAAGGAAGAAAAGAGGGGTGGCTGTAGGAGTAGTTAGGGAGAGAGGGGCCACAATACTCAGTCTGTATACAGCATCACCAATGGATGAAAGTACTCTGCTATTTTCTAAGGAGAGCAAGAGAAGTCAAGCACATCATTAACGTGTAGAGAGAATCTCTTAAAAGCAACACCTGTCAATAAAAAAGCCGATGGCCAATGAGCTGAGGTAAGAGACAGGGAGTGGGGCACTAGGAGGAAAAGAGAGGCTTCTGGGAAAGGGTGAGAGAATAAAAGGAGATGAAAGTAAACCTGCGGGGGACTGAACTCAGGATAGGCGAGAGATTGAAGGAAGTAGCGGGTCAGGACTGAAGGAGTGGTAACTAACCATTCAGAAGACTTAGAATAGTTTAAATGGGTTAAATAAGTTATAAGCTAGTCAGGGAATGAGCAAAAGTTATAGCCTAGGCATTTAATAATAAATAATTAGTCTCAGATTTGTCATTATGGGAGCAGGAACTGGGAGGAAAAATGGATTAATTTTTTTAACCAAAGTACAACAGTGAAGTCCAATAAGAAGATAAAGCAAAACTTACCTTCTCACCGTTCACACAAATACTGAGAACTCTGATGCTGACTTGTAGCCAGTGGTCAGTTGGGTTGAGAACACTAAGGAGGGTCTGTGAAGCAATACCTACACAGCAAGCATGAGGAAACCTCAGTTCCTCAGGTACTCTGGCATTCCCTGCATAAGAGTAAGTCAAAACGCAAGTTACACTAAACATCTGACTAAAAGCACCAATGGTTAAAAGGAAATGATTACATACGATTGTCTGATTATACCCAAGAGCTATAGAATAAATGCCCCAAGTGTAAGAATCCTTGACATAAAAAGGTCTCAGTGGAAGCTACTAACAACTTCTATGTCTTGTTTATAGCTCTGGGACAAACAACACAAGTAAAACTAACCAAACACAGCGAATTTACAGAGACAGAACTTTGTTGCTGCAGTGAGGCTCTTTGTCCCTCCCAAGTTATAAGCCACTGACAGGTGAGACGCTCCCGAGGCTCTACTTCCGGGTGTGCCTGGCTACAGCGTCTTCACAGCACTGTGTTCAGCCCTGTTCCTATCCTCTCACTCAGGTGAGTGTATGGACAATCCCCAGCTCCACAGAGCCAATGTCTGTCATCAGGAGAGGAGGCTGTGCATGAGAGCAGAGTCCTGCTCCTCACTACCACCGTGTCACACTCATGAAGAACCAGTGGAAGGGAACTCATTCTGGGAAATGGTCCTAAAGAGGACATTTCCTAATTAGGAGAATAGCAAAATCCAGTACAGAGGGGAAAAAAAAAAAAAAAAAAAACAATGGGACAAGACGACCTAGGAAACTACCAGCATATCATTTACTGCTCTTCTTAGTCAAATTCAGTAATCCCTTCATAGAAACATTCTGAGGCTCTCAATATAAGACAAAGGAAGAGCTTATAAGAAATAACCTAGGGGCTGGAGAGATGGTTCAGCAGTTAAAAGCACTGACTGCTCTTCTGAAAGTCCTGAGTTCAAATCCCAGCAACCACATGGTGGCTCACAACCATCCGTAATGAGACCTGACATCCTCTTCTGGTGTGTCTGAAGACAGCTACAGTGTACTCACATATAATAAGTAAATAAATCTTTAAAAAAGAAAGGGAGGAAGGAAGGAAGGAAGGAAGGAAGGAAGGAAGGAAGGAAGGAAGGAAGGAAGGAAGGAAGGAAGGAGCCCAAAATAAACTGTGTGATGCATGCCTATAATCCCATCACTTGGGAGGTGGAGATACAAAGATCAAAAGCTCAATGTCATTTTCCCTGCAGAGTAAGTGTGAGGCCAATCTGATATACAGTGTTTTTAAAAAGGAAAAAATAAATAACTAAAGGAAGGGGCTAGAGAGCTGGCTCAGCAGTTAAGAGAACTTGCTGCTCAATAATGAGGACCAAGTTCAAATCCCAGCACCCATAGCAGAGAGCTCACAAGCACTTGCAGCTCCAGCTCTAAGAAATCCAATAACCTCTTTTAGCCTCTGTGGGCACTTGCACATGTATGTGTGTGCATACACTCATAAAGACACACATACATAAATAAATATTAAAGATTAAAAAATTAAAGAAATTAATTCCAACCAACATTTCTTTCAAACAAACTAGCTTTGTGGACCCATTTGAAAAAAATTCAACTTTTAGGTAGTAACAAGCAATACTGGAGAAGAAAACACATCTTACCAAATCCAGACATCATCCCTGAGTCCCATGGTCCAGTTTCACAGTTTGTACCAACAGACTGCACAGGAAATGGCTTTGCTGTGCTAAGCAGGTTCTGGTGTACAGCAGTAGAACATAGGTTATAAAGAGAAGAGGGAGCCATCAATCCAGAGGCAAGATTTGGTCCTAAATACATCCCAGAAGCCACATGCTCTGGTGCAACAGGAGGATAAGGAGAATACCCTGAAATCCCACAGACCTGCATGCCTGCATGGCACTGTGACAAGGTGGCATTCCCAGATGAAGAGACTGGCCCCAAATACTGTGGGGCCCCAGGAGCTGTGTATAGAGAATGTCCAGTCCAGAGGGCAGGACACACAGCAGGCTGGTTCTGCACCTTAGCAACAGAAACATGAGCTGAAATGTGAGGTGCAGGATTATGCTGGTTTCCAGAGGTGCCCAGATTAGGAATCTGGCTGCTAGATTCACTGCTGGCAGTTGACAGACAAGTAGATGTTAATCTTTGACCTTGATCCACAGTCTTCTGGCTCAATACAGGAAGGTTTGGTATGGTTGGCCCAGACCGGTGGTTTAGACACGGCTTGTTCAGAAGAGTTTGGCCAATCAGATCCTGCTCACTGGAGCCAGATGTTGAATCCTTCTTACCAGCTTCCAAGGATTCCCCACTTTTGGAAGAAATATCTTGAGTGGATGTAAAGTTAGGTTCTCCATCTTCAAATCCGATCCTCAAAGGAGTTTCTGTCATGTTTCCTAAACCAGACTTACTCTGGATAACACATGGCACTGATACTTTTTCTGCATTCTGACCCGGAATTTTGTCTCTTAGTTTCTCCATAGCTTGTTCCTCTGGTGGAATAGGACTGGCTCGAACAATTGTGGTACTCAGCTCACTGGTGAGATCACTCTGAATGTGACAAATTTTGTTTCTTTGATAATCCATAAATTAAACAAAATATAACAGATTCAAACAATGCTGGTATAAATCTCTATGTGAAATCTACATGGTTTCCTGAAATACAGAGTGCACAAAGAAAAATATCTGCAAATATAAAATTCAGGCTTACACGAGTGAACTGCATCTATTGTTTTATATAAAGTTTTAAATGAAAGTTACACACCAATTACATCTAAAACACTGCCATAAAGAACCAAAGTAGTCTAACATTTTTCAGATAAGGGATTCTTTGTTAAGTTTATAAGAACAACATAAAGTAAATTATTTAGTAAATAAAAGATAAGGGGAAAACAAGCTACCAAACAATATGGACAGGAGGTTGGGATGAGTACCAAGCCAGCACCCAAGTCCTCCCAGACCCATCATCTGTTTACACTGTAAATATGCTTCAAGAGTTAAAGATGCAGGGCAGTGGTGGTGCATGCCTTTAATCCCAGCACTTGAGAGGCAGAGGCAGAGACAGGAGGATTTCTGAGTTCAGGGCCAGCATGGTCTACAGAGTGAGTTCCAGGACAGCCAGGGCTACAGAGAGAAACCCTGTCTTGAAAAAAAAATCAAAAAAATCAAAAAAAAAAAAAAAAAGAGCTGAAGATAGTAATTTGTGCAAATAGTACACCTTTTCTAATTTATAAACTACAGAATGGTTATTTTTTATTTCCTCATAATATACTACCTGAGGAATAATAGCTATAGATCTGCAAGGTGAACAATCTAAAACAAACCCCCAGGCGCACATCTAACTCTCACTCATTATATTTTTTGGTTGCATTAGAAGTTACCCTCAAGCCAAAGCTTTAAAAACAAAGATATAAAGAGAGTCCAGATTATTGGTCAATTGCTAATTGTAACAAAAAAAAATATGTCCTCATGGATTAAACTGCTAAGTGATAAGCACTGACTTCACACCACAAGCCTTCACAAAGATGAAGAAAATAGGATTTGAGAGGGCTAGTAATCCAAAAAAGTAGCAGAGAGGCCCCATCATTCAGCAGTAAAACACTGTGCTGAGAAAAGAGACTCAGGGGACAGGGGACAGGAATGGATTATTTTAAACTAAAGATATATATCAAAAGCTTATGAGGAGCTGGAGAGATGACTCAGTGGTTAAGAGCACTGGCTGCTCTTTCCAGAGGTTCTGAGTTCAGTTCCCAGCAACCACATGGTGGCTCAAAACCATCTGTCATTGCAGGTGCCCTCTTCAGGCCTTCAGGCATACATTCAGGCGATTGCTGTATACATAATAAATAAACAAATCCTTTAAAAAAAAAAAAAAGCTTATGGAACCCCATTGCTTTGTAAGCTAATCAAAAATTAAGTTTATTTTAAAAGGAGTTTGAGTGGAGGTGCCCTACATGGGTGAACAATGCTTCCTCTAGAAGATATGGGTATATGGGTTTGAAAATTCCAGTGCCAGGTTAGAATACTTTCCTACGGTCAGGGAGATCATAATGATTCCCCAAACAACATAGCTACTGCCACTGCTTTGGCTGCTCACCATATCTAGACAATAAGAACCTATTACTGAAGACACAACACACTTTGGTGGCAGAGCATAGGGAAATCAAGCTAGACCTGACCCAGAAACTTCCTCCCTGCTGGCTAGTCTTCATTGACAGATGTTATACCAATCACAGGAGAAAAGTCATCAATGGGCTTACACAGTGGGGATCCTATCTGCTACAATACTGATCTGCCAAGACAGAAGAACTCATTGGGTCAATAGTGGCTTAATAGTTATTGGGGTAACCAAATGCTTTTTAACTGAATTCGAGGGCTGCTCCAAGGGAAGGAAGTCATACTTGATATTATAATCCTGGTCAAAAGCCCATGGCTAGGGAGGTCATAGGCCCGAAGGAAACTACTAGTGTTTTGCTAAAAGGACATGTTGTCACAGTGCCTCCTAAATACTTATGTTTACACCTGTAGATCAATGCTGCTCTCAACCTTGGTCAAAGATACTTCTTTTGAAGTGGGCAGGAGCGAGTGTAGAGACATACGTACAAATACATACACACAGTAATTCACTCTAAAGATACAGAACAGCAGCACAGAGGTCAAACAGACCAGAATTCCAGTCTGAGTCAAGCATCACAAATACTTCTGGTCTCAAAGCCTTATTAAAGAAACAGTCCAAGTGCCACCCACCTTGTGGTCCTCTGCGCTTTCAGCAGCAGCTGTGACAGGAAAGGTATATTCCTGTGCAGACACGTAAGTCAGCCTGCTCATGTCAGCATGGGAGCATGCCAGCTGAGACAACTCACTCTTTAAGTGGGGACTCTGGTGATAAGCTGAGTCAAGAGATTCCAGAACACATCTGAAAGAAAAGTACAAGCATGGTGTAAGATTTTGTATAAGCAAATGACCACTCCAGCCTATCTACCACTCCTGTCTATCTATAAGCTTGAGGAAACTCAACCACAAACTTACTATCTTTAATTAGAATGATCAGTTATACTCCTGCTATTGACCTACCTGGTAAGCAACCATTAAAGAAAAGGTTGTCTCATTTTCAATAGTAAAACTATATACAGACATGTAACACTTAGTTATTCAGTCAATAAAAAATTATTGAGTACCTGACAAACAGCAGTTAATAAAACCATTAAAAAAAAAAAGCCCCTATCTTCAAAGAGCAAAACCAACACAGAAAATGGCATAGGTAAGGCAATAAAATATAAAAACAGATGAAGTGAACAACTTTTGTTTAAACAATTAAGCAGCACCTAGAAAAATCTTGACTCAGATATTCTGTACTTGAGAAATTCATCCAGAAAGAAAAAACTATTAATGATAAATATAAAACACATCATAAAAGGTATCTTTTTGATAATAAAGTAGGAAGTTGGAATGCGGTGCAAGATGAACCAAGGCATGGCACAAGCATGCAACAAAACACCCTTAACTACCAAACCCATGCTGTGAAGCCTGAGGCTATTAGCTCAATGGCTATAGCAGAATGCTTGTCTTCATTGCTATCATATAATAGAAACAAAAAACCTAAACCATGGTGCTGAATACTGTCCTCTGGCTCAAAAAGATGCTCACAATATAGTAAGTTAAAAAAAAAATTCAATGGATGAAGGCTAAGGATGTGACACAATGGCAGATCATGCTTTAAAAAAAAAAAAGCTATCAATTACTAGGACCCATATTAAAAAAAATTAAAAAGCAAAATGATAAAAAACAGTCTTTGCTATGAAACCCACATCTATTTAACACATACACACAGGCATGCACAAGCATGTGTGCACACACACACACATACACACACATACACACACACACACACACACACACACACACACACACTGGTGTTGCTTCTAGCTTATTCTGGTCTTCATCAGGCACAACAGAGCCTCCAGCCCAGATCTGGGAAGAAAAGCAGAAAGCTAAACTCAGATGGCTCAGCAAGTAAAGGCACTTGCTGCCAAACCCGCAGGCCTCGGTTTAACCCCAGGACTCACAGGGTAGAAGGACACAACCGACTCCGACAGGTTGTCCTCCCACCCCACATATACATTGAGGCATATGATGGACGTGAATGAGTACAACCACCACATAACCACACATAAGTATAACTTTAAAATGTATTCCACAAATGTATCCTATCATGAGAATTCCCTCCTAAGGGCAGAAGGAAATGAAGCAGGAAAATATTTTTCAGAAATAATGCTTGAATTCATAAGGGAAAAAATAAGATAGCCTGAGAAAGTTAAAAGATAGCTTTGAAATTTCAGTAGCTACTCAAATTTGCTCATTTATTAGTATCTTTCAATAGAGAAAACATTTGATCAATCTCTTATGAAGCCACAAAAGAGAACATTTACAGAATTAAAAATTAAAGGAAAAATTTTCATCTCAATGTTATTAAAACAACAAGACATGGCACTGGAAAGATGGCCCAGAGGTTAAGAACACTGATGTTCTTGCAGCCAGTGGGTTCAATTCCCAGCACCCACATGGCAGCTCACAAGTACCTAGAACTCCACAGGGTATCTGACAACTTCTGCCTCCTCAGTCACCAGGCACACACATGGTATACTTACATATATGTGATCAATATACTCATACACATGAAGTAAAATATCTTTAAAAGATAGTAAAACACCTGAGCTGGACACACGAATCCCAGCACTCAGGAGGCAGAGGTGGACAGATCTCTGAGTTAGAGGTCAGCCTGGTTCTCAGAGGAAGTTCTAGGACAGCCAGGGCACAGAGAAACCTTGTCTCAGAAAAACAAATAAAAACCAAAATCAGTTAGTAAAACACTATTCCATTCACTAAACCATACTAGAAAAATTGAATAAACCATGAAAGTCCCTGTTCTATTTAGCATTAAACTGTCAACTTAAGACAGTCTAGAATCACCTAAAAAAATTCTTAATTCTCTTTATCAGGTTAGTATGTGGGCATGTTTGTGAGGAATTGCCTTCACTGTCTTTAGGTGGCACCATCCCTAGGCATAGACTGTATAACAAGGCTAGCTAAGCATGACTCTTGCAGTCAGAGACTTAGGCAGCAAGCAGCATTCACAAGGTTCCTGCCTTGAGTTACTGCCCTGACTTCCGGCAATGATGGACTGTAACCTGGCAGTGGAAGGTGGAATAAACTTTTTCTTCCCTGGGAAAATGGCTCAGTGGGTAAACTGCTTGAAGGCAATCATAAGGAACTGAGTTTGAATCCCCAGCATCCATGTAAAGAAATACAACAATAAAAACAAACAAAACACCCATCAGGTGTGATAGTATGTATCAACAGTGCTAGTATGGGGAATGGATAAGAGGAACCCTTGGAGCCTGCTGCCCAAAGCTTACTGGCTTCAATAAACAAACAGAGCTCTAGGCTCTGTCAAAGACCCTTTCTCGGTATAAACTAAGGTGGGGAAACAACTGAAGCAAAGAAATTCAAGTGCTGGGCAAAGGTGGCGCACGCCTGTAATCCCAGCACTCTGGGAGGCAGAGGCAGGCGGATTTCTGAGTTCAAGGCCAGCCTGGTTGGTCTACAGAGTGAGTTCCAGGACAGCCAGGGCTATACAGAGAAACCCCGTCTCGAAAACCCCAAATCCAAAAAAACTAAAAAACAAAAAGAAAAAAAAACAAAAAAAAAAAAGAAATTCGAAGTATTTTAGGTACTACTATAAATGAACCTAAAAATGGGAGATTTTTCTTCTTTTTGATTTTTTTATAATTTAATTTTGTGATACAGAGTATACATTTTTTAAATTAAGTAGGGTTGATCTGATCAAACACATTATATGCCTATATGAAATTCTCACCTAATAGAAATAAATAAAAATAAGGTTGTGACAAGCACTTACCCTGAGAAGTTTCCAGAAATTTCACTGGGAGAAGAGTGACTGAGCGGTGACGTAGATAGTCTGTAGTTCTCCTCGTCTTGAAAGCCAGATCTATCACTCTCAGGAGAGGCAGTTTTCAAATCTATGAGAAAGGTGTATTTTCCAATAAGAACAGAAAAGACCACCAAACAACAATCCCGTACATCTGCAATGTGATTAGCCACTGTACTTACCAACACTTTTACGTAAGACTACATGACCGTCCTCAAAGGTGACATGTTTGTCACTGCTGCTTGTCTCACAGACACACTCTTTCTTCCTTCCAAGTTCTTGGTTATCTTGCATTTCTTCACATTGTTCTACAATGCTAAAGGAAGGTCCTCTGGGGTTCCTTAGTGATGAGTCACTCCCGGATGCTACAATGGAAACTGAGGCAGCTTTCTCACTGTTCAGCCTATCCAGTAATTTGTCAACAGAGTGTGACATCTGCCGCATGGCTGTATTTCTAGTCTCTCTCATGTTTGTGAGAACTGACTCTGAAGAGGTAACTTTTCTAAGTGATTGAGTATCGCTCCCTATATTTTCACCACAGAAAACAGCTTCTGCATCTTCTTCTGCTTCCCTTGTATCAGTAGCACAAACGTTCACCATACTCATGTCCTGAACAGTCTGCTCGGGTAAAGGTAAATCCCACATGTCAGATGTGCCTGCTCTTGCAAAGGGCTCTCGTGTACCTTCACAGTTACTAAGTTCCGTTTTTGTAAGGTATTTCTCCATATCAAATGCATTGGATCTGTTACTTTTTTCTAAATCATTAAGTAAGAAATGAGAGATGGGCGAACGGTCCTCTCGTGTCTCACCACCCTGGAAAGTCTCGCCTCTTCCTTTATTTGTAAGTGCCTTCATCATGGCAACAAGCTGGGTGGGATCGGTGCTCACTGACACATCTGCAATGGCTGAAGTAATGGTGCTTATTCTAAGGACAGAATCTCCACCACCAGACAGTGTGTTTTTATATTCCTGAAGCTTGTTATTACTGCAGAAAGTGTCCTAGAAGTAAGAAACTTTTATTAAATTAACTCACTCTACATACAAGGGCATGCACTGATTAGTTTAGTTTTTATTTAGTATAGTCTTCTCTTATCCAAGGGCTATATTCCAAGGTAGCATGCCAAGCTACAAATATGCTTATCCCCAGACAATATACAAACCTATGATAAAACTTAATTTATAAATTAGGCACAACAAGACATAATGGGAACCACAGGTATAAAACTGAGATGGACCCAAGAGCAAAAACTTTAAGCTACTATCCATGGTAGACACATACCAAAACATGTACCTCTGGTGACAACAGGATAGGTAATGCTAACTTCCTGCTGTGAATAACTGGAACCCAACAGCTTGTGTAAAAGCATCCTATTTGCTCAGTGTGCTGGCACATGTCTACAGTATCAGCACTTGGGATGTGCAGGCGGGAGGTCAGTTCAGTCATCCTCAGCTACACAATGAGTTCAAGGCCAATCTGGGCTACATGAGAGACTGTCTCAAACAAGCAAACAGGAAGGGAGGGAGGGAGGGAGGGAGGGAAGGAGGGAAGGAAGATGGATGTACAAAGTGGGAGGAAGAAAGTTAGTTTTATTAAACATTATTTAATCAAGGAGACAGGTTATAATTTCTTAGATAACTGTTAATACAGAAAAATGTATGAAATTAATTAAAAAAACCAAACTCATATAACATATAATCCAAAAGAATATCGAGAGAGAGAGAGAGAGAGAGAGAGAAAGCAAACTCAGAGAAACAAGCAACAGATAGAAAGAATTCAGATTCACAGACTAGTATTCCACTAAAGAAAAGTACAAAGGCTGTGAAACTGACTTTTTTTAAATCTTTTTCTCTGTTCTTAAATGAAAAATATTCAAAATAAGAATAAGGGAAAATATCCAGGCGGTGGTGGCTCACGCCTGTAATCCCAGTACTCTGGGAGCAGAAGCAGGCAGATGTCTGAGTTCGAGGCCAGCCTGGTCTACAGAGTGAGTTCCAGGACAGCCAGAGCTACACAGAGAAACCCTGTCTCAAAAACACCAAAACCAAATCCAAAAAAAAAAAGAATAAGGGAAAATTAAAAGTAAAGGGCTGGCAAAACAGCTCAGTGGGTAAAGACAGTTACCACTAAGCCTGAAGACCTGAATTCAATACCTGGAGACTCAGATGGCTCATGGCAAGAGAGAGCTCACTCCTGAAAGTTGTCCTCTGACCTTTACACACAGTCTCTGAGAAACATGCATATGAACACAAATATTATGTTTGACTATAAAAAAATTATGGGTAAAACACAGCATGACAAGCCTAAGGAGAAAAGCTTGTATTTACATAATTGATAAAAAAATCTTAGTAGTAAAAAAGCAACTGGAACAGAGGGAGATGCGGAGAATGTAGTGTTAAATGAAAGTCCCACGCTTCTGCTCAGCACCCACTCCTTCCATTTATCCAGTAAAGCACAACTCTTAAACTTGAATAGTTAACCAATTATATTTATATATAAGAAACTCCTGGGGCTGGAGAGATGGCTCAGCGGTTAAGAGCACTGACTGTTCTTCTGAAGGTCCTGAGTTCAAATCCCAGCAACCACATGGTGGTTCACAACCATCCATAATGAGATCTGACGCCCTCTTCTGGTGTGCCTGAGGACAGCTATAGTGTACTTATATATAATAATAAATAAATCTAAAAAAAAAAAGAAAGAAACTCCCAATTTCATAATGCCAATTTACAATGATAAAGTATTATCCCAGTATTTCTAACCTCTCCAAAACACCAGAAATAAGTCTGAAGCTATCAGTCTCCTCCTCTGCTCTGCCTGTCCAGTCCACCCAGCCTCTCTCCACCCCTCACTTCTCTTAGCTTCTCCTCCTCTCTCCCCTCCAATCACTGGTTCAATGTGAATGGATAGGAAATATCTTGCAACACAGAATGGTAAAAAGTTGACTACGCAGACAATTTTGATTTGTATGAACCTAAACTATAACCTCAAAAAATTTAAAGTAAAAACTGACTGAAAATAAAAACCAGATAAACATATAGTCATAGTGGATGATGTCAAAACCTAAATACCTGAAGGAATAATTTTAAGATACGATCAACTATCATTCTTATTTAGCATTAATGAAATAAAGAAGAAGGCAACAGTTATAGAACAGGTATCTCCTTCAAGGAAACAAAATGCATTTTCAAAGACTAAACAAATACAGATGTACTTAAGATGTCTAAATAAATAAAAGATGTCTTAAAACTAAGAGCAGAATTCTTGAACATACAACAAACAACATAAAACCAATTACTTTAAAATCTGGAAAACTGGACTGGAAAGATGGCTCGGTGGATAAGAGCATGAACTATCTGACAAACCACCTGAGTTCAGTTCCCACACACATGTCAAGTGGTTCACAACTGCCCAGAACTCCAAAGCAGAGGGTAGGCACCCACACACATGTCCAGACCCTACCCTCAACAAACACATAACTTAAAAAATAAATAATTTAAAATAGTAAAAATAAAATTAAGAATCTTGAATATCTTATAAATGCTTGAAAACCTAAGTAAGTTTTTTCAAGATATGTTGAACAGGGATGGGGATATCAATTAGTAGAAGAATATTCCCCTAAGAATGTGAGGAGCCAGGGGTTCAATTCTCAGCACAGCAAAAGCTGTGCTCTCAGAAAATTCATCCCACTAGATAAATGTCCGTATTAGGAAAATAT
Source organism: Apodemus sylvaticus (assembly GCF_947179515.1). Taxonomy (NCBI): domain Eukaryota; kingdom Metazoa; phylum Chordata; class Mammalia; order Rodentia; family Muridae; genus Apodemus; species Apodemus sylvaticus. The sequence goes on from NC_067484.1 coordinate 29,603,750, forward strand.
TAGGAAAAGACAGAAATAATTCAGTAAAAACCAATCAGTAAGCTATACATTCATCTCAAAAAGTTAGGGGGAAAAAAGAGGAACTCAAAGCCAGTCTATGCTATATAACAAGAACTTTTTCTAAAAACAAGATTAATAATAAAAATAATGAGAGGATAGTTGGCACAGACCTTTAATCCCTGTAGTAGGGAGGCTGAGATAGATCGTGAGTTCAAGACCAGCCAGGCTCTCATAGTGAGGTTCTAGGATAGCCAGGGCTACATAGTGAAACCAGAGGAAGGAAGAAAAATACTAAAATGTTCAATTTAGAAAAAAACAAACAAAAAACAAAGGAAAATTTGCCCAATCATAAAATGTAAAGGAAAACTACAATAATTATTAAATGCTCATGGGTTAGAAGATTCAGTATTATAGAGATGTGAATTTTATTGTTCTATAGATTAAATTAATCTCATTAAAAACACATGGTTGCCAGGCAGTGGTGGCACACACCTTTAGTCCCAGCACTTGAGAGGCAAAGGCAGGCAAATTTCTGAGTTTGAGGCCAGCCTGGTCTACAGAGTTCCAGGACAGCCAGGGCTATACAGAAACCCTGTCTCGAAAATATCCAAAAAAAAAAAAAAAAAAAAAAAAAAAAAAACAAAAGTATATGGTTGTTGGTGGGTTAGTTCTTTGTTATATTAAAACTGTATGAAAATGATTTTAGTAGATGCCAAGGCAACAACAGTAGATATCAAAACAACAATATTTATGAGTAATGTAATACAGACAAAAATGATTATCTTGCATATGTGATTTTTTTTTAAGATTTTTTTTTTTAATGTGTAGGAGTACACTGTAGCTGTACAGATGGTTGTGAGCCACCATGTGGTTGCTGGGATTTGAACTCAGGTACATCAGAAGTGCAGACAGTACTCTTAACCGCTGAGCCATCTCTCCACCACTGAGCCATCTCTCCTGCCCCACATATGTGATTTATTAAAAAGTCAACACATTGGTGAAATAGAGAAAGCATAAACTAATTAAATAAACAATAGTAGATACTACTGAGTGAAAAGGCTAGGGCTGGAGAGATGAGTCAGCAGTTAAGAGCACTGGCTACTCATTCATAAGACCCAGGTTCAATTCCCAGCACCCACATGGCAGCTCACAACTATCTGCATCTCTGATTCCAGGAAATCTGACACCCTCACACCAATGCTCATAAAATAAAATTAAAGAAGTAATTTAAAAATAAAAAATAGTGAAAAGGCTAAGCCAGGCATGGTGGCTCGCATGTGCCATCCCTGCATTAGGGAAGCTGAGACAGGATGACTTATAGAAGTTCAAGTCCAGCCTGGATAACATAGTCCATCCAAGTCCAGCTAAAGCTATACAGTGAGACCCCATCTTTAAGAAAAATTGGGGATAAGTCACAGACTGGAAGAAAATAGGTAAAACTTTCATGACTGGCCAAAGGATCCTACAAAAAGATACAAAAAAACTCAAGAAATGGAACCTCACAAAACAAACTACCTAAAAGCCAAAAAAGTTATAAAAGTACTTAATTTCATTATCAATCAGGAGAATACAAATTAAAACAAAGAAGTCCCACTACAGAGCTACTCAAATGGTTAATAATACCACCTCTGTGAGGAGAGGTCATATGTCAACAAATTCTTACAGACCACTGGGAGACAACTATATTGGTGTAGCTCCTCCAAAAACTATGCCAAAGGAACCTCAGTCAAAGTCACAACCTTATTTGTGAACCATCAGTTGCACTCCACAGAGACACACACAGAACAGGGATGGTAGAGTGGGTCAGCCAACAAGGCAAAAATACTAGGTTGTTTCAGCACACCAAACATTCACTGACACTCATATAACAGAACACAACATACTAAGGAAAGTGACTGTTTATACATTCCTTTACCGGGTAAAACCTAAAGCAATCAGCCAAAGAAAAAGAATGTATGCTACATGCCTTTTATACAAAGTTAAAAACAGGCAAGAATCATAGTATTATAATAATACAACTAGTAATAAGTACTGTTAAGAAGAATTTTTTTAAAAAGAATTCTTATTTTGTTGGCTTTTGTTTTGTTTTATTTTTTCCAAGATGGGGTTTCTCTGTGTAGCCCTGGCTGTCCTGGAACTCACTCTGTAGACCAGGCTTGCCTCAAACGCAGAAATCCACCTGCCTCTGCCTCCCAAGTGCTGGGATTAAAAGCATGTGCCACCACTGCCTGGCAAAAGAATTCTAAATTATTGACAATATTTTCTATTTTTTTCATTCTTTTTTTCCTTTTCATGACTCTGGTGGTGAACACTGACGGTCTGTCTACTAGCCAAGTCAAGAGGGACACCAACTGGGAAGAAACAAAGAGTGTATGTACATACCTCAGTGTGCTTTCTCTTGATGTGAGACACAAACTGTCATAATGCATTCACTATAAGTCTATTTTATACATTCTTCTATATGTACATTATAAATTACTTTTTAAATGTTTTTCATTTAAAGGACACTGTAATAAAACTGAAGCCAGAAAAATACAGGCATACATTTTTCACAGATGACCTTGGTCCATCAAGAGAATCTAAGATGCCTTTAGGGAGAGCTTGAGCTACCTCTGTCTGGCTTCGGCTGGCAGTTAGTGTCGTGTCTTCATCCACCTGGGGATTTCTCTGCAGTTCTTCAGCCTCAAGTGTAACCGATCCTTCACTTAGCTGTGCTTGGGACTGTTGATTCAAGTCTCCTATAGGAAATAAGCAATATTCAACTTAAAGGCATGTATCACCCCTTGGAAACAATCTGATAAGAAAGTACCAGTCAGAATGATTAAATGGCAAGGAAAAAAAAATCTTTGTACTGTAAACTTTAAGTTGTCCTCAGTAAGAATGTTTAAATGACAGACATTTGGACAAAGGACAGGCTCTGAAGGAAGTCTGTGGATTTTTATCTCCCTTAAATTATTTATTCCCTTAAATTATTTAAATAAGCTAATTTAATATACTTGGGCTTCAAAAATTGATTTCAAAATTGTATACTTCTTCAGAATAACAAAAAATGAACTACACCCAGGCTTTTTATCCTTCATCCTGTATTGGAACACAGGCACATCCTGGGGGTGTAGAGATGGTTTAGTGGTTAAAAAAGCACTGGCAGTTCTTCCAGAGAACCTGGATTAAATCCTCTGCAACCACACAGCAGCTCCTGAGGCACTAGGTAGGTATAAACATGGTGCACAGATACACAGATAGACAAAATACCCAAATACATACAATAAAATAAACTTTAAAAAAGGATGGAGCACTGTTATTCAACTTCATAATCATGCAGTAAAAGATAATGGATTAGCAATAACTTAGCTAACGAAAAAAGTCTAACTTAGAATATTTTCTATTAGCTGAGAGTGGTAGCACAAACCTTTAGGATCTCTGAGTGCAAGCCAGCCTGGTCTACAGAGTGAGTCCAGGTGAGCCAGGGATACACAGAGAAACCCTGTCTCGAAAAAGAAAAACATTCTATAGATATTTCAGGAATGGTATATATAGTCTACTTTAAATTTCAAAGCATCTCTAATTTCTATTATTCCTTAACAGTAATAATTTAATAAGCCAAATTTAACTAGGTCATTTTAAATTATTCACATTTACTATAGTAGTTTATACAAAAAGATAGGTGGATTTTATCTCTATTCTCTACTTTCAGTTGAAAAGGAAATGTGAAAATAAAAAAAATTAAAAAAAAAAACATATCTACAACCCATGTGGAAATCTTATAAAGCAATGTATACATCTTCACCCACAGAATATGTTCACACGATTACAAGACAAAAGTTCCTTGCAGTCTTTTATTTAATCCACTACCTGAAGAGAAACCATGGTGAAGATGAGTTACTTCTTTTTCCAAATTACTTCTTGACACATCAGATTTTATTAACGCAACAGGTTCTCTCTCCTCTGGTGATCTAATAAAATAGCCAAAGGATGGCTGCAAAAATAATTAAACACAAATTAATTTTCCTTAATTTCCAACCACTTTGAAAAGCTCTAGATGACTTTATCTACTACTACTAAAACATCCAAATGACTTCATTCTTGCCATTTAACTTAAGACGAACCTTTTGTTTCTTCAGTCACAGCTATCATTTAATCACTGTAACTGATGTTATGAAGTAAGCCTTCCTAAAAAGTCAAAAACAAATCAGAAGTGGCACTTCCGTCAGTCCTTCAATAACTGTGATGAACACTCTCTGTTTATTGGCACTGTTCTGAATGGGGACTGGGAAAACATTGTAGAACTTAAATAATGGATACCTTGCTCTATAGATTGATCTAAAGAAAACATGCCCTGAAAGTAAGCATACTCCCATTGACTTTCATTAAGTTTCAGAAAGATCTAGGTTCAAAGAGCTTACTAAAGAGAACTGAATTTGCACTTTTCTTATATGACTTTCATATTGAAGATCTAAAATATGACTTAAGATTCTAGTTGATATTCATTTGGAAGTTTCTTCCCTGGATCCAGTAAGCTGGATATATGAAAGCTCACAATACCAAAACAAAAACTCTGAGTCAGACCTCTTTTCCTAAGCTCTAATGCTATGTTCATCTATTTAGGAAGGAGTTCAGAAAGCCACGCATGGTGGCACAGGCTTGTAATCCCAACACTCAGGGAGCAAAGATAAGTCTATGACTTCAAGGCCAGCTTGCTCTACAATTTTCAGGTTAGCCAAAGGTAGCTACATCTCCTATATTAAAAAAGAAAGAAAAGAAAAAGGAAGAAAAGAAAAAAAGAAAAAAAGAAAAAAGAGTTCAGAACCAAGTATAATGGCACACAACTACAACAAAACATAGAGTAAAAAGAGACAAGAAAAGTACAAGTTCAAGGCCAGCCTGGGCTATACAGTAAGACACTCTCTTAAAAACAAGACAATAGAAAAGGAATGGTTATTTTTCCATTTCTTTCATTGTCTCTAAAGGCCCAGTCAATCCACCTCTTTCAAGCATTTCATGTTTTAGTTCACTATATGAATCAGATGGTTCAAAAGCATGGTCTCATGTTAGGTTCTGAGGGGCTGGAGGGATGGCTCAGCAGGTACAGAGTATACTTACTGTACTCGCAGGACCCAGGCTTGGTTCCCAGCTCACAGCTGTCTGTAACCCCAGCCCCAGGGGCTGATACCCCCCTTCTGGTCCCTACAGGCACTATATGGATGTGTACAAATCCATACACACAGACACATGCATATACACCTAATTTTTTAAATTAATTTAGGGACTGGAGAGATGGCTCAACAGTTAAAAGAACTGACTGCTCTTCTAGAGGACTGAGGTTCAATTTCCAGCACCCTACATGACAGTTCTGCTCACAAGTTCATATAACTTCAACTCCAGAGGATCTAACTTCCTCTGATTTCCATGAGCACCATGCAAATACACTGTGCACATACATATATAAAGCAAAATACTCATAAACATAAAATAAATAAATCTTCTTTAAAATGCTTCATGTTCTATTCAAATTTAAGAAGCTGATTTCATTATATTGTGCCATAGTCTGGATGTGGAGTGGGCCAAGGCCTATGTACTAAGGATTTAATGAGCAGTGTGGCATCCTGGAAGGTGGTGGAACTTTAGGAGGTGGTTCCTAATAGAAGGAGGTTGTATCTCTGAGTGCATGCCCTTGAAGGGGACATGAAGACACCAGTCACTTCCTTCCTTGTTTCTCTCTCCCCCCTGCCCTCTTTGCTCTGCTATCTCTTTCCCCTTTTTTCCCTTCTTTTCTCTCACCTCCCTTACCCCAAGCTCCCTCCTAGCTGCCATGAAGTAGTTTCCTCTGTCACACTCCTGCTATGGTGTAAAGGGCTGACACAGGTTCAAAACAACAAAGCCAAATCACTATGGAGTGAAACTGTAACTCAAAATATACCCTACTTTCCTTTAAATGAATCTTAGCCATTGTACTACCATCTTACTAGGAAGCTAACACATGCTCTTAGTGAATTCAGCTTTAATAAACACTCTGCAATATAAATTTAACAAATGATGTTGCAACTCAAATTCCCTATGTAGAATAAATCTTGAATCCTTGCACTTTCATATTTCAATAGGTCACACTTGTCCCCAGCCTTCACCACCTCTCTTTGCACTGACTAAGCCTCTATCATCTGTTCCTCCTATTGTGTTCTACCGGCTTTCATCATGCAGGCTCCTGGCAAAGGTAATGGCAACGTGGAATGGAACCTAAGCAACATGACCAAGTAATTCTCTGACTCCAAGTCCTTCCTGGAAGTTCAACTAAGATACCGCCAATCTCCTACCCTACTTACCTTCACCCTGGCCCCTCTCATTAGTTCTACCTGCCTTTGATGAGCCACTCTGACACCTGTCTCCGGGCCTCACACACAAGGTTTCCCTTACCAGGACACCGTTCTCTGGATCTCTGGATGGCTGCCTCTTTATTCCATGTCATCCCCTTTGACAAGATTCCAAACAGCAGAGTGAAGCAGCTCTCTGCTCAGTCATTCCTTATAATGCTTACCACTACATGAACTGCTTGCATTTTAAAAAGCTGTATAACTGTCACTTTTTTAAAATCAAAACATTCCAACATTTTAAAATCAGATGGATGCAATAAACGAACCCTAGAATTCTACCAATCGACCACAAGTTACTCAGTACATACCTGTGTTAACTACTGTATATATAGCAACACGTTTCAATCTTACAAAATCCCACAAAGAGCACTACACTTTAGAAATGGAGAAATTAAGGGACAGAAGACAAATTGATCAGTGTCACAAAGCTAGTTAAAAGGCAGAGCCAGAACTGAAACCAGGTCTGACCGACCACAGATCCTAAGCTTTTAACCACTAGTCTGCCAAGCTCCCACGACCACAGATCCTAAGCTTTTAATCACTAGTCTGCCAAGCTCCCATTCTGCCTATGCCTGGAATATGTTGCTATATTCTAAATAGACCATTACAGCATTCTAAGTAAAAGAAACCTGGGATGGTGGCTATCCCCACAAAAACTCATGTTGAGGTTTGGTCCCCCAGATTCTGAGATGGTAGGGCCTCTTAGAGGCTTTTCTTCTAAGAGGGATGTGCCCTCAGGAAAACATTAGGGTAGCTCGCAGAAAAGTAGTCAAGTAAAGGCAAAACAGGGTTCTTTTAAAGTAAGTTTGGTTCTCTTCGCTTTCTCTTACAGACATCTTTTCCACGCATACCCATTTCCCCACTATGAGTTGTTATAACAGATTATCCAGTCTCAGGTCTTGTGGTCCAGCAACACACAATGGACATGAGTGACTTTACCATTTTACATGCATTTCATACTTACTCTTTTCACATCCTTACCACCACCAAGGCAACCAAGAGCTTCAGATCTTTCTGCAAAGAACTCTCCTAATGACAGGCGTAGATAACTGCCATCATCTTTATCGAAATCTGACGTGCCAAGCGATTTTTTCAATAAATGGTAATTAATTGTTGCTACCCAGGATGTATCGCCAAGTGCCACCGAAGGGTTCTGATCATCCATTTTTTCATCCTAGAAAAAAAAATATTGTTTTTTTTTTTCTCAACAAGGCTTCTCCTTATTTTTCTAATGTATGAAAGTAAAAATAAAAGAACTGGGAAAACTTAAAAACTAACTTTTTCAAAGCATTGTACAAACCATTCAGATAAACTTAAGGATGAGTAACTACTACAGTCTACAGAAAAACTCATTTCTGTATATCTGTTACAATATGTACTGTCTGAATAAGTTAAACACAAACTGTCACAAATTAGAACATACACATCTTTACCACACACAATAGGATTACCTTCATAAACTGTATTTTTTTTAAAGCACAAAGATATCCATGGAAATTTTAGAAACAATTTTAAGTAAATTAAAGATAAGTTTAGGGGCCAGAGAAATGGCTCAGTGGTCAAAAGTGTGAACTATTTCCTAAGGAGGACCCAAAAAACAATCCCAGCACCCACCACATCTATCTGATGATTCACAGTTGCTTGTAATTATAGATCCAGAGAGATCTGATACCATTGGCCTCTGCAGTGACCTACTTACACATTCATTCATATAACTAAAAGTAATTTTTATTAATTCTTTTTTAAAACATTGTCAGGCCACTAGCCTGACAATGACAACATCACCTTGGACCCCAGGCCACACAGCAGAAGAAGAAAATCAACTACCAAAGCTGTCCTCTGATCTCTATACATGTGCCAGCACACATGCTGGCCCTAAACATCCCTACTACAGGCACACAATAAACAGGCAAGTGCAGACCTTTAAAGATAAAGAGTTACTGCTCTGTTGTTACGGCTATTATGTACAGCACTGGAAATGAAGGGCAGTGCTTTATGTACCAGGAAATTGCTATGCCTTTAACCTACATTCCCTCACAAAGATGCATTTTAGTATTATCAGTTTTCAGCTAATAACTTAAAATAAAAGAGTTAAAGTTGCCATAACATGAAAAAATGTGAAATAATTCTATACTAACTGCTGGGGGAAGTTTTTTATCTAAATTTAAATTAATAAAAATTTAAATTTAGGTCGGAACAAGGAATTTCAAACCTGAATAAATGGATGTTCTTTATTGAATTCTTCTTCATCTTTTGCAATTAAATCCAATGCTTCAGCTTAAAGAAAAACAAGTTTATATAATTACATTTATATTAGCACACACAAAAAGCAAATTTAAGAAACAATAAGAAAAAACTTTGTCAAGGGGACAGGTGCACATGTGAGGAAGGTGCACCTCTGCAGGTGTGCCCGTCAGCTGTAGAGGCCACACGTCAACGTCAGGTGTCTTCCTCTAGTGCTCTAAGTCATATTTTTGAGAAGGGTTTCTGAACCTGAAGTTTAAGTTTTCAGTGTGCTGTCAATCCCCTAGCCTCGGCCCACTCTATCCCCAGGCCTCACTGGAGTTGGTACGTGCAGACCACTACCAACTTCTGACCCGAGTTTTTACATGAATACTAATAATCAGAACACAGGCGTCGTGCTTGTACAGCAAGCACTTTTATCTATTATGTAACTCCCTAGCTCATGAAATACAATTTATTTTAAGTATGTAAAACTTCCATTCACATGATTTATACAATTATATTAAGTATGTAAAGTTGTCAAATTTCCATTAAAATGCACACTCCTTTAACTGGTTTCAGTTGTGAAAGTTTGCCCTGGTTGATTTACACAATTGAGTATTTACACAATTGAGTATTTACACAATTGAGTGCAAGCATGACAGCATGTGCCTAGAGTCCCCGCCATTCATGAAGCTGAGGTAGGAGGATCATTTGAGCCCAGGGACATGAGACCAGCCTGATTAATAGCAAGATTTCTATCCATAAGGAAAATTCCAGACTCAGGAAATGGCTAAGTGGGTAAAACACTTTCCATGTAAGCAGGAAGACCTAAGTTTGAATCCCAAATACCCATAACTAAATAATTAAAGAGCTATGGTAAAATGTGAAAGCAGCAACCAAGAAATCTAACAGCCAAGAAAGGAGGAGGAGGACACTCAGCCATAGGAAGACTGTACAGAAGAACCTTAACTCACTTGCAGGAGCTAACCATTACATAATGTTTACCCCCCTGGCCTGATACCTCAAATACTATTATATTTCAAAGTACTTTCCCTGAGGAATCTTCTATTCAATCTGCAATGCCCTAGAATGCCCTAGTGTTGCCATTTCTACCCCTCAAAAATCAGTCATGAACATTAAAGAAGAGTTTTAGATTTCTAGAAAACTATAAATAATGATCTTCTCACTTGTCACCTGACTTCTTCACTGGTTAAACATTAGTTAAGCTGTCCCATGTCTTCCCCTGAAGTTTACTTGTTAGAACAAAAAGAAATAATGTAAAACCTCATCTGTGTTTCCTTCTACCAAACCTTGTAACCAACCTTTGTACTAAAGAATTTACAGAATGCAATTGTATTTTAGAAGGGATTTTATATGACTGACCAATACAAGCCGACTAGATTCAAAACATCATCATAAGCAATGAGTCTGGCACAATAAAAGTGGCTAACTCCATACTTACAGCCAGATCTGAAGTCTTCATTCATTTCATTATTTGGAGACATCTGTAAATCTTGTTGATCAATAAAAGATGTGTAGTAGGCAAGGTCAGTGACCCATCTGCCCTCTTCATTTTGGTAGACTACATTCTGTGAGAGATCCATTTCTAAAGAGTAAATTCCAAAACTATTAAATGACACGTGTAACAACTAACTTGCTTAATAATGGTGCTTAAGTCTGCTCTAAGTAAGTTTAAAAAAGGAAAATCCATTTCCCCAAAAGAGAGAACTACCTCTGATGGCAACAAGACAAGCTTACCCACCACGTGTATAAGAATGGGGTATAATGGGAAGAAAAGAAGGTGCATGTGCACTAGCTATCTGCTTAACATTATTATTTCTGAGCAACAATCATGCAATACTAGTATATTTGAAAAAAAAGTTTGAGATTTATTATATGTAAGTACACTGTAGCTGTCTTCAGATACACCAGAAGAGGGCATCGACCTCATTGTAGATGGCTGTGAGCCACCGTGTGGTTTGGTTGCTGGGATTTGAACTCAGGACCTCTAGAAGAGCAGTCAGTGCTCTTAACCACTGAGCCATCTCTCTAGTCCCTATTTTAAAAATCTTTAAAATCCATAACAACAGGGAGGAAGTCATAGGGTCTTCCTCTACATAGGGGAACCTCTGGCATTCAAGGGCTGATAGCGTACGGTGAGGAATTTTCTTTAGTACTGTTAATTACTAGGGAGTTATTGATACTCCAGAAGACAGGCTCATGACCATGCTTACTGACTCTGACTAAACCCCGAGGAGCACAAAACAAAAACAAAAAAGACATGAAGGTGGGATAGGGACTTAGTGGAGAGGAGTTTGTGGGTGAAGAGGATAAGAGAGGGTGGAGGGATGAATGTGACCACAATGTACGCCATGGCCGTTTAGCCTGGGCTGTTGTGGGACTCCTAACAGTGGGTAGGGCTGCCTCTGACTCCTCTGTGTGCTGTGGGGCCCTGTTCCTCCTGTGGGTTCCCTACGAAGCCCTGATATGAGGGTCTGTGCCCAGTATTATACTTGTTATACTTAGCCCAGCTGACATCCCTGGAGGCCTGCTCTTATGGGAAATGAGGAAAAGTGGATCTGGGGGGGGAGGGGGCTAATGGAAGGATGACGAGAGGGGAGGCTGTGACCAGAATATATTGTTCATTTTTTTTAAATCCATAAAAACATTTAAATATTTCAACATAAAATACCAGATTTCAATGGGGAAACTTAGCCTAAACATCGTACACACTCTTAAATTCTATTTAAAAATGAAATAGTCTACTCACTGTCATTAGTCTTTGCACCAGACTCATAAAAGTCACATGCTCTCCTGTCACAAGTTGGTGACCAAAGAGTATCAGGAGAATTAATTCCATTGTCGCCATTAGTCTTCGAAGATGCAATGTTCCCATCTTTTTGAATAAACACTGCAGGAGTCTCTGTATTTAAGCATCTATCCACATTCAGAACTGTTTCTAAATCTGGAGCCAAATGTTTATTTTGGTGAGGAGATTCTGAATCCTGTTGTATGTAGTCAGCTGGGTCAAAGGCACCTTCTGTTTCATTTGTGCTGTGACTATAAGTAGGTCTGAGAGTCTCACCCACAGCAGGCAGCCTCTTCACCAGAATATCCCCTCCTCCACATTCCTTTAAGAATTATTAACAATAGTAAGTTTAGCTTTTCACACTCATTTTGACATTTAATGGACAAAGTGATGCAATTGCTATAAAATGTTTATTATATAAATAAATGGCCTATACAGAATGCAGTATGTCCTGGACTATGTTTGAGCCACAGCTAAGCAATTTATCAAAATCCAACTTTAAAATGTGCTCGGGCTCAAGTCTATTTTCAGAAACTGTGGGGACACCAAGTTCTCAACTTGGTTATTATAATTTAAAAAATCAAGATAAAGGAGAGAAGGATATTCGTGTACTGACAATACTAATGTGCCTTATCAGCTGGGGCCCAAATGAACTAGAAGAATTCAGAAGCCTTTCAAGCTCTTTAAAGAAGATGGTGTCTGCCAATATATCAGAAAGCCTCAACATAAGAAGCCCAGGACCAAAGCACCTGCATCTCATCATTGACCCAACTTGTCCCACAACTCAAACACCAATGCAGTGCTCTGAAGAAACAACACACTAAGAAAAAGGAGGAGGAGGCAGTAGAACATGCTGAACCAAGAAAGTGAAGAAAGCCAAAGAAAGATACCCGAAACCAACTGCCAAGAGATAGAAGCTATCCTTCTTTATTCTGAATGAAGTCAAAACTAAGCCTTTAAGAGTAAATAATCAGACCTTAAAAAAAAATTTATATATATATATACATATATATATATATATGTATATATATATATATATATATGGTAATAGCAATTACACACATCAACAGATTTACAAACCAAAAGCAGGCCTCTATGTCCTCACAAGACTTTAAATTACACATTTTCAATTACCAATAAAAGTGTCTACAAAAGCAAGCCCATTCGTGTGACAAGCTGCATAAAACCAGTATAAATAAAAGCCTTTAAGCCAGGCGGCAGGGTGGACATGCCTTTAATTCCATCATTCAAGAGGCAGAGGGAGGTGGATCTCTGAGTTCAAGGCCAGCCTAGTCTAAATTGTGAGTTCCAAGAAAGAAAAGAATAGAAAAGAAAGGAAAAGAAAAGAAAACAAAAGAAAACAAAAGAAAAGAAAGAAGGAGGGAGGGATTGTTGATTAATTGTGGTAGTATATGTTCCAGGGCATCAACAGGGCCATCCCATGGAAATCTTTGACAGACAAGGCAGCAAAAGAAACAGGCAAAGGCATCTATGTTCCATATAGTTCCTGCTTTCTCCTCACCCAAGTGATGAACAAGTAGGGAATCTAGAAATTTTTAAAAGTTGCTGGGCAGTGGTAGTAGCGCACGCCTTTGGTCCCTGCGCTTGGGAGGCAGAGGCAGGCGGATTTCTGAGTTCGAGGCCAGCCTGGTCTACAGAGTGAGTTCCAGAACAGCCAGGGCTACACAGAGAAACAAAAAACAAAAAACAACAAAAAAAAGAAAGGAATTTTAAAAAGTCATCTAAGGGAGATGTCTCCTAGAACTACAATGACAGAAATCCTAAATCAGCTCCACCAACTGAGTCCCTGGGGTCCATGAGCCATGTGTGACAGTGTCCTAAAGCTTTACAGATACATTAGAGCTCTATACAGAAGCCAAACAAATTACAGAGTTGTCCTGTGTATAAAAAGACAAACCCTAAGGAAGCAATGCAGGAAAGACTGCATCTCCTCAAACCACTTGCCCAAACAGCCCTTCTTTAAGCTGCTTTGTTAGGTCTATGGAGCAAGTTATTAATATAGCATTAGATTGGTAAGTCAATTTCAATCTAGGTGAGGGAAGAAGGGGAGGAAAGCCAGGCTAGACAGACACATACAAATGCACAGACAAAAAAGGTTTGGAGTCAGAAACACCTACCCTGTTTCAAGACAGGAAAAACAAGGTGGCATCAGAACAAAGAGAAAAGTCTAACCTGAAAACAACCTTGAACAAAGTAAAAAAAAAAAAAACAATGTTTACTTTGGGTTTCTTGTTTGTTTCTTTTTAATTTTGTTTTTAGACAGGTTCCCATGTATCCCACCCAGGTGTGAATTCAGCTATGTAGATGAGTTGACTTTCAATTCCAACCCTCTTGCCTTTCCCCAAATGCAGGAATTAAATACATAGACCACCACACCCAGCTATGAGTTTTAGTAAATGACTATATACTAGGCTAAAGAACTTTTCAAATGAACAACTAAATGCATGACATCAGATGTTTAAAGCCAAGAAAATGTATACTATTGTATGATAGTGATGCCAATAATATATACAATCAACCACAAACCGTAGAAATAGTAATTTTATATTTTTTCCATATTTTTCAGGGATCAACAATTTTCTTCTGAAAATGTGGCAGGTATCATACAAACACGAGAGATTACTAGGAGATTAAATAAAATGTTCATCAACTTACTCTGCTTTGATTTGGAACAAGATCCTTCAAATGGTGTACCCCTTCCTTCTCAGTTCTCCAGGTATGAGAGTAAATTGATATATTATCTACCTGCTTTTTATTATCTATAGTACCTACACAGCCACCTAAGATAAAGAAAAAAGGTTAATGGAACAATGTCAAAGTCTAGATAGCCAAATGCAATGTCTTCTTACTTAATACTCAGTATCCATATGACAAATTCCGCAGATTGGAAACAAGTAAAAACAAGCATCAGTAGGGGTAAACATGAGAAGCCTGGCGGCATACTGAGAGCTGATTTCTAATTCTCGAAGGTCTGAAGAGGACACAATCATTTCAAATGGCCACCCAAGAACATACTGCTGAATTTCTATCAGTACCAATTCATGCAGACATGATTGCAATTATTTCTATTGTCTTTATATACACAGAACTGTTTTTTTTTTTTTAAAAAAAATGATGAGCTGGAGAGAGGGCTCAGTGGTTAAGACTGCTGACTGCGGGCTGGAGAGATGGCTCAGCGGTTAAGAGCACCAACTGCTCTTCCGAAGGTCCTGAGTTCAAATCCCAGCAACCACATGGTGGCCCACAACCATCCGTAATGAAATCTGATGCCCTCTTCTGGTGTGTCTGGAGACAGCTACAGTGTACTTAACTATAAAAAAGAAATAAATCTTTAAAAAAAAAAAAAAAAAAAAAAGAGAGACCGCTGACTGCTCTTCCTAAGGTCCTGAGTTCAAATTCCCGCAACCACATGGTAGATCACAAGCATCTATAAAAACATCTGATGGCCTCTTCTGGTACATCTGAAGACAGCTACAGTGTAGTTAGATATAACAATAAATCTTTAGGACAAACCAAACAGGGCTAACCAGAGTGAACAGAGGTCCTGAATTCAAATTCCCAGCAACCACATGATGGCTCACAACCATTAGTACAGCTACAATGTATTCATATACATAAAATAAATAAATAAATCTTTTAAAAAAATTAATGACAACATAAGTTTCACATCAACCCATCAAACAAAACCACTCAGAAACAAAGTTAACCAAGAGGTAACTGACCTCTTGCTCAGGCATTAAAAACTCTTTTCAAGGTTTTTGGGCTAAAGATTCAAAAGGAAAATGAAAATAAACTGAAAACTAATCACAACAAAGGCTTATTTTTCCTAAAAAAAATAAACTCAAATTTAAGAACAAAGGAGAGCCAGACATGGCAGCTCATTCCTAAACTCTGAGCAGTCAGAAGTCCAAGACTGAAAGGTCAAGTCCATCTGCAATACACAGTAAGACCCTGGCCAGCCTGGGTTACTATATGAAATCTTGTGTCAAACAAACCAAAAAGGAGGAGAAAATCACATTTCAACACTTACTGGTCCCCGGCCGACTACCATGGCCTTCCGCAGACTCTGTTTGAGTAGTATGACAATTTCCTGAAGTATAGGCATCATGAAGAATCAGAGGACTGTTATTTTCTGATTGAAACTCACAGTTTAAGAAACTGTTTTCATTTGCCTGTTAAGAAAGTATCTTCTTTTAAATTACAAAAGAACATTTTGAGGAAAACAGAATGTCTGCCTTATTAAGGGATGCTAGATAAACAATAAGAATCAGAAAAACCACCATGGCAAACAAAGTGTATAGTGCTTGATTCCAAGAGGCTTTAGCAACTAAGCTAACCAACAGTTTGTGAAGACTTGCTGGAGACAGGATGTTTACCAGGCCTTGATGTGTCATCCCACAGATGATTTAATTACAAAAAAAAAAAAAAAATCATCCACATCAGAGACAGGAGCAACAACATTACCATAGAGCACCCATGGGAGAGCCAATGTGAAGCAGAACAACAGCAGAAGCAGATGCCTCCACTGCTGTGAGGTAGTGTGTACACAGCAGCCATGCTTAACCAACTTACTCATGTGGAAAATGGACCACTAAAGTTCTTGCCAAACGTCTAACCTATTCTAACTAAGGGATATGGTAATGAGAAGTTCCAGATTATGGGTCTACAAAACAAAGAGCCTAAATTATATAAAATCCTTAATGCATCAACAAATTGCAAGTTAAAACAAAGAAATCCAACAACCACAGGTCATATAACCTTTGATTAAACTATGAATCACAAACAGTAAAAATAATGTTTTAGAGATAATTGAATAAATTTGAATATGGCCATAAATGTAAACCAATGTATCAGGGGCTAGAGAGATGGTTCAATGGTGGAGAGCTATTCTCCAGAATTTGGGTTTGGTTCTAGCACCCATATAAGTGGTGCACATCCATTTGTAATTGCAATCTCAAGAGATCTGACACCCTATTCTGGCCTCTGAGGGCACCAGGCACATAAGTAGTCTATATATGCATACAAGTAAAACATCCACATGCATAAAATATATTTTAATTTTAAACTACTGTACCAAAGGTATATAACAGCATATGGCTATGGAAGATGTTCTTTTTCATTGTTGATAAATTTTAGTGCATAGTCATAAATCATTTGCAATTTTTCAAATGATCCAGAGAGAAAAACTGCTATGGCAACAAGATGTTAATTGCAGAAAAAGGATTGACTACACTTTCTTCATTTTCCTGCCTTCTTGCATGTAACCCATGCTGGCCTCAAAATCCTAATCCTCCTGAATCAGCTCTCAAGTGCTGGAGTTCTTAATCCCCTTTTTTAACTTTCTTAAGCAAGGCCAAAGTAAGAGAAAATAAGAAAATCAATATTTTTCATCAATTTGAAGCCCACAGGAAAGCCATAGACTTAAGTTTAGAACATTAACATGAAATGAACAAGGTGTGGTAAACCAAGCGATGATGGCGCACGCCTTTAATCCCAGCACTTGGGAGGCAGAGGCAGGAAGATTTCTGAGTTCGAGGCCAGCCTGGTCTACAGAATGAGTTCCAGGACAGCCAGGGCTACACAGAGAAACCCTGTCTCAAAAAAAACAAATCCAAAAAAAAAAAAAAAAAAAAAAAAAAAATGGTGTGGTAGCAGGAAACTCTAATCTTAGCAAGTGGGGAGGCGTAGGCAGATAGGAGAAGTTCAAGGCAAGTTGTAGGCCAGCCTGCTCTACACGAAACCATACCTCAAAACAAAACAACATAAAAAATCTTAAGACAGTGATCTACAGGGTCAAATATTTATAAAAACAAACAAAACCAAAAAACAAAGACTAGAACATACTTGACTGGGATCACTTACAGGGAACTTAAAATCATTCTCTGGTGACTCCTGTCCTCCTGCTTCATATATCATCCCTGGTATGGCTAGTTGTTCAAAATATGCTTCTAAATGATCATCATAAAATTCTTCATCATTAATATCATCATCTATTGACAAAGTAGAATGAAAAATAAGGTGGGTTTTCAAGTAAAAACTGAACTACACATAATTTTTAATCATAAAGGCTGACAAAATATGGCAGGGCAGTGGATGACATAATTTTATTTTTATACCAAGCATAAAAAAACTATGACAAAGTCAGATGAGGCAGTGTATACCTATAAATTCCTAGCACTTAGAATGTAGGAACAGGGCTGGAGAGATGGCTCAGCAGTTTAGAGCACTGGCTGCTCTTCCAGAGGAGCCAGGTTCAACTTCCAGGACCAATATGGCAGCTCACAACTATCTGTAACTTCTGTTCTGGGGACCTGACACCCTCAAACACACACTACATGCAAGCAAAACACTAATGTACATTAAATAATAAATGAAAGAAAGAAAAAAGGAAAAAGGAAAAAGGAAGAAGGAAGAAGGAAAAGAAAAGAAAAGAAAAGAAAAGAAAAGAAAAGAAAAGAAAAGAAAAGAAAAGAAAAGAAAAGAAGAAGGAAAAGAAAAGAAAAGAAAAAAGAGAAGAGAAGAGAAGAGAAGAGAAGAGAAGAGAAGAGAAAAGAAAAGAAAAGAAAAGAAAAGGAAAGGAAAGAAAAGAAAAGAGGAAAGGAAACAGAAAATGTTTGCAAAGTCAAGGCTACCCCAGTCTACAGAGTAAGTTTTAAGTTTTAAGACAGTTACAGTTACATAAGAGTCTGTCTTAGAAAGAAGGGGAGAGGAGGGGAAGGGAGAGGAGGGGAGGGGAGGGGAGGGGAGGACTCAGAGGTTAAGAGCACTGACTGTTCTTCCAGAGGTCCTGAGTTCAATTCCCAGCAACCACATGGTGGCCCACAACCATCTGTAATGGGATCTGATGTCTTCTTCTAATGTGCCTGAAAATAGCTACAGTGTATTCACATACATAAAATGAATAAAATCTTTAAAAAAAACAAAACAAAAACAGTCTTGTCACAGGCAGAAGGAAAAGACAAAGACCATGACCAAAAGTGTACTAACTCCTGCAGTACAGACAAAAAGTGAAGTGGCAAGGGAAAGGCAGACAGCACCGCTCATGCTGTAGTACCAGAGGAGTCGTCCAAGTGTGTCAATGTTAAAGGTTTCTCATTGTCTAATAAGCTGGTGTGGCTGAAATCACTGTTTGGATTCATGGCTTCTAGATGCTTCTTTGGATCAGGCATGGCAGTCTAAAAGGAAACAAATGGTACACAGCTGTAAAAAAGACCAAGTATTTAATCTGCAGTGCAGTTAATAAATAAAAAATACAGGTTAGTCGATCAGGAATTCCACTTCCCACGGACTAGCAGCATGCCTTCCTGGCCCACTCTCCTTCCCTGCTCTAACCCACCTTAAACGCAGGCGCATGAGCTAGCCGCCTCCACAGCTCACACATCTAGTGACATGGTCAACATACCTCACAACTGAATGTGGACAATACAAGGCTTACTACGGGAAGTGAACGCACTACAAAAGCTGGAATAAGCATCCTTAATCCAAGCAAGCTTTCCCATCATTATTCAGAACTACCTATTTCTCTTCTCTCTGACCCAAGGACCAGCTAACACTAAAGGGCATGGGCAGTTAGTTTACCACAATCACGGCCCAGAATGAAGATTTAACACTTCCTTGTCTCATTTATTTCCCACTAATATATACCATATAATATATACTAATATATACTAAAACCATGGATACCAGCTTAAGAGTTGACTGCAAAATGTGCCAATTTTGAGATTGAAACCATTACATGTCAATGTGCTTTCATATTTATACAGGACAGGACTCAACTAGTCCAATAAATACATATAACACAAGTTAGTGCCAGGACTTTTATATTATTTGAGTCAGGGTCTCACTATGTGGCTAGCTTGGAGCTTGATATGGAGAACAAGCTTGAAGTTGTAGAGATCCTCAGCAGCAGCAAGAGAACCTAAGACACAGAGTCTTCCCATATACCCCAAGCTGGCCTCAAATTCATAGCAATTTTCCTACCCCAGCCTCCCAAGTGCTAGGAATATTGGAATATACCACCAAGCACTACTAAATTTCCATTTTTACTGTAAAAGTTCTGTTATGCAAAAGCTTCTATCTCTCTCTCTATCTCTCTCTCTCTCTCTCTCTCTCTCTCTCTTTCTACCTCTCTCTCTCTTATCCTGTGTGTGTGTGTGTGTATGTGTATGTGTGTTTAATGCAGGGTATGTGTGTAATATAAACTTTTACTCCATTACAGCATTCCAGAAATTGATAATATAACCAGGCAGTGGTGGCGTATACCTTTAATCCCAGCACTTGGGAGGCTGAGGCAGGGGGATTTCTGAGTTCAAGGCCAGCCTGGTCCACAGAGTTCCAGGACAGTCAGGACTACACAGAGAAACCCTGTCTTGAAAAACCAAAACAGGAAGGAAGGAAGGAAGGAAGGAAGGAAGGAAGGAAGGAAGGAAGGAAGGAAGGAAGGAAGGGGATAATATATAAAAATTTACCTTGTGTTCTTGATTATTTGTCCATGATTTTAAGTGAAAATCAAGAGCTGAATCTATTAAAGAAACAAAAACAAAACATGAAGGGACAGATTATTTTTCATCCTAATCATATTTAAAAGCAACAAATAAAAGTACTATCTTGAAACAGATAATACAGGATGATAACACAGGAATCCATCCCTACCCACCAGGAGTCAAAGACTCGGCCTCTCTCCAGGCCCACAGCAGTACAACCAGCCAAACATGGACAGAGGCTACAGAAACCACAAACTACAATAAATCCTTTCTCCAACTAAGGTTTTCCTGGAACTTGTCATAATTAAGGAGTGTGATTAGTATAAATTCTAGTCTATTTTATTGCTTTAAGTTCTGTCAAACTCATTTCCAAAACAGGTCACCATTTCCTTTCAGTCTCTTCA
Source organism: Apodemus sylvaticus (assembly GCF_947179515.1). Taxonomy (NCBI): domain Eukaryota; kingdom Metazoa; phylum Chordata; class Mammalia; order Rodentia; family Muridae; genus Apodemus; species Apodemus sylvaticus. The sequence continues at coordinate 29,624,058 of NC_067484.1, forward strand.
TTGTGGTTATTGTTTTAATTGGTTTGATTTTGTTTTTGTTTTGAGACAAGGCCTCACTATGTAGTCCTGACTGTTCTGAAAGTTAAGCTATATAGACACTTTGGCCTCAAACTCCGAGATTTCCCTGCCTCTGCTTCCTCATGCTGGGATTAAAAGTATTTGCTACCACACCCAGCCACCATTTTCCATTTCTACCATCAAAGTCTGAGTTTCAGTTTCTGCAAAACTTCTTCAACAATGCTTGCTATTTTTCCTGTTTGTTTTTTTTGATTCTCTGTAATTAGCGTTCTGTCTATCTGTGTCTGTGCACATGTCTGCAGTCCCCTCAGACATGAGAAGAGGAGTCGGATCTCTTTAGAGTGGAGTTGTGAGCTGCCATGTAAATAAGAGGACTCAGCCTGGGTCCCTGGAGAAACAAGTGCTCTTAACCATGGAGTCACCCTCCAGCCCCCAATTTTTATCTTCTGATAAACCTATTTGGGGTATGAAGTAGTATTCTCATGATTTTTGACTTGCTTTTTTCTGGTGACTTAAGCTATGAAATACCTTTCTGTGTGTTTACTGGCCATGTGTACAATTTCTATAGAGAACTGTCTACTCAAACCCTTTATATATTTGTCTTTTCAATATTAAAGATCTTTATATATTTTAATACTAGTACCTTTCTATATATATAATTTGTGATTAATATATACAGAAAATATTTTATACATTTTAAATATATATTACATGCAATTATATACAGAAAAAAAATATATTTTCATTTTGGTTATTTTGCCACTTTCTTGACAGCTTACAATCTCTTCTAGCTAATCTCCTCTATCTTCAAAGATAATTGAAATTTTACATTAGGAGAAACACAAACATACCTAACAATTGTTCAAACTATAAATGTATATTTATTTGCTCATCAATCTTCTTTTTCTAAGATTTATTTATTTATTTATTATATGTAAGAACACTGTAGCTGTCTTCAGACACCTCAGAAGAGAGCATTAGATCTCATTACAGATGGTTGTTAGCCACCATGTGGTTGCTGGGATTTGAACTCGGGACCTTTGGAAGAGCCGTCAGTGCTCTTAACCACTGAGCCATCTCTCCAGCCCCGCTAGTCAATCTTCTAACACTCAAACATGGTATTATAAGTACTGAATTACCGCTCCAATTTCTATCATTGCTATAGTAAACCAAAAGTATATAGTTCTTAATTTCTAATTTTGAGTTCTTTCACAAAGAGAAAGAACAACTTGAGGGAGGAGAGTGAACACAGGTGAGACATATCCGCAGTCCTGGCAGTCAGCAAACTGAGGCAAGAGAACTGCTGTAAGTTAGTGTCAACCTTGGCTACACAGCAAGGTACAAAGTCAGTCAGAGGTACATAGCAAAACTGTCTTCAAAAAACACAAGGGGCACAAGGAAAGAAAAGGAGCAAGAACTTAAGAGTACACACACAAGAGCCACAAGCAGGAGCATCCTGTAATTGTTGATAACACCTCATACTTTGACAGAGCCTCACACTTTGTAGCTTTCCTATTTTATATATCTACTTTAAAATGAGTCACCTTTGAGTATTTTAAAAGTATAAACTTGATTGCTAAGAATCAATAATTTATTTTAGAATTTCTAATTCATCCATTATATTAATACAAACGTAAGTTTCGACTGGTAGGAAGAAAAGTGAGTAATAGCAGCACTGGAGTCTGTAATAAACAGGACAGTGCTTCCCCTACCAACAGCATGGTTCGCAAGACAAAGGAAATCCATCAAGAGAGCTCTACAAAAGCCCATGAGAAACAAAACACTGTGTTTACCACAGAACAAAAGCAGAAGACAGACAGCAAACAAAGGACAGAGAAATTAAAACCATTAAAACATATACATGAAATAATTTCTCACACCTCATACCTGGTAGCTGCAGAGGGGAAACTCCATCTGTAACACTCTGACCCTGAACAGATGTAGTGTTAGCTTGCTTCCCTTCTGCTGTTGGTTTCATTAGAGCACGTGACAAATGTGGACTTTCTATGCAGTTCTTTTTCCTTGTAGCAGAACTTTTTGAAGGAGTAATAAAATTGTTAGTTACCTTTAGGTAAATCTATAAAAATACCTGTTATTCAGTTCTCTATTCTATCTTTCTAGAAAAATTCTGGGGATTGGTGCCATGGCATGCTTATATGATCAAGCACACCTTGCACTCCCCACCCCCAATGTAATATTTAAAAAAAAGAAATGAAAAGAAAATGTAATCAGTGTCTCTTCTTTAGTCAACAGATAAGCTTTGATGCTTTGATTGTCTTCCTAATAACTGCCAGTATTTTTACTTTTGTCAATGACTGTTTCATTTACAATGAGAAAAAAATTGTAAAGGCTAAAAATGTAGTTAAAATGTAGTTAAAAGGTGTACAGAAAGATCTTTCTTACAGGCACTAAGAAGTAATAATCAAAGACAAAGTTAGACGGTTTCCCCAAGTCTAAGACAAGAACTTACTCATCACCCTGAAAGCTGAGTTGTAATCTTTCTCTTGGCTCAGTGTTGTCACTCTTGCAACTGGGAGATGATGCAGAAGGAACTGAAAACCTGTCTTCAATTAAGTATGATGCCTCGACATCAGGACACCTACACAAAATTGTTAGGATAAATTTCTTACAACTAAAACTCCCCTTGTTAGGCAAACAATATAGGATTTTTGGTAGAGTACTTGCCTGGCATGCCTAAAACTCTGGGTTTGATCCCAGCACTACATACCCTGGGTATGGTAATAGAGGCTTATTCATAAATCTATGTAGAAACAGGAAGACCAGAAATTCAAAGTCAACCAAAAACAAAAAAAACAAAAAAAACAAAAAACAAAAAACAAAAAAAGTCGGGCAAGGTGGCACACACCTGTAATCCCAGCATTCGGGAGGCAGAGGCAGATGGATTTCTGAGTTCGAGGCCAGCCTCGTCTACAGAGTGAGTTCCAGGACAGACAGAGCTATACAGAGAAAGCCTGTCTAAAAAAACCAAAAAAAAAAAAAAAAAAAACAGAAATTCAAAGTCATCTTAAGCTACAGTAAATTTGAGGCCAGCCTGGTCTACTTGAGACCTATCTCAAAATTAACTAATGTCATAGGGCTAAAAAATAAAACTAACCACCATCAAATAAAAACACAGAGGAGCTCTAGTGTTATCATAACCCCTTTATCGCAAAGGTAAAAATGCTATCCCTCATTAAATTGTTAGATTGGAATATAGTTCAATAGTGGTCAGATATTTAACCACAATCAGAATTTACACATTGCAAAGACCATACATGAAACCATATGTGCAAACTACATATTGGTCATGTGGACTGATATAAATAAAATGTACTAAGCCAAACATGTACTTGGTTATAAAACTAGAATAAAAAAATATAGCCGGGTGGTGGTAGTACACACCTGTAATCCCAGCACTTTGGAAGGCAGAGGCAGGCGGATTTCTGAGTTCGAGGCCAGCCTGGTCTACAGAGTGAGTTCCAGAACAGCCAGGGCTATACAGAGAAACCCTGTCTCGGAAGAACCAAAATATAAATAAATAATAGTAATAATAATAATAAAAGGTGGTTTGGTTCCTAAAAAATAAGATACTTGATTTGAATAATTTAAAATTATTTAAATACAAGATAAGTTACTTCATAACCATACAGCAAGGGCTAGGGAGGTGCTTAACATGCACAAGGTCCAGGGTTTAAGCTGCAGCACTATGAAAAGAAAAACAAAATCAGAAGCATTCAATAAACTGAGCTAACAAGGAAAAGGCAATCACACTAACCTAGTAAAGCATGGAGTTGGCTGAAATGAAGTAAAAACAGGAAATTATCACATAAAAAGATGCAATGGGACTGGAGAGATGGCTCAGTGGTTAAGAGCACTGACTGCTCTTCCGCAGGTCCTGAGTTCAAATCTCAGCAACCACATGGTGGCTCACAACCATCCATAATGAGATCTGACTCCCTCTTCTGGGGTGTCTGAAGACAGCTACAGTGTACTTACATATAACAATAAATAAATCTTTAAAAAAAAAAAAAAGAGGCAATGACTGCCACAATCAGGGGTCAACAATGAGAAATAATTCACCAGTCTCCTTCCTCCAACTAGAGCATATTCTTGATCATAAACAAGAAAGCATATAAAGCCAGTATTCTGAGAGAAGAAGAGAGTAAGTTATCCAGAGAGAAGCACTGCGAGCCGGAAACCCAAGTCCTAACACAGCCCACACTCCACTCTCAGTATACTGCAGGATTTATAAACCTGAAAAAAAATGTTTGTTTGAGTCTTACCTGTTGTCAATGCTAGGTCTGTTCTTGGCAAGTGTAGAAACAGCAATGGGCAAGCCAAAATTTGATGGAAGAGTGACATTTTCCAAAACCTCACTACTACCAAGAAGTGAATTGGCTAAAAAGCTGGGAAATGATTCTTCTGCTATACCTCGGAAATCTTCCATCTCACTGCAACAATAGCATTTGAAAAATAAGTTGAATATTTTATTATCATAACATCTTCCAGTGATTAAAAGAAAAATGTCTCTTTTAAAAAAAATATTTTTATAACATCAATAAGAAAGAATGGTTACTAAAAAAAAAATACTCTAACCTAAAGTAAGCTTCAGAACACCTTGATACCTTACAATTAAGAACATACATACCAAACACTAAACTTACCTTCTTATAACCAACAGAGCACAGAAATACAAGTTGGATTTACTGATTCTGGTGATTTGAGTAGGAATGCCCCCCAAAAATTCTTGTGTTTGAATGCTTGGTCTTCAGGGAGTGCCATTATTAGGTGTGGCCTTATATGTCACTGTGGAGGTAAGGTTTGATGTCTCATATGCTCAAGCTAGGCCTAGAATGTCAGTGTCCCTCTGCTGCCTGTAGATAAAGATATAGAACTCTCAGCCCATTCTTCAGCACCATGTCTGCCTGCAGGCTGCCATGCTTCCCACTATATGATAATGGACTAAACCTCTGAACTGCAAGCCAGCCCCAATTAAATGTTTTACAAGAGTTGCCTTGGTGATGGTGCCTCTAAGACGTCCATGTGTTCAGTGGAGGAAGGAATATGAAGAACCAGTAAGAAAACATAACTAGTAAGAAAAGCACAAATAGTATAAAACTAATGACTTTTAGGGTAAGCTTAAAATTTTGGTATTTAATGTTTCTGATTTCAAATGCTTCTCCAGAGCTGAGACCCGACGTGTGCTGTTCAGTACATTTCAAGCCACTGCACAAGTGCTCCAACTATCCTGTCTAAGTCTCCCCTTGGATGCCAGGAAGCTGAGACGAGGCTGCCTCAGGTTTCAGACCAGCCTGGGCTGCACAGCCAGCACCATGCCAGAAGAAAGAAGGTCCTACATTAAAAAAAAAAAAAAAAAAAAAAAAAAATTTAAACAAACTACTAGCCAGGCGGTGGTGGTGGTGGTGGTGGTGGTGGTGGTGGTGGTGGTGGTGGTGCACGCCTTTAATCCCAGCACTTGGGAGGCAGAGCCAGGCGGATTTCTGAGTTCAAGACCAGCCTGATCTACAGAGTGAATTCCAGGACAGACAGCCAGAGCTACACAGAGAAACCCTGTCTAGGGAAAACCAAAAAAAAAAAAAAAAAAAAACCCAAAACAAAACAAAAAAACCTACTAACAACACAAGCCTGATAACCTGAGTTGGATCTCTAGGACCCATATGATGGAAGGACAGCCAACTCCCGAAGGTTATCCTCTGACATGTGTATGCACACATGGAATGACAATAAGTTTCCAAAGCTAACCAAAACAAAACCCCATCTATGCATACAGCACATTCCCAAACCTTTCCTAAATGGGAAAAGGCACTAATTCCCTTAGTATTCCATTATACACCGTGTAATGGGAAGAAAATAGAATGTTATTTATTATTCTAATGCATTTCAAACAAGTAGTCACCTATGCAATTTCTCTTGCTGTTTTTTAAAAGACTGTAGTGGCTTCAATTTCACATATTGGTTTACTTGTATTTAATGAATCATGTTCATGGTACATAAAAGATTACTTCCTGTAGTCATCACAGATCTATGGATATAGTTACATACATTTTAAAAGAACATGCTGTAGCACCCAAGACAGAGTTGCCGGCAATCATCTAACTACTGGCACACTGTGATACGTGTCAAAACTAGGTAGACATTTCGTATATACTGTTTTAAAACTTACCGTGAAGTTCGCCCACGACGCTGAAATCTGAAGTAAAAGTTGGTTCGGTCGAAATGAAAACACCAGAAGCATGACTTCAGAAGGGTGAGTGCGAATGAATGCACTGTCCTATAGACAGCTGGCCTCCAAACGACTGTGTCAGAAGGGACCTCATGCTTGACTACACAAAGTCTGAAATCAGGAGCAAAGCAAAAGGAGGGTAGTAAAGCCAGTCTTTCAGTTTGCATTAGCTGTTAGGCGACTGTGCACGAAGCTTAGCAGACGCCGGTTGACATAAGAGCCCTCCCCTCAGAGCGAACACAAACTTCCTGCGGCAGAATCAGTCAAAAGGACAGGACCGCCCAACACAAGACGACAGAGAAGCAGTCGCCAGAGCACTTTGCAAGAAGAAAACACCGCGAAGCTCAGAGGCCACGGGTGCGATCCTCAGAAGGGAGCCATCACTAGCCGGACCGGAGCAAACACGGATGCGGCCGCGCCAAAGCCCAGGGAGGGAGCCTGGGCCACACGCGGACGCCTGATCTCACAGAGCAGCCTAGCCTCCAACCCGTGTCCCCACCAGGCCGGGGGGTCACCTAGAAGCCGCAGCCTTGCCCTCTCCCTCAAGCCCACCGCACCGACGACCCTCCTCACCAGGCCGCGACCCCCAGCTCCGCTAACCTCGAGCGCTAGGAAAACGTCCGCTAGAGGGGCGGACCCGCGGCGCTACAGTGCGCCTGCGCGCGACCCGGTGGCCCGCGAGGTCTCCCTCCCGTAGGAAGCGGGGCGTGGCCTCTGAACCTGCCGGGATTGGGCTAGGCTCGGAGAAGGGGCGGGCAAAAGCCTGTGATTGGTAAGGAGCGCGGGTTCCTGGATTTGAAGGCCCGAAGCCGCGCAGCTTTGCCGGGAGAAACCTTCCCGTAGGCGCCCATTTGAAAGCCTTGAGATTTATTCCTCAGTTTGAGATCTCCCCAAAGATCCGTAAGTCGCCTTCCCCGACTAGGTTTTTGTTTTTTGTTTTTAATTTTCATAACGCCGCTTAGTAGACTCATAAGCTTCATGGTTTGTTTTTAACCATTCATTCCTTGGGGTGCACACGTCTCGAAAGTCAGCTATACACCTAATCGCCTGGGATAAAGCTGGTACCAACTGGGGAAATTTTTTTCCCTTAACTGCCATTCTTCCTAAATCGCACAAATCCCATCACCGTCTGTGCTCCGCACAAGTTTTACCTGAAAAATGTATCGTGTCTGTCTTAAAACTTCAGAAGGTTTTAAGTCTTAAAAGGGAAGGGACTCCCTCTTTTCCTAAACAAATTCCTTGACACCCACAGCTTTTGAATGCCTTAAAAAAAAAAAAAAAAAAAAAAAAAAAAAAAAAAAAAAACCTTGAACATAGTATTAGAGAATTACAAAGCCCACAGTAACTGTACCTGATTTTTGCCTGCTGTGGATATCTGTTTATTTGATCATTTTCCTTTCTGTGTCCTTCAAAAGCCTCCTGGGCAGTCACTCTTGGTAAACCAACTCAAGGTTTCTTTCCGGAAACAATGCCTATTAATGGCCCACACCAATAATCCCTGCGTTTTGGAGGCTGAGGAAGTAGGATAGCGTGTTCAAGGCCAGCCAGCCTGTACATACTAAGGTGTTGCCTTAGAAAACTGAGACAATTTATAAAAACAGAAAGCAAAAAAAAAAAAAAAAAAAAAACCATCTTCTCTGCTGTCCACCTGTCCCCTTGTCATATTTTTTTCCCTTTTGTGATAATTGTATGATACATCCAATGAAAACCCAAAATCAAACAAAAACTTAACAAACCCTCAGCTGTGGGGCTCAAAGCAGTAACACAAACTGCCCTTCTTTCACAAAGATCTTAACCCAACTGGAGGTGAGCTCCTAGGTCGTCTAGGAGTTCTTTTGTGTCATTCATGCTGTGTCCCTTGGTTCCCAACTCAAGAACTATCCACAATCCTCAAGTCACTAGAACTTCCTCTAAAACACTCAGCAAGCAACCTGTTAATTCTCCAATGACAGAGATGAACTAAAGTTTATGCAGGCAGGAAAGCCTGAACTCTTTTTTTTCGAGACAGGGTTTCTCTGTGCAACCCTGACTGCCCCAGAACTCACTCTGTAGAGCCTGAACTCTTTTTTAAAGACTTATTGTATGTGAGTATGTTGTCGCTCTCTTCAGACACACCATAAGAGGGCATCAGATCTCATTACATATGGTTGTGAGCCACCATGTGGCTGCTGGGACTTGAACTCAGGACCTCTGGAAGAGCAGTCAGTGCTCTTACTACTGAGCCATCTCTCCAGCCCCAAGCCTGAACTCTTAAGGCTAGACTGCCTATATGTAAACCTTCCTCCCTGGTCTTTGTTATGTGCCCTAATTTGTAAAATGGGGATAACTGGAGCCTTGGGTGGTCCAATTCACACACCTGGGAAAGCACTCGCAAGCAGAAGCCCTTGGTATTCCTATTCAACAGATCGGAGCTCCCAATGTCTTAGCCTGCACCTTACCTTACTTGCCAACTAGAAAAGAAGACTAAAATTCCCAAGTGTATTCTACAAATCATTTTAGAACTCAGAGCCCTATAACCAGTGGTGCCTTCCAAAGAAATAGAAGTGATGCCTATCCAAAACATAAAAACAGGACAGCTCCAGTTCCAACCACTTTCAGTGGACCGCCTCAGGCAGTATCCAATCCCAGTTACAAGATATGAATTCAGAGTAATCTCACTTTGATTAAATATCATGTGTAGCCAGGCAGTGGTGGTACACGCCTTTAGTCCCAGCATTTGGGAGGCAGAGGCAGGCAGATTTCTGAGTTCGAGGTCAGAACTCTGGTCTACAGAGTGAGTTCCAGGACAGCCAGAGCTACATGGAGAAACCTGGTCTTGGAAAACAAGCTTTAAAAAAGAAAGAAAGAAGTATCAACCAACAATCATGTTCCCTGAAAACAGCTGAGGCCAGGCAGGGATTTTTATACCTACTGTGCAATCTTGACTGTAGAGCAGAGCCCATATTCACTATACTACACAGGGTTTTCCCTCACTAAAATGCAACTGCAGGCTGACTGATTACCTTTTTATTTTCCACATATCCTCTAGTGTACGCCATTAAGTATACTGGACATTCTAGCTATGAAATACTACATTAAGTTAGAGAATGGTCTCAAAGTCTCATTCTAATTCTGTAATAGAGCCACTGAAATCTCGAAGATATAAACTATTCTAAGAATTATCACAGCATCCCAAGAGCTGTAATTACAGACATGTACCACCATGTCTGGCTTATATGGCATTAAACACAACTCAAATATTCCTAAGTTCAGTCCTAATCTTTATCCTCTCCAAGTTAAGATGTTCTATAAATAAGGTTATAACAATGCCACCAGTATAAAAAATGTACATGCACATACGAAATGCTTTTCAAAACCTCTCTTTGAGCTGGAGAGAAGCCTCGGTGTAAGAGTGCCTGCTACTCCAGCTGAGAACCAAGTTAGGCCAGCAGCTCCCAAATGCCTGGAATTCTTCAGCTCCAGGGAATCTGGCACCTTCTTCTGGACTCCAAGAGCACCTGCATGCACTCATGACAATTAAAACACAACTTTTAGAAGTCATCCTTTTGCCTTGAAAGGTAAATCCTCAACAATTAAAAAAAAAAAACCAAAAACAAAAAAACGGCCAAAGTAGAATTACTAGCTCCACAGTTTTAATATAGCTTGATTTCGAACTTCATCTACAAAATAACGCTGAGTTGGGCATGGTAGTGCATGTCCAAAATCGCAACATTCAAGAGGCAGAGGCAGGCAAATCTATCTCTGAGCTCAAGAACCAGCCTGGTGTACATAGTGAGTTCTGATTCCAAGGCTATGTAGAGAGCCTGCCTCAAGAGAACTAATGAGAATAATAATGTTGAGTAATGAGACTGAAGATACTTTCCAGTTCTGAATGTCAATTTGCATGCTGACATTCTATCTTTAATGACATCTTTATTTTTTGCTAGTGTTTGTGTGTAAACTCACTCTCTATATGGTATTTGTGTGGAGTCAGGCGACTACTGCAGGGGTTGGTTCTCTCCTACCACCATGCAGTTTCTGGAGAATGAACTCAGGTGGTCGGGTTTGGTGGCAGGCATCTTTACCCACTATGCCATCTCAGCTGGCATTGTACCTCTAAGTGTAACATTTACTTACCCCTTGGGGCTGGTTCTGCTTTATTTTTTAAGCTTTTACTTCTCTTTCTCTGTTTTGTTGTTGTTGTTGTTGTTGTTGTTGTTGTTTAGTGGCAAGGGAAAAGGACACAAAGCCTAAACTGTCTTACAGTGCATTCATTTTTGCCTGGTATGGTACAAGCCTCTAATCCCAGGGAGGTAGAGGTAGGTAATGTGAGGTCCAGATCATGCTAGGCTACACCATCAGTTCCAAGGCAGCCTATACACACTCTCAAAACACAAGGACATGTGGTTTTTGTAAGACAACAGACTCACATCTTTTAAAATATTTTTATTAAATAACCTACTTGGAGAATAATTACAAAATCTCTAAGTAGTAATTCCAAGTAGTGAAAGGCTTTTTCCTTTAAAAAAAAAAAAAAGACAAAAATATCCTTATGATTTGCTGCTTTATACACAGGAATGATTTATTTTACAGTCATCTGTAACATCAGCCTATAAAATTAAAAACATTTCTTAATGTCTGAAATACAGAGTGAAGTTCACAATGATATGCTTTCCTATGAAACTACCTATCAACAGACAAAACTGAACTCTATGATAACAATTCCACACAGAATTTACAAGACAGGCACTTTGAATCAGATACTGGGAATTTTTCACAGTTAATATTGCTTTTTTGAAGCTCATCTCATCATAACCAACTAGTGAAGCCAAGGTTTCCTGGTGCAGAAGTACAAACAGGTTTGGTTTCAAACACTTGAGTTGTGATACATGCAAGACATGCCCTAAATAAGAAGGATCTTCTAAAAGAAAATGAAGAAACCAAAAAGCAGCCCAGAATAAAAGCATTTACAAGCATCTGGATAAGGCCTTTAAGTCAGTATTTTACACCCCTTCATTCTCAGGTAAGGGATTAAGAGGCCGAGAGAGGCACCCTCTGCGAGGGTGAGGATACTGGAGGCTGGCAGTGTCAGCATCGCAAGAGTGCTCTAGCAGAGGAGCAGGAGGAGGAAGGAGCTGGGCACAACTGGACCATCTTGATCCAGCCCGTGGGGAATCCAGAGGGGGAAAGAAATACCTGAAATAATGAAGACAGGAACAAAACACCAAAACAAAAACAACAGGGGGGGAAGGAGGGAGGGAAACAGAAGAAAAGAGAAAAGCAGTAAATACAAAGAGAACCAAAGAAGAGAAAACATGCTGGAAGGAAGGAAAATAAAGCTTGTATATTCATGCCACACCACTACAACAGTACAAATCAAGACTCTCACTTGAATCAAGGTTGCTTAAGAAGTATAGAAGTTTGAAAAAAATACAATCTGTTAAAGTTAAAATGCCCCCCAAAATTATCAGTACATATGTTACAGAGACATTCATTTTATAAATTTAAAGCCTTATCTAATCTCATCTGATTCTTAATTTCCAGGTCTGCTTTTCATTTTCAGCAATGCTGCATGTGCTGCAGCAGCGGGCACACATCTTTAGTGCATACATGATACTGAGAACCAACTCCAATACACTACATGGGAAAGCTGGTTACTGCCACGTGCTTTTGAAAAGTACAATCATTGGACAGCATTAGTTTCCTGCAAAAAACTTAGAATACCTACAGAATTTTGGTGCATAAAAAGGCTCAAATAATTATAGCTTGTTATTCTACCATCTTATAACTTACCCGTAATATGTAGGCAGTTTAGTAAATGAAAACGTGTATAACTTTGTCATCAAAATCAAAAGTTTCAGAAGACAGGAACTCATTGAAAAAACACCTTAAAAATCCTGAGACATGGAATTTCAATTGCATGCACATTTTCTGAAAAATGTCAACTCATGTTTCCAAATTGTCTTAAAGGAAACCAAGTCATATAGGATCACACCATAAACATTCATGCATATAGTAGAAACAGCCATCTCTTTAAAGGTATGGGATGGAATCTTAGAAGTACTTCCATCATTCCTACCACCAAATAAAACCAGCAAACGCTAATGTGCTGCTTGGCTACAAACCATGTCATCTCAACTGTGGTAGCAGGTTAATGATCCCTTCCTTTACAAGTATTTTTAATCACAAGAAAAAGTAGTTGTGTGGATAATATCACCTGTAAAGTAGTTGTGTGGATAATGTCACCTGTAAAGTAGTTGTGTGAATAATGTCACCTGTAAAGTAGTTGTGTGGATAATATCACCTATAGAGCAATTCTACAAAAGGTAAACACATTACCACTCAAAACAATCTTTATGAAAATATTTATTCAATTTTCAAATTAAAATTATAAAAACTCATCATTTTAGCTTATTGTTTTAGAAAATAAAAGACATATTCCTATATTCTGTAAATGGAATAAAATTATATTTTTCCCTCCTCCCAACTGTTTATGAGGATAATAGCAATGCTTTCCCAAGTTAGTCTCTAGAACATCCCAAAAAATTGTTTTGGTGATGATGTGTCAACAAAAAAACCTTTCCATTTATAGTGTCAGGAGACTGACTAGTACAAAAGCTATATACACTGTAACATTAAAGGCCTTTGGACTGTGTGTAGTGGTGAACAGGCTGCTGGTGCATCTTGGAAGAGATCGAATGGCGCTGGGGAAGGGAAAAAGGAGCTGATTCCATTCCTGTGTGCATGCAACAAGCAGCAAAACAGCAAAGTTACTCCAGCTAGCTTGTACTCAGCTGTGCTTTCTGTTAAAGGACACAACACAAATGGAGAAGGGAGAATGCATCACAGATCTAACACAGATGGTTACTGGCACAATAAGAAAACAAATCGAAGCTATTTATGTTAGAAAATAACACAGTACTAAAGCTGTAACCTAAAACCAGATTTTTTAAAAATTAACTCTAATATGCTTTCCTTCATAAAATAATTTGTTCTTCTCAATAGTAACTGAAAACAGTTTCTATAGTTGCAAATACTTAAACCTTCAAAAATCAAACAGCAAGATTCCTTTATTAAAAGAATACAGTAGTATCAAAACAACAAAAAATAAAGTCTATGTTCTTCTTCTGCTTAGGATGGCAACAGGATAACCAACCACACAGCCATCTTAAGGTAGAACTTTGAAGTTTCCCATCCTTTATTCCAAATTATGCCCAATTAAGGAATATTTTAAAAATTTTATATTACAAATTTACATATTTGAAATTTGAATTGAAAAAAATGACTCTAGATTATGTCAAATTTGGTTTTAAATGTATGCAGAGCAGCCTAAACTTCAAGCTCTCATATTTTACCATTTTCTCTTAGTTATTCTACTCACAAAAGACAAATATTTCACTCACTGGTCTCACAAAGCTGTAGTTATGTACTTTATTTATTTAAAATTTCAATGTGACCTGATATAAAGCCTACTGAACAGGCACTTAAAAAACAAAAAAAAACAAAAAAAACAAGTGTTTCGCTAAGAGTCAGTCCTATTAAACCACACCTCCTTTCACTGCTGCAGAAAAGAACACAAATTCATAAAGCTACTAACAGTTTTACTGACTACTGAATTTCAGAATATAGTTCAGTGGACGTAAAAACCGTCCAGCAATTAAGAGCACTGGCTGCTCGTGCAAAAGAACCAGGTTTGATTCCCAACACCCACATGGTGGCTCACATGGATCCATTACTTCAGTTCCAAAACACTGGACTCTTTGGCCTCCCGAACACCGCGCATACTGTGGTGCACGGGCATACAAGCAGGCAGAACACTCACACACGTAAAGAGTGTGCATGGGCCGGGGTGAGGGGGGTCTCGGTTCCCACAGAAGAGCCTACCTGCCAGCGGAAGTTCCATTTAATGAGTTCTGAAGGTTTGGAATATTGGAGCTCAGAGAAGGGTTTGAGTTTCCCAGCTGAGAACTCCCATTTACTGGGCTCCCATTACCTTTCAAAATACCAGTACACTTCCAGTTGTCCATGTAATTAGCTGAAAGAAAAACAGCAAATGTATTGAAATGACACATCTACTCATATAAATACATATATCTTCACTCTTCTCCTAAAGCTACAAGTAATGAGATAAGCTATGGGCTACATTTCTAAAACTATCTGTGTATGATGTATTCCCATTCAGTGCGGATGCATGTGCACAAGCATGCACATGGAAGCCAGATGCTGGCACTGGCTGACTGGCCTCCCCTTGGACTCCCCATCTTAGTTTTTGAGGTAAGGACTCTCTCTGAACCTAGAGTTCACCAATTTGACTACCCCAGCTGCCTGGGTAGCTCCAAAGCCTGCCTTCTCACAGCTGCCTTGAGCGGGAGCCTGGGCTTCACGGAGGTGCTGGAGAGCTGAGCTCAGGTCCTCACGTTTTTTACAGCAAGCTCTTTCCCAACTCAGCCATCTCCACAGCTCCAGCAAGCTACAGTTACTGCTAGGTAAGCAGTAAGTATAATTTTTAGATGAAATACATTAAGGTTTTCAAAGAATTACTAATTTAAACCAGCCATGATCACTCATAATTGCGGCAGAAGAATTGGCCTGAGTTGGGCCAACCTGGGCTACAGTGAGTTCCAGACCAGCCTAAGGTGCAGAATAAGATCCTGTATCATAGGCAATTACTTGTTTAAGCAACATGAAAGCTTTTTTCTCTTCTTTCAGAGACAATTATCTAATCTCAAAGATAAATAAGTTAATATCTGAGCTGGGATGACAGTTCAGTCAGTGGAGTGCTTGACTTGCAGCCATGTGGACCACAGTCAGCGACAGAACCCACCAGGTGTGCCCTTGTGATCTCAGCAACAGACTATTAGGGACAGACAAATCCCCGGGGCTCAACAGCTGATCAGCCAGCCTTGCTACTTGCTACTTGCTGTGTCTCCAACACAAAGGTGAGTCATAACTAAAGAACAACACCCAAGAGTGTCCTCTTACCTCTACAAACACAAGTGTTACTATCAAAACAAAATCTTTACAAGAAATAAACCCAAACTCTTTGTCTTTCTTACAATTAATCTAAATAAGGATTGGAGCTGCCTTCTTGGTGATGCACATTACGTGGGTACTGTGTCAGTGATATGTTATTGATAAGAAAACCTCTGCATGGCACTTTAGTGGTTCATCCAATGTGGACTCATTCTTTGAATGCAAAACTAGTCACAGAAGTCAGTAAATCAAGACTAATGGGAAACAACTAGGCTGTCCTACTTTAAGCTTAGAAACAAAAAAAGAGAGAAGTCCTTAAAATCTAAAAGAGGAAAGGAAAATTTGGGCTGGTCCTACAGAATACACCGTTAAGACTGAACATGGGAGACCTTCAAGGCTTAGCCAAACTGCATTTTATGAAGGAAGAACTGCTCAGGGCAAATGACCCACTGCAGTTCTATAGCTGACTTCAGAATGGAGTCAGCCTCTATGATGCTACAGACAGAAGGCAGTGTCAACTGATTAGACCAAGTTCCCTCAATGTGGCACAAGAAACTCACAATCAGAAAAGTCTCTGAGTGAGTGAGAAAGAATGTATATGTGTGTGTGTGTGTGTGTGTGTGTGTGTGTGTGTGTGTGTGTGTGTGTGTGTGTGAGTGAGTGAGAACATGCACGCATGTCCGGGTACCTGTGTACCACAGCTCTACTGGTTTTTTTTTTTTTTTCCACTGAGCTATGTTTACCAGATTAAGGACCCTGAGCTTCTTAGAAGTCTCCTCTCTCTGCCCCCAGTTCCCTAAAGGATCGGACTGCAGAATTCATACTCATGTCCTTACTCATGGGAGGCAAATACTTTTATCAAAGACCAATGGAGGCCTCTCCAGGATTTAATAAAGCAGTTACCCGAATTAGCTTTTCCTGGAGATACCCCACATCCTAATTAGTTTTAAAACTGGCTTTCTTCCACAGAGATACAAAACAATTCAATTAGCCATTAACTTCTTCTTTTTCTTTTTTAAAGATTTGTTTATTATATGTAAGTACACATCAGACACACCAGAAGAGGGCATCGATCTCATTGCAGATGGTTGTGAGCCACCACGTAGTTGCTGGGATTTGAACTCGGGACCTCCAGAAGAGCAGTCAGTGCTCTTAACCACTGAGCCATCTCTCCAGCCCCAGCCATTAACTTCTATGAACTAGGTTATCTGATATTTCAAAATAGTACAAATATAAGACAATTATTTAAAAAAAAAAAACACTAAAAAGAATTTTAAAAATATATTTCAGAGTTTATGCTTTTAAATGAAAGGTAGATATAAGGAACAACTACTCCTCTATTAAAAACCTTACCTTTCCACAACCTAACACAGCCGTCATCTCCTGAAGACGCTAGGACTGTTCCAGTTATGTTCCAACTCACCCTCCAGACCTGAGAATTATGATTATCAAACTGAGCCACAATATGGATTTCAAATTTTGTTGGACCACCAGAAGAAGTAAGTTCTTTCCTAAAAAGAGATTAACAAAGTTTTCAACAAGTGTCTTGTGTGTATATACACACTTACACATAAACACATTTGAAGTAAGAAATACAAATAAGTACACTTACCATATTCTTTCCTAATATGCACTTATGTGCCCTGCCCACTACCCCACTACCCACTACCCACTACTCAACCTTCGGGCTACATATACATCATTTCATTTGACTTCTCCAAAACCTGGACTCACTTCACCCCCAGATGATACTCAGTGCCTCTTTTTGTTGGAAGAAACAAATGGGCACATTATTCTCTGAAACCAGGTTCAGAACCCAACAGATGTAACAATTCTACAAGACAGAGGAGCAGAAAGGAAGCACAGAAACAAGGAACTGAACAATTCAGACTAAATCCTCACTCCAAAAAGCTACATAAAACACTCAGGAGGACCAGCCTGCAGATCTCGGCTTTTACTGGTCTCTACAAAGGAAGAGAAGCAGAAGGAAAGAGTACTTTCAAATTCCTCAATTTTTCTACAACTCACCTCACTGGTTTTAATGTGAAAATTCTTACATCTTTGGTTGCTATTGCCAGGATGTGGAAAGATCTTCCCAAATTTGGAGCAAACGCAGTATCATGGACAGGATCCATGACTGTCATAAGAGTCTCAGCTTTTGCATATTTCCTAATTCAAAGAAATATGAATTAAAATTTTCAGAAATAAAACTTACAAAACTTGAGGCTGGAGAGACAGCTCAGGGTTAAGAGCTTGCCGTATCCTGAGTACCACAGCTGGATTCCCAGCACCTACTTCAGGTGCTTCACAGCTGCCTGGAACTCCAGCTCACTACTTTAAGCCCAGCACTGTGGAGGCAGAGGCAGGAAAATCTTCTGTGAGCTCCAGGCCAGCCAGGACTATGTATGGAGGAGCCCCCCGCGCCCCCCCCCCCCCGTTTCAAAATAAATGAAAACAAATGTTTAATGTCAAGAAACTTGAAAAAGTTCATCAACCTATCTCAATGTTTTTCATAATGTTCCCAATAAATGCTTGCCTTTCAGGGGGGACACTCAATAGTGACCCCCAAATGACTAACTCCTAGGCCCAAACTGGAGCCTACAAATGTAACCTTATTCAAAAAAACAAAGTTTTTTATTTATCTATCATTATCACCAGGGTAGAACTAACCCTAAAATTCAATGCCCTTAGATAAGACAAAACAGGATAAACAGGGCGATGACAGTCCGCACCTTTAATCCATTAGGGTGGTGGAAGTAGGTGGATCTCCACATTAGAGGCCAGCCTAGTCTACAGAGTAAGTTCCAGGACAGTCAGAGCTACACAGAGAAAATGTTTCTAAGAAAAAACAGACTGAAAAAAACCACAAAACAGGGAAAGTGCCTAGAGTGGCTTCCCCAGCCCAGGATCCTGGGCTCAAAAGCTGAAGAGCCAGCAAAGATTGCCTAAGAGCACAGCGAAGCCAACAACTGGACTTCAACTCTCTGACCTCCAGATAGATCACCAGTTGGTAAAGAAAAAACATTCTGTTAGATTGGCCCAAGAACCAAAATAAGGCCCAGTCTGCTCCTCTACAGTTTAGTGTATCTTAAAATACTTTAATCAAAACTTAGCAAAATGAAGTCTGGGTCTGGGCTGGAGAGATGCATCCCTTAAGCACCAGCTACTCAAAAAGTGTTTAAGAGCACTGAATGCTCTTCCAGAGGTCCTGAGTTCAATTCCCAGCAAACACATGGTGGCTCACAACCATCTGTAATGGGATTTGATACCCTCTTCTGATGTGTCTGAAGACAGTGACAGCATACTCATATATATAAAATAAATAAAATAAAAACCCATTACAGATGGTTGTAAGCCACCATGTAGTTGCTGGAAATTGAACTCAGGACTTCTGGAAGAACAGTCAGTGCTCTTAACTGCTGAGCCATCTCTCCAGCCCTAGCTTTTTTTTTAAAGGGCAAGAACCTAGTATGGTGGTTCATGCCTTAGCACTCCATAGAGAGGGAGAACCATGCGAGTTCAGCCTGGTCTACGTAGTGAATTCTAGGCCAACAAAGCCCCACCCCCCACCCACCCCCACACACACACACTCCAAGCCTGTTGAAGGAAGGAAGGGAGGGAGGGAGGGAGGGAAGGAGGGAAGGAGGGAGGGTGGGTGGGTAGATGGGTGAGTAGGTTAGGTATGGCATACACCTGTGACCTCAGCATTTAGGTCAATGTCTTAGCACTAGACAAGACCATTGAGTTCCTGGCCAGCCTGTGCTGTCAGTGTCAAAGCTTTTTACCCTGCTTTTGTGCTCAGACTTCCTAAGCACCAAGACAAATGCATCATGTACCTGCATTACCTAACTGTCTTCCCCTTTCTCACTGTCCCTAAAGCCACTGTCATCTCCCAACTAGATGACTTTAAAAACCACTCACCGGGCAGTGGTGGCGCACGCCTGTAATCCCAGCACTCTGGGAGGCAGAGGCAGGTGGATTTCTGAGTTCAAGGCCAGCCTGGTCTACAGAGTGAGCTCCAGAACAGCCAGGGCTATACAGAGAAACCCTGCATCCAAAGGGAAAAAAAAAAAAAACACTCATGTTCCCTTCTAAATACTTACCACACCTCTGAAGAGTTAAACTACCGTCTGGCCCTGTACTCAGTAGGATAACAGACATACAGCCGCGGAACAGGCTCCTGCACTGTCTGTCTGTCTTCACACCCCAGCTGCCTGTTCTGTTACAACCGCAGTGCTGTTGCTGGATACAGTCTCATTCATGTGGAAGGCTTTCTGCCTCTGTCTAGCTGACTTCTACTCACCCTGTAGGTGTAAGTGAACATTCCTAACCTAATCCTTGAACCAGGTTTCCTGGGGTAGGAAACTCTTCAACATCCTGATTCTTTTAGTTCAGAAAGTTGTCCCACTCCTTAGTATTATGTTCCATTTTCTCTACAAGGTGATAAATATTGAGGTCCAAGTTACTGTCTCTTCAGTTTCCTCTTCATAAACTGGGTGCATCCCTTAAGCACCAGCTACTCAAAAAGTTGAAATGGGAAAATCGGAATGAACTCTCAGTCAAGACCAACCAGGGTAACAAAAAAGCTAAAAACAATGAGCTAGAGCCAGCTCGGCAGTGGGGAGCACTTTTGCTCCTGCAGAAGGCCTAGTCTTTATCCCCAGAACCCACACCCATCCACAACTATAATTCCAGAGGATCCAATGCCCCCTTAAGACATGTCACCAGGCATGCATTCGGCCCACAGAAAAAATGTAGGCAACAGACTCAGAAAATAAATCTTTTTTAAAAAAGCAAAAACCAGGCCAGGGTATGGTGGCATACACCATGAATTCCAGTACCTGGGAGGCAGAGGCAGAGGCAGGTAGATCTCTGTGAGTTCAAGGCCAGCCTGGTCTACAGAGGGAGCTCCAGGACAGCCAGGGCTACCCAGAGAAACCCTGTCTTGGGGAGAAAAAAAAAAAAAAACTATAAATGAAAGCACAGCACAGAAGTTGGTATCTCTCAGGAAACCAGTAACAATGAAATGACAATGCAGATAATAAAGGACAATCAGTTCAAATAGAAACACAGTTCTGAACAAAGCAGTACTGACCTGGTATTTTCATTGTATTCAAAAATCTGAACCTTGGCCATTGAATTTGGACTGCTGTCATCACTTCCCACAGCGATCATGGGGGGATGAGCACGAGAGCTAGAAAGAAGGGAAACACTTAGACAACAATACAAACGCTACTGCTGGATTAACACAATGTAAGAACTGGACTCAAGGAGACAAATAACCTACAAGTCAGTCTGACCTCACCATCACATCTGGATGTCCACCATGGACCTGCCACGCTACATGTGTGTGTGAGGACTGTCCCTCGTGAGGACACCTGCTTCTCAAGGAGCACTTCTTCTGAACAAGGGCATTCCAACAGTTAGCCCTGGAAACATCAGCAACAGGAAAGTATAGTTCTTTAATATTAGAGCTAACTAAAACTTTGTTACTAAACCATCACAGGATTAGATCCGCTAACCTAATAGAAAACTCAGATAAGCTATAAAGGGCTATGGTAATAACTGAAGGTACGGAAAGATTATTCTACATAAACAGCTTCATGAGAGTGTATCTATAACAAATATTCATATAACCTGGCTGCTAGTTAAACTTCAGAGTCAGCTAGTGCTCATAGATAAATATCTATACCCATGTTAAATATTTACAGAACCCAAATGTTATGTTCAACATGTATTTATAACAATGTAACAGAAACTAATATAAGGAAGGTTCAACATGAAACAGAAGCAAAACAAGCTCAGTCATTTTCTGTGTCTCTCTCCTCTCCTTTTTCCTCCCCATTCCCCTCAGGTTATTAAGACAGAATTTCTGTGTGTAGCCCTGGCTGTCCTGGAACTCACTCTGTAGACCAGGCTGGCCTCAAACTCAGAGACCCACCTGCCTCTGCCTCTGGAGTACTGGGATTAGAGGCGTGCGCCACCATCACAAGGCTAATTTTCTCCTTTGTAAGAGAGGAATCACTGGGACTATGTAGATGGCTACAGGGTCAAGAGCATTGGCTGCTGTTCCAGAAGACCTGGGCTCGATTCCCAGCACCCACATACATGGTGGCTCACAGAGGTCTGTAACTCAATTCCAGAGACTCTAATACCCTCTCTGGCTTCCACGGACACTGCATGACGGCAATGTAATGATATACAAACAGGAGAAATACCAATATACATAAAATAAAACTTTTTTAAGTTTTTAAAATTTGAGGAATCATATAATCTAAGAACTAATAAATCACTAAGTACAGATAAACTTAAAGTTTCAATTACCAATATAACAACTATAAAGATTACCACAAATAAAATATATACTAGTCATATTCAGGAATCAGTGAATATAAACAGTTTAGATCTAAGAGAGCAAAAACAATCAGAATAAATCATCTACATATGTAACAGTAGCTAGCAGAATTAAAACCTAAAACCTATTGACAGCACTTCCTTTCAGAAAAAGAGAACTTTCAGTTTTGTTTTCCATTCTTCTAAATATTTGCATATTTTCTTACCAAGTTATTAAAATAAACAAATAAAAAGCAAACATGAGAGCTGGAAAGATGTCTCAGCAGTTAAGATCACTTGTTAGCCCTCCAGAGGACCCAGGTTCAATTCCAAGCACCCATATGGCGACTCACAATAGTCTGTAACTCCAGTTCCTGGGATCCAATACCCACTTCATGCCTCCAAGGACACCAGACACATATGTGTTTCACAGATATACACACAAAATAAGTACTAGCTTTGTTTAAAATCTTTTTTGTTTGTTTGTTTTTTGTTTTTGTTTTTTGGATTTGGTTTTTGAGACAGGGTTTTTCTGTATAGCCCTGGCTGTCCTGGAACTCATTCTGTAGACCAGGCTGACCTTGAATAAAAAAAAATATGCTTTTTGTAATTAGATAATATTATCTAGAAGACAGTTTCCATTTTACTATCTCTATAAAATGGAGGAACCCATTCATTATCAATAGTTCAGTGAGAACTTCTGGAAATTTTTCTAAGCACAGAAAAATAAATTAGAGTATTTTTAAGAGATAGATCTGTGTAAAAATCACCAGATACATACTAACCCAAGAAGACATACTATACTTAGTCATGTATAGAACTCATACATTTTTCACAGAAAAATACTTTGGGCATTTCTTCACATTTTATCTATCTATCTATCTATCTATTTATTTTTTTGGTTTTTCAAGACAGTGTTTCTCTGTGTAGATTTTGATCTTTTTGATTTTAAATTTTATTTATTTCATGTATGTGGGTACACTGTCACTGTCTTCCAAAATAGGGCATTGGATCCCATTGCAGATGGTTGTGAGCCACCATGTGGTTGCTGGGAATTGAACTCAGGACCTCTGGGAGAGCAGTCAGTGCTCTTAACCACTGAGCCATCTCTCCAGTCTTCTGTTTAAAATCTTTTAAAAGCAACCATTGTAGCCAGGCAGTAGTGGTGCACGCCTTTAATCCCAGCACTTGGGAGGCAGAGGCAGGCGGATTTCTGAGTTGGAGGTCAGCCTGATCTACAGAGTGAGTTCCAGGACAGCCAAGGCTACACAGAGAAACATTGTCTCGAAAAAGCAAATAGATAGATAGATAGATAGATAGATAGAATGTGAAGAAATGCCCAAAGTATTTTTCTGTGAGAAAATGTATGAGTTCTATACATGACTAAGTATAGTATGTCTTCTTGGGTTAGTATGTATCTGGTGATTTTTACACAGATCTATCTCTTAAAAATACTCTAATTTATTTTTCTGTGCTTAGAAAAATTTCCAGAAGTTCTCACTGAACTATTGATAATGAATGGGTTCCTCCATTTTATGGAGATAGTAAAATGGAAACTGTCTTCTAGATAATATTATCTAATTACAAAAAGCATCTGAAAAATTAAACCAGTAAATTCTTAGCTTGAAAAAAATCACCTGCCTGCTTCATTAGACTTTCCAGAGGTGTGGTGAGCTTACCTGGAAGGGTTCCAGGAGATACAGCTGCAGCACAGCTTGCACGAGATCTCATGCTGTAGCGACCACTGGCTGAGATTCATCACATCTGGAGCCTCGTATATTCTCACTATGCCGTCTGCTGAGCAGGTAGCTAACATCAGGCCCATATGTTTGGGAGCAAATTTCACATCAGTAACAGAGGTTCTGCTGTCCACTAGAGTTGTCCTCTTCACCTGGAAAAAAATACAATTTAAACCATACACAAAAAGAAATGTGATGGATCTGAAGAACAAATGTTTTAGATTCACAATCTGCCATTTATTAGGTTTTCATTCTTGCATAAGAAACTTAAGGCCACTCTTGGTCTCTATTTCCATGAAGCACTTTGTATATACAATCTCTTAACAAATTAATGAACACTTATGCCTTTAAGAGAGAAGTCTGCCTTTAGAAAGCATCATATATTAGGTTAGTAATCTCACTAAACAGACTCATCACCAAACCAGAAACATTAGCACTTTTACACACACAGTTGTGTCTTACAAGGCTACAAGCAGTAAAGCAAACAAAGTGAGCTCCTTCAACAGTAAACCTAAGGCTTGCGACCTCTGCGGCAGCAGTAAGGGAATGGACTACATCACAGACAATACAAAACACCTGCAGACTAGACACCCTTATGGCAGAACCAGGTAAGAGGAAGTTCTCACTGCACACAATCTTTTACGGCTTTGAATTTTATATTGTGCGTGTTTATTAAGAAAAATAAATTGAAAAGAAAATAAACAATAAACTTCAATAAAAGCGGTGGAAGTCTTACAATCCAGTTTAATTCTCTGCTCTGAGAGTTGAGGAACGTGAGCAGCACACAGGTAAAAATCAACAGACAAAGGCCAAGGTAGACAAAGGGAAGGGAAGCTTTGAGCGCAACTCAGTGATAGTGCAGTAAGCCCTGGGTTCAATCCCAGGACTGCAAAGTACCTACAAATCAGAAGCCAAAAACTGTAATACTAACTACTGTACAAAATGGTATAAAATTCACAAATACACAAAATCCAGTACAAAGAAAATCCTGAGTTCCCCACTGGAACACTGAAAAGCAGGGGTACCAGTGCAAGCCCAGCAAAAGTGAAATAAATAGGAGAGAATACGGAAGGAGGCGCAAGGAACTAATCTCACCCAGTGACTCTGTCCTCGGAGTTTATCGTTTGATTCTCCGACTATTTCTTCCCATACAGCTGCTGTTCGGTCAAAAGAACAAGAAGCCAAAACTTGTCCAAATTCAGGATGAGCCCACGTCACACGCCATACAGATCCACTATGTGTCTGTTTAAAAAGCAAAACTGATTTTACTTACTTCACACATATCGTTTTACTTGTGAACATAATAGAACACAAGTAGTTCTACTTCAGTAAGGCAAGAAAGACAGCAATTTTAACATTTAAATAAAAAGTTAATTTCCAAAAACTTAAAACGTTTGGAAGCTATTTAGGATAGTGGACTTCTGGAGTTGTATTTATTATTTACTTATTCTTTCCTTATGTATGAGTGCTCTGTCCACACGGAGTCCTGCATGTGAGAAGACACCATCAAATCCCTTTGTAGATGGCATGAGCTATTATGTGGTTGCTGGGAACTGAACTCCAGACCTCTGAAAGAACAGTCAGCCTTAACTGCTGAGCCATCTCATCAGCCCCTACAGTTGGTATTCTTTTTAAATTATTTTATCTTATTTTGGATGTGTCTTCTCCATCTCCTCACTGAACCTGTACCTCACGGATTAGCTAGGCTTGGCGGCCAGCTAGCTTCTGTAGATCCACTCGTCTCTGCCTCCCCAGCACTGGGATTAAAAGACCGTGCTTCCACGCACGCACACTTCATGTGCTTCCAAACCTGGGTCCTAACAATTGCATAATTTTATTCGATTAAGAGCAAACACGGAGATGGCTTAGCAGGTGAGAGTACTGGCTGCTCTTATATAAGATTTGGGTTCGGTTCCCAGCACCCTCGTGGTAGCCACAACAATCTGTATGTAACTCTATTTCCAGGGGATCAGATGCCTTCCTCGGGCTCCTGAGGGCACTCTTGATGCACATAAATACTCAGGGAACTCTTTTTTTTTTTGGATTTGTTTTTTTTTTCCGAGACAGGGTTTCTCTGTATAGCCCTGGCTGTCCTTGAACTAAGGCATGTGCCACCACCGCCCGGTGGAGATTTTTATTTTTAAGAGTTCCCTGAGCTGGGCAGTGGTGACACACACCTGTAATCCCAGCACTTGGGAGGCAGAGGCAGGCATTTCTGAGTTCGAGACCAGCCTGGTCTAGAGTGAGTTCCAGGACAGCTGGGGCTATACAGAGAAATCCTGTCTCGAAAAAACGTAAATAAATAAATAAATAAATAAATAAATAAATAAATAAATTTAAAAGCTAACAATAGACAGAAAAGTTACAACAAAATGGTTAAATGATTTGAACTGATGTGAAGTTAAACAAGAAACTGTTTTATGGGTGTGAGCCTAAGCAGCCCAAACCCTTGTACACAGAGAAATAGTGAAACGGTCCAGGATGCATGAGGGTGCCTCTCATAGACGCACAGCGCAGCTTTAGGATGATGAGAACTGGTACTTTAACCGTGAGTCTGATGTACACCTAGCTGTCAGCTCTGCCAATGTTGGCAGTGGCAGTGGACCACAGCACCCAGTCAGGATCCACCAAGAACCCGTGTGTGCTGTGCTGATGCAGGACGCCAGACAAGGAGGATATACTGAAAGCATTTAGCTTACAGCACTTTCAACCTAATTTATGTTTATTGGTTAATACCCCATTTAAGCCAAGGAATACATCTAATTTAAAGCTCAAAATCATTTCATTGTATAAGACATATAAAGTTACATATAAAGTACTCCCTCATGATGTCAAGAATAAAAGTGGACTGATGTGTTTCACCATCAAAGAAATTTGTAAGGTCACTAGATACTTTTGACAATCACTCTACCAATTACATTTAGAAAATCTCACACTTCAATGTTTCTTTATTGTTGTTGTTTTAACATGTTTTCACATAGCCCAGGGTGGCTTAGGATTCCTTATGTATCTAAGGATGATCCAGAACTTGAGTTCTTCCTGCCTTCACATCCCCGTGCTGGGTTACAGGTGTGTGCTAAGATTTCAGGCATGTGCCCACACCTGGTTTTTGCACAACTGCCAATCAAATCAGAGTTTCTACTAACAGAGCTACGGCCCCAGCTACTCTTCTGTATTTCTAACACTTTCTCCACTTTCAGGAACATCAGCCTTCTTAAACCAGGCACGGTGGCCTACGACTTTAATCCCAGCATTTGAGAAGCAAGCAGGAGCCCCAGGAGTTTGAGGCAAGAATATTCTACAAAGTGAGTTCTGGATCAGCCAGGGCTATGTAAAAGGATCCTGTCAATATATAAATAGATAAGAAAATAAATAATAGAATGGTTTCTGAGACCAGTAACTTCTACAAGATCACAATGTCATGACAAAGGGCAAACCGCCCACTTCTCGTCTGTCTCAACTTCTGGGCTTCACCAAATGTTAGATTCTTATTTTAACTGAAGAATGAGGTATGCACAAAGATGTCACAACAATTTTTAAAAGTTTAAATAATCAGACATGGTGGCATATGCCTTTAATCCAGGCAGGTACATCTCTGTGAACAAGTCCAGCCTAGTTTACATAACATTAGGCCAACCAGGGTCAAAAAGCTAGATCCTGTCTCAAAAATTAAATTACATAGCCAGGAGTGGTGGCAAGTGCTTGTACTCTTAGCAGATGGAAGACAGATACATAAACAATGTCACAAACCTAAGGACAGCCTGCTTGATTTACATTGCAAGTCCAGGCTATCTCAAACAAATAATAAACTTGTAAATCACCATCCATTAAACACAGAATATTTACTGGATGTTTCTAAATAGCCTTTAAAAACATAGGACAGTACTAAAAAGTGAGACAGAGGCTTCCTTTGCACATGGCATGTTGATATACACTTTACTTCCAGCATTAGGGAAGCTGAGGCAGAAATACTACTGCAAGTTCAAGAACAGCCTGGGCTACAGAGCAAGACACTGTCTCAAATAAACAAACTGGAGGCCTGTGGAATAGCTTAGTCAGGAAAATGTTTGATACAGAGCTACAAAATGTGTGGGGACGTTACTCCACCTATTCTTACCATAGACCTAAAGCAAAAATTGGCTAATTAGCCTAACTTACCATATATTAAAGTTGTGAGCCTGTTACATTTAATTGATTATAGTATTTTGCTATAATGGCAAAAAACAAATACAAACATTTCTCTTTTATAATATTTTTTTAAGATTTATGTATTTATTTCATATATATGAGTATACTGTAGCTGTCTTTAGACTCCAAAGATGAGGGCATCAGATCCCATTACAGATGGTTGTGAGCCACCATATGCTTGAACTCAGGACCTTGGGAAGAGCAGTCAGTGCTCTTAATCACTGAGCCATCTCTCCAGCCCCCAAACACAAACATTTCTTACACTAAAAAACCAGAAGTAATTCAAATGTCCATCACAGATGAGACAATAAATAAAAGATGGCTGGTAATATTCTGGTAATGTGGTAATAACACATTTTATAAAACACCATACACACACACACACGCACACACACACACAACCAAAACAACAACAACAACAAAAAAAACACCAAACACACTGAATATGGTGGCACATGTCTTTAATGCCAGCACTTGAGAGACAGAGAGAGGCAGGTGGATCTCTCTGAGTCTAAGACCAACGTGGTCTGGGATAAGTTCTAGGAGAGCCAGGGCTATACAGTGTGAACCTGTCTCAAAAGATAAATACATAAAACACAACATGGATGAAACTCAAAAATATGCTACGGAAACTAGCCAGAACAAAGGAGTATATTAAGCTACTACAGTGTTGTGTGACCCTTCCTAAGGGGAATCCAATAGAATTCTATCCAAACAGAATTCTATCCAGGACTAGCTGAGCAGACCAGTGACTTTGCTTGGGTTACTTACGGGATTCTGAGACTCGGTTAACACAGAAAGATAACTATATCACCAAGTCCCCATCAGCCTGGCTGATCACAGAAGCTGACCCTGTAGCATGCTACCTTCAGTCAATCTCCTACCTTGTCTATATAGGAACACCCAAGACCATTGGCAGCTTCAAAGGAGGGTCTGACTCTTGCCCATCTCTAAGAAAGAATAGTAACAGCCTTCTCTATTAGCATAGAGTCAGCCATCATTGTGCTGTTTATTCATTCCCTTACTGTGACTACAGGGCCAGGGTACTCTGGAAGTCACCAGGGCAACTCAGCTTTGTGACAGCAATAGTCATGTGAGGCCAGGAGAAAATAGCACTGCTACAAACTATGGTCCCATAACAAATATGCAGAAACTGCTTTTGCTAAAAATTATGAACTCCTCACAGATCCACAAGGTAATTAAACAGAGGATGGAAGAACTGGCATCTCTGCCTTCATCTGAATAGGTCAAGCTCCTGCTCTACATAGGCATGAGAAATTACTTACAGGAGTATCTGTAGCCCATTCGATTCCCCTTTCAAGGCTGAAGACTTGGAAAGAAATCTCTGTTCTCAGTGAACCTATAGTCATGTTGGGTTATGAAAAGAACCAACCATTACAGGACAGACCACCCCACACTAAAGAGCAATCAATTATCAGTAAGTATAAGGCAGAAGTAATCATTCTGTAAGGATCAGACTGAGGGGGAAACATTGATCCTCAAGCAATGACAGACATAAAGGTCTCTTTAGACCAATTTTTGAAACTAGAGGTAAGATAATGATTTAAATCTAAAACACATGATAGTACCTGAAAGCCACAGTTGGAGTCACCCAGCTACAAATCATGTGACCTACAAGTGACCCACCTACAAGACATATTAGAGCAATAGTAGCAAAGATATTTTGGAAGAAACCAACCACTTTC
Organism: Apodemus sylvaticus; assembly: GCF_947179515.1. Lineage (NCBI taxonomy): Eukaryota > Metazoa > Chordata > Mammalia > Rodentia > Muridae > Apodemus > Apodemus sylvaticus. The sequence continues at coordinate 29,653,238 of NC_067484.1, forward strand.
TGACTGACTTGACACTGCTAAAATGGCCAAGAACCTGCAACTAGATAGATCAGTAACCATTATTATTCTGACAAAGGATCCTAACAATAAAATGACTCCTAATGACAGGCTGCTGTACCCACAGATCAGGGCCTTGCTCAGCCCTCATCAGAGAAGCGTCTTCCTGAAGTAGATGGAAATTACCAGAGACCCACAAGTGGACAGTGAAGAGTGACGGACTTCGGAACACTCAGTCCTACATGGGATGTGTTCATCAAAACCCTCCCTTCAAGGCTACAGATCTATACTGTAGAGAAGGCAGAAAGATCTTAAAAGTCAGAGTGACAGACAACACCACAACACCAAGAACAGAGTGTCTTCTAGTATAACAGGAGCAGTGCACACACAAACTCAGACACTGGAGCATACAGAGGTTCAAGTCAGAAGGGTCCCAGGGCTAAGAGAGAGAATTGGACACAGGGTCACACCCCTAAACAAGATGCTACCTACAACGGATACCTGTTAGCAAAGGAAAACTCCATTTCCTCCAGTGGCGTCTCACTGTATATATCAACCACACCTCAGGCAGGTCCCATACCCAGGAGCAGCTGGCCGACACAAAGACCTCCATGGTCATTTTACGAAGTTTTTGGTTTCTTTCAGCATTTTTTTTGCCTTACAGTCTTTTGCTTGTTTTAATTTTCATTTTTGTGGTTTCGTAGTGGTTTTTATGGACTTTTTGTTTTTGTTTGAGAAAGAACATAAAGTTGGGTAGGTAGTAAGAGGAAGGGAAAAAAAAACATGAAACATGCTAAAATCCTAGAGGAATTTATTTCAGGATGATACAAAATACTATTTTTCCACTCTTTTTTTTTTGGGGGGGGGGGTTGTTCGGGACAGGGTTTCTCTGTGTAGCCCTGGCTGACCTGGAACTCACTCTGTAGACCAGGCTGGCCTCGAACTCAGAAATCCGCCTGCCTCTGCCTCCCAAGTGCTGGGATTACAGGCGTGTGCCACCACAGCCAGGCATTTTTCCACTCTTTGGTTTTGTTTTGAGACAGGGTCTCTGTATCCAGGCTGGATTCTTAATTCATGGCAATCTCCTGCCTCAGTCTCCTAAGGCACTGAGATCCCATACCTGGTCAGACCTACAAATATTCTTATTATCAAATTTACTATTAATAACAAAACAATAATTTAAAAAAACAGAAACTGTATTTCCAGGAAAAGAACACTGTGTCAAGTTTATCATTTTTTCAAAGCTGAACTCAAATCATTAATACTAAAATAGCAAATATTTCAATGTTCTCAAACCATGCAAAAAGAAATACTAACCTTCCAACTAGCTGTACAGTGCCAGTCTCCGCTCTCACTCTTATCCCACACCTGTAAGGAAACAAAGGCAAGTGAGCAAGATGCAAGGAAACCTCGCCCACCGCGGAAGCCCTCCCCTCCCCTCAGGCTGCCAGAGGCCTCTAACAGACAGCCTAGTTCCTCCACTCATTCCTCCCCCGCCCTTCCTCCCAGCCCTGGTATTGCTTTAGGGGCACATGGTGCACTAGCAACAGCCCAGAGGCTCAAGCAGCATGGCAGATATGCTCCACTGAAGAACTCTGACTATGACTAAGAAGACACCGTTCCTAGCAGGTTAGATTCCTGTATCTGGTGGAACATTTTCACCAACCAATCAATATATAATGTTTTTTAGTGTGTATTTCAGTTTAAAGACTCCTGATTTGACATAAACTGGCCAACCAGCTCAACACCTAGCTCAACCAGAAGCCTGTAATCAGGCCAGAAGGACACTTATCAGACACAGTTTCCAAGGCAGACCACACCCTGCTAGGGCTTCAGAACTACAGAAAGCATTTCAGTGCCCCTCCAGGAAACCATTTTAGCCTTGGAACTCACTGACAGAAAGGATAAGAAATAAATGCATGAGAGCTGGGCGTGGAGGCGCACTCCTGTAATCCCAGCACTTAGGAGGCAGAAGCCGGTGGATTTCTGAGTTCAAGGCCAGCCTGGTCTACAGAGTGAGTTCCAGGACAGTCAGGACTACACAGAGAAACCCTGTCTCGAAAAACCAAAAAAAAAAAAAAAAAAAAAGAAAAGAAAGAAAGAAATGCACAAATTGTGGCACTAAGTAAGTGGACTGTAAAAAAGAATTTGCTTACAACATGAACCAAATACAAAGGCAGCCATCCTGATCCATCTCAGCCAGGAAGATGTAACCAGGAGACTTACTGAGGAATAAAATGATTGGATTCGGTGTCAATGTAGACGTGAAAATATTCTACAGCTACACTGCATCATCCCACAGTTTTGCAACTGATTGCAAAGGCACAGTGGGGCCAAGCTTGGCGGCATAGCCTGTAACCATAACTCATGGGAGGCAGAAGCAGCCTCTAAGTTCCAAGCCAGCCTGGTCTATGAGTCTGGACCAGATGAGGGGGAAACACACAGTGCCTGTTCACTTTGAGGTAACAAATTTTAATGAGGTAAAAGAAAAGAAAATAGCAACAACCCATGCTGGAGAGATGTCTCAGCACATAAAAGCACTGGCTGTTCTTCTTCTATAGGACCCAGGCTCAAACCTCAGCACTCTTCTGAACTCTAGAGGCACTGGAGGGACAGATACATGCGCAAACATTTATCCATTCATATAAAATAATAAAACTAAATAAGATAACTTTGGCCAGCGGTATGCGAAGCAAAGCTAAAGTAAAATATTCAATAAAAACACCAAAAAAAAAAAAAAAAAAAAACCCAGACTACAAAAAAAGTTCCAATTTAATCTATCAAAAATATATTAAGAGCCAGGAGATGGTGGCGCATGTCTTTAATCCCAGCACTTAGGAGGCAGAGGCAGGTGGATTTCTGAGTTTGAGGCCAGCCTGGTCTACAAAGTGAGTTCCAGGACAGCCAGGTCTACACAGAGAAACCCTGTCTCAAAAAGAAAAAAAGAAAGAAAAAAATATATATATATTTATATATATATTCACATATATTTATATATTTATATATATATATATAAAACTGGTAATTACTAAGAAAATGTAGCAATATTGGGAGAAAAAGTAATTCACCATGAAAAGCTTACACACATACACACACACACACACATACACACACACACACACACACACACACACACACACACACACACACACACACGACATTCAATGAAGGGTTTAAAAAGATGGCTCAGCAATTACACTTACTGCTCCTGTAGAGGACCCTGGGTCAGTTCTCAGCACCCACTGCCTACAACTCCAAAGGATCAGTTCCTTCTGACCTCATACAGGCACATATACAAACATATATAAAAATAATGAGCCTTAGAAAGTCACACTGACATTCAACTAGCCCAAAAGGAACTTGACAAAATTCTGTTTGTTTTGTTTTGTTTCACTATCTCACTCTTAACCAAGCTGGTCTCTCCGCCTCTTGAGAGTTGGGATTAAAGGCACACACCACCACCTCCCAGCCTTTTATTTTTAAGTCAGGGTCTCTCTACACAGTGCTGACTGTCCAGGAACCCATTACATAGACCACACTGGCCTAGAACTGTTCCAGCTACCCCAGCCTCTCAGGAGCTGGGATTATAGGTGTGTGCTACCATATCCAGCTTAACGATATTCTTTAAAAGATAGTGAAATACATTCAACGAATGGAGAAGATTGGTAAATGCAGTGAGCGTTCAGACAGCAAGGAGCTTACTAATTACTTTAAAGAATCACGTACACTGCAAGTGTATGTGCATGCTTGTTGGGTGAAGATCACAAAGAAGCCAGAGGGCAGCACTGGACACCAGATCTCCTGGAGCTGCAGTTACAGAGAGTTGTGAGCCTCAGGATATTAGCGCTGGGACCCACTTAGTCTCTCTGAAGAAGATACTCAGTCATACTCACTCTCTAAAACGTGTGTATAAACACAAACCTCTTGAGTAAGACAAAGTACTCTAGGCAGGAGTAGTGTCGCACACCTTTAATCCCAGCACTTGGGAGGCAGAGGCAGGTAGACCTCTTGAGTTCCAGGACAGTCTGTTCTACACAGGGAGTTCCAAGACAGCCTGAGCCACGATGTAGTGTCGATAAAGAAAAAAGAAAATGCACTCTGGACAATCCAAACACCAACTATCTGAAACTCTTCCACAAGTCAAGAGAAAAGTACCCCGTGACCACATCTGACTGCACTCCTGAAGGTGCGGCCCCAGCTCAGCGGCCTGCACTTTTACTCTCACGAGCTTTCGGGAACTCTGGATGGCCTGTCAACCATTTCCCAGTCAATTCCACCAAGTGCTCTAGCAGGGACTGCTGTAACGGGTGCTAAAAGGTTGGAGGCTGTGAGGGGCTCCAAGGCCACCTTCTCTGGGTCTACAAGCACGCGGCTCAGGCTCACTAGTACTCGAGCTGTAGGTCATCTATCCTAGTGGGATCCAGGCCTAATAAAGGGCTTCCAGAGAGGTCTTTTCTTGCCTACTTTCAACAGGGTGAACAGAAGTGGTCACACAAAATCCAACAGAGATGGGAGAGGGTTGACTACAGCAGAAACAGCACAGACCGGCAGTCCAGCGCCCAAGCTGTGAAAGCCACAGGCAGTTTGGTAACTTGACAGCCCCTTCACTGGTTGTCTATGCATGTAAGTAAGCTTTACAATGCAAAATTACGTTCTCTCCCAATATTGCTACATTATCTTTGTAAATACCATTCCTAATGGGTATAACTTGATGTCAAAGGACCCAGGCTCAGTTCTCCCAACAAGATGGATCGCAATCTTTTTTTTTTGGGGGGGGGGGGGGCTGGTTGGATTTGTTTTTTTTTTTCCGAGACAGGGTTTCTCTGGCTGTCCTGGAACTCACTCTGTAGACCAGGCTGGCCTTGAACTCAGAAATCCGCATGCCTCTGCCTCCCAGAGTGCGGGGATTACAGGTGTGTACCACCACCTCCCGGGGATGGAGCGCAATCTTAACTTGCTCTTCCTACCGGTACTTTCATACTTGAAGACAGAACACTCACACAAATAAGTCTTTAAAATTGTGGTGTTGTGTGAGTTCGAGGCCAGCCTGGTCTACAGAGTGAGTTCCAGGGCAGCCAGGGCTATTCAGAGAAACCCTGTCTCGGGGGGAAAAAATTGTAGGGTTGGGGGAGTGGAGTCGTTCTTGGTGGCACACATCTTTAACCACATCTGCAAAGGCAGGCAGATCATTGGGGCTACAGAACTGAGACCAAGTTTCTAAAAAATACATCGTAGCACACTCAACGGGCACTTGTGATAACCATCTTCAGAGACCACTTGAACACGAACAAGAATTAAAAACTGGTGTTCAGCTATTTTGGCGTTGTGAAGGAGTTTATACTTATAACCCCAGCATGGTGAAACTGTGCCTGGAGGACTACAGGCAGGTCTAGAGTCTAAGTCGCAGAAAACGTGTGAGTGTAACTGGCTAGTATTATCCCTTCAAGGAATCTCATGTGTCCTGGGCGAAGGAACACAGGCAACGCCCACAGACATGAGACACAGAGTCATGGGAAGAGGACATCCCCAGGGGAAGCCCAGGGTCAGCACATGGGCCTACAACCACAGCCGCGGCCCACTCGGCAGCCAGCACGCGCGTGCGCTTAGCGCCCCGAGGCCGAGAGCCGCCCCGCGCAGGCGCGGTAGGAATACGCCGCGAGCGCGGGCGGCCGTGACCCCACAATCCGCCGGCGGGGAGGGATCCCGCTGCTTCCGGCGTGGCGGCGTCCGCGGCTGCGGGTCGCGCGCGCCTCGGTCGGGGTTAGTCCCTTCTGCGCCGCCTCCCTCCCCTCTGTGCCGGGCCCTGGGCAGCAGAGCGTGCCGCGCGCACCTTGACGCTCTGATCGCTGGAGCAGGTGGCCATCCGGCGCCCGTGGAAATCGAAAGACACATCGTGGATGAGGTCCTTGTGGTCCGCCGCGATGCTGCGCGCCACAAACATGGCCGCCGCCGCCTGCCCGGCCCGCCTCCGAGAGGGCGGCGGTGCGGCCCGCAGCCCCCGGACTGCCGCGGAGGCACGTACGGCACGTCGACCCTCGCCTGCCCGCGTCGCCCCGGTGCGCCACGCCCCGAGGGACACGCCCTGCGCGGGCGGAGCTTCTGACCAAACCTCGCTGCAGCCGCCGACTGAGCCCAGAGATGGTGGAGGCTGGAAAAGGGAAAGCGCCTTCCGGGGTCGGCCTGGGGGTGTGTGCCTCCGAAAACACGTGATCGGTGCACCCAGCGAGTAGAGCCCTCCGGCTGCAGATTTGAATGGGAGACTCAACTGCCGAACTAGAGCTTCTTAGGAATGATAGAGGCGCCCAAAGTAGTAGCTTAGGGAGTCCGTCTCAGCGAGCACGAAGTCCGCCAGAAGGATGAAATTGAGATGAGGAGAGGAGGACCTGAAATAGTGCTGAAAGATGGCACAAGTACAACCGGCTCGAGGGTCAACAAAACCAGAATGGGGAAAAAGTTCTAGAAAGTCACCTGGGGTGATGGCAAGACCCAAAATGATGTCCAGTATTTACTTGCATGGAGCCAGTCTTTAATGGAGAAGTAAAATAAACAAAAATAGCCTGCAAAGAGAAATCTGTGAAGGAAAGTGCTCAAATCAGAAGTTGAGTCAAATTCAGGAAGTAGTGGAACATTCATTCTAAGAGGGTTTTAGGTGAGAGGTTGTCTAACTCCACCGGATCAAACTCCTGACTTTGGCTCCATGAACACCAGGATGCACGTGGTGCACAGACACACATATAGATGGAGCATGCATACACATAAAGATGTTTAAAGAATGGGAGTCGTTTAAAAAAGCACACTTTAAAGGGTCTCAAAATAATCGGTCCCAATGTTCCCTAAAGGATTTGTACAGAAACCCGCAGAGACCAATACCAGTCTTGAGTTTTCCTTATTCTTCCTTAAATTAGTAAGATTTGGGGCATGACTTGAATGACTGAGCTCCTTTGGTTCTAGCTCCAGAGAATCTGAAACATCTGGATTCCTTGAGGATCTACATGCTCCTGCACACAGCAGATACACATACATGCAGAGACATAAATAAAAGTAATCCTCTTTTAGATTATACTCCTTTGCTAGAGGTTCATCAAGTCCATCAGCTGTGCATAAAACTAATAATCATTTCCAGAGACATTAATTTCCAGAAACAAAACACATTATATAAAAGTACAATTAAGCCGGGTCTACCGCGGCGGCGGCGGCGGCAGCGGCGGCGGCGCACCCCTTTAATCCCAGCACTTGGGAGGCAGAGGCAGGCAGATTTCTGAGTTCGAGGCCAGCCTGGACTACAGAGTGAGTTCCAGGACAGCCAGGGCTACACAGAGAAACCCTGTCTCGAGAAAAAAAAAAGTACAATTTAAGCCAGGCAGTGGTACACGCCTTTAATCCCAACACTTGGAAAGCAGAGGCAGGCAGATTTCTGAGTTTGAGGCCACTTCAGAGTGAGTTCCAGGACAGCCAGAGCTATACAGAGAAACCCTGTCTCAGGAAACAAAAAACAAAAAAACAACAAAATTTTCTATACTTTAAAAAAAAAAGGACAATTAAGTCTATACTTTTAAAAGTAAACATTTATGAAAGCTAAGTTTATCATTTTTTAAAGCTTATTATATATGTTAAGAGCGGATTGCCTGCATGTGTGTAGTATAGCATGGTATATGCAGTGCCTGTAGAGGTTGAAGAGAATGCTGAATCCCCTAGAACTGGAGATATACACAGCCGTGAGCTGCCTGGTGGGTGCTGGGATACCAACCCAGGTCCTCTGCAAAAGCATCCAGTAACCTTAGCTGCTGGGCCATTGCTCCAGCCCCTGAGAGCCAAGTTTAAAGGCAGTAAACAGTTACTGAAAGTAGAATATGGAATAGAAGGGATAGAATTTTTAGAAAAAGAGGCCTGCCAGGCAACAACAGTGCGCTCCTTTACGCCGAGCGCTCATAAGGCCGAGGCAGGCAGGTCTTTGTGAGTTCAAGGCCAGGATGCTCTTCAGAGTGAGTTCCAGGACTACAAAGAGAAACCCTTTCTCAGAAAAAAATAAAATGAAAGAAAGAAAAAGGAAAGGAAAGAGAGAAAGAGAGAAAGCAGGGTACTGGAAAGATGGCTCAGTGATTTAAGAGCACTGACTACTCTTAAGAAGTCCTGAGTTCAATTCCCAGCAACCACATGGTGGCTCACAACCATCTGTTTTTTCTTTTTCTTTTTTTCTTTTTTTTTTTCTTCTTTTTTTGGATTTGTTTTTTGTGAGACAGGGTTTCTCTGTATAGCCCTGGCTGTCCTAGAACTCACTCTGTAGACCAGGCTGGCCTTGAACTCAGAAATCCACCTGCCTCTGCTTCTCAAGTGCTGGGATTACAGGCGTGTGCCACCACCACCTGGCTGCTCACAACCATCTGTAATGGGATCTGATATCCTCTTCTGGTGTGTCTGAAGACAGCTACAGTGTACTCACATACATAAAACAAGTAAATAAATCTTTAAAAAAAAAAAGGAAGAAAAAGAAAGAAAGAAAGAAAGAAAGAAAGAAAGAAAGAAAGAAAGAAAGAAAGAAAGAAAGAAAAAGAAAGAAAGGAAAAGCAGACTTTAAAGCACAGCAGGTAGGCACATGCATTATTGTTAGGGTCAGTGAATCTACAGTGGGACCGTGAACAGCAGCCTCCTAGTCTGTAATTGACAGTAGGGCTCAACCTATTCTATAGGTTTTGACAAACAGAAAATGGCATGTATCCATCATTGCAAAATCATACAGAAGAGTTTCATTGTCCTAAAAATCCTATGCTACTAGAAATCACTCCCTGTTCATCAGTCCTTCCACATGTGAGGCTGTCCTCAAGCATGCTGAAATGTCACTTGATGAGGTGCAGGCCTTGTGCAGGCCGCTCCCCATTCATGAGTGCAAAGTCTAGAAAACAGTTTCACCACAGTTCTCCCCACACCTGGCTCTTGCAGTCTCTCCATCCACTCCTCTGGGATGTATCCTTGGGAGAGAGAATGTGACTACTGATGTCCTGTTTATGGCGGTGCACTCCACAGATAATTATTCTCTGCATCTTGACCAGTTGTGGATCTCTGTATTAAGCGCTATACTCAGTGAAAAAAAGAAGCTTCCATGGCAAGGACTGAGAGCAGCATTAATCTCTGGGTATAGAGATAAAAGGATAGATTATACAGTGTGCATTCAGCAAAGTAATAATAGTAGCCCCACAGCTGATGGTTTCCCCAGCAGTGGTCTCCCACCTGATTTTATACACTAAGCATGAGTTTCCTCCTGTGGAGCGGAGCATGTCCTAAATCCAATCAGAAAGCAATTTGTTACCCAGTAACATTTATGCCACTATTGCAACACATGGGTATATCTTGCCAAATCAGTCATTATTATAGCTTGCAGGGCTCACAGCTAGGTAAGAATATTAGTTTTTCTTCCATAGCAGCCCATATAGCACCTTCTTGTAGTACCTAGCAGGGGAGAAGTCTGTCAATCAGTAACAGCGTGATTTTTCCAAGCCTTGTGACCAAAATGATGTCTTCGGCAATAGGGTCTTACCATCAAATTCTGGCAGGCAGTCAAGAGTATTGCCCTGTATTGTTTTAGGGATCTCTGAGACACCTGCAACTTTGCGTATATATTTTTAATATCACTGTATTATTTTTGCTCATTTAGCTTCAACAGTGACTCCCTAAGATACATAAATTTAAAAATCATTTGAAATTGATGTTATATATAAACATCCAATCAAAACAACAGATTTCAAGTTGAGACTCTGAAACACACACAAATTCTCAAAGGTGTTGGAGGAGCTAATTAAAGAAAACAGTTCTGGGTATGGTGATGTGTACTTGTAAATCCAGCACTTAGAAGGTGGAGGCAGGGCTGGAGAGATGGCTAGATGATTAAGAGCACTGACTGCTCTTCCAGAGGTCCTGAGTTCAGTCCCCAGCAACCACACGGTGTCTCACAACCATCTGTAATGGGATCTGATGCCCTCTTCTGGTGTGTCTGAAGACAGCTACAGTGTACTCATATAAATAAGATAAGTAAACGTTTGCTTCAGGCAGCTACTGGATCACTTTTTAAAAGAAAGAAAAGAAGGTGGAGGCAGGAAGAGCCCAGATTCGGAGCTACAAGCAGAGCTTATCTAGAATCAAAACCAAAAAGAGCAAAAGTGCCAGGCAATAGTGGCACAGTCTTTAATCCAAGCAATTGGGAAGCAGAGGCAGGCAGATTTCTGAGCTCGAGGCCAGCCTGGTCTACAGAGTGAGTTCCAGGACAGCCAGGGCTACACAGAGAAACCCTGTCTCTACCTTCAGGCTGGAAGAATGAAAGTAGTTTTATCCCCAGGTACACTGCTGACACTGTCCCCAAAGGTAGCAGTAGCCACAGCAGTCAGAATCTTCAAAGTCAATGTTAACATGGACTCACACTGTAATCCTAACATTTGGGAAGCTGAAATGATAGAGCCAGGATGGGCTATAGAGTGAGACACTCTCTAATATACCCTCTCAAAATCAAGCAAACAAACAAGAATGCCTACAACAGAAATCACACCAAGGTTCCTAGTTTCCCAGACTCCACAGACACATTCCTTTAAAATGCCTCTTAAGATATCTAGGTCTATAGCTCTTCTGTTTAATTTTTCTAGAAAATTCTGCCTCAACTGCCTCAGTCTCAATGCCTTTTTGCCCTTTATAAATTTAATTGTACAGTGTATATTTCCAACCTGTGTTTCTGGTGAGGATCACACCACACACACACACACACACACACACACACACACACACACACACACACCACACCACTTTTCACAGGTCCATCCAGGGCTCTGGCGTGCCTTACCTGACAGCAGCCGGCAGGTGGCACCAAAGCATCTCATACAGAACTATGAGCCTCAGTAACTGCAGAATTGAGAATTTATGTCATCCCTGGTGTTTTCCATGGCCTGTGAAAGCAGATAGCTTCATTAGACTGGAATCTGATTTTTCCAAGTTCCACACAGGTGGAATTTCCTCAATAAATTCAGTGTGCCTCTTGATGACTTGATGGTGAGAACAGGTTTCCTCTCTTCAGTTAGAGCCAGACGTCGGCTGCGGTAGGGAGACGACTGACCACCTGGATGGCTCTGATATCCTCCTCTACCAGGACAGCAGTGAAACTGTCACGCTGGTGGGCACTGATGGCAGGCGCCGTGGTTTTAGTACACATACTGTCTCGCTTCACCATGAAGAAGCCAAGTGACACCTGCTTCCCCTGTGGCTTCTACTTAGGCAGGATCTCTGTGCTTGGGGACCTTGAATATCTGCTCCTGGAGGAATAAGCCTGCCCAGGCTTATATTCCTGCTACTGTTCTTTCCAGGAGTGTGACATGTTGCCCTGGATTAAGGGAAACACACTACTGTACCCAAGGCTGTCTGCTATGTCTTCTTCAGAACTGAGGGCTGAACCTAGAGAGGCTTGTTTTTTGTTTGTTTGTTTGTTTGTTTGTTTGTGTTTGTTTTTGTTTTTTGAAACATGGTTTCTCTGTGTAGCCCAGGCTGGCCTGGGACTCTCTTTGTAGACCAAACACTTACATACGCCTAACAAATGCTGCACCACCAAGCTCAATGCCCACATCCTCCCGTGAAGTGCTCTCACTGAGTTTGCACAGGCTGGCCTTGAATTTACCCTGTAGCACAGGTAGGCCTTCTGCTTCCCTGACCTCGGCCTCCAGCGAGCTAAGGTAAGATTACATGTTTTTGTTACCAGCTTGATAATAGCTCTCTTTGTGATTCATGAAGTATGTTAACCTACAGTGAGTTAGATTTTACACATTTTAGCCAGGCAGTGGTGGCGCACGCCTTTAATCCCAGCACTTGGCAGGCAGAGGCAGGCGGATTTCGGAGTTCAAGGCCAACCTGGTCTACAGAGTGAGTTCCAGGACAACCAGGGTGATACAGAAAAACCTTGTCTCAAAAAAAGCAAAAAAAAAAAACAAAAAAAAAAAACCCACATTTTATCTGCTCTCAGTCAGTTCAAATAACACAAGTAATTCTGTAGTAGACAACATGCATAACATTATGTATGGCTAAGGTCTTTGGTAGAAATGTATAGTTTTTCTTTTAAAAAAATTTCCTTGGGGGGGCTGGAGAGATGGCTCAGCGCTTAAGAGCACTGACTGCTCTTCCGGAGGTCCTGAGTTCAAATCCCAGCAACCATTAAAAAAAATTGCCTTGAATATGGGGCCTCTAATTGGTTACACAATCATACATGGTTTCGGACTTCTAATCCATATCTCAAGTACTAGGACTACAGATATGTACCACCACACCTGGTGTATACAGGACTGGGAATCAAGTCCAAGGCTTTGTGCATGTTAGGTGTAAACACTGTACCGACTGAGGGACAGCCCCAGTGCTGAGATTTGTTTGAAATTGCTGTCTTCAGACTTTGTTGCAAAGGTTATTTAGAGCAGAGTGTAGGGGAAGCCATATTTGACTGCAGAGCTCTGGGATGACCTTCTCACAGCATAGATAGGCAAGGTGCACGCAGGATCCCATGCTTGTGGGAGGTTTGACAGGGCAGAGAGAGATGAACTCTGAGGTAGGTGGGCTGGCGAAAGAGTATCCCTAAGGATTTCGAAGTGAACCTGGGTCCCTAGCCAGGCTTCAACCTGAAGCCCTGAGGATTTTCCTGGAGTTTGTGTGAGACATTCGAGAGCTATGTGTTCGTGAGTTCTCATGATCAGACTACCCCAGTCAGGAGCAGCCCGGGAGTGCTTTCCTTTCTGAATGGAGCAGAAGGGAGAAGGGGACATGGAGTGGCTGCAGCGAGGACTATAGTGTGGGCAGAACAGAAGGAAAATGTGGGAGCATGGCCGAGGGGGTGGGGTGCTGAAGGACTTGATGTCTCTCAGGGTCTTGTTGATTTGAATTTTTAAAGGGGTACGTGGGTTACTCAGAGGTAGTTCTTGCAGGGGACTTGAGTTCAGTTCTAGCACCAACGTTGGGCAACCTGCTATTGCCTGCAAATCCAGTTCCATGGGGAATCCAACAGCTCTGGCTTCCACAGGTGTCTGCATTCACAGGTGCCTAACTACCCAGTCCCCAACACACAGGCACATAATTAAAAAGAATAAAAGTAACCTTTTTTTTGATACAATGTCTTGCTGTATGGTCCTGTTTGTCCTGGTATTTATTATGCACCAGGCTGGCGTTGAACTCACAGAGATCTGTCTGCCTCTCAAGTGCTAGGACTAAAGGCATGAGACACCACAACTAGCAATAACAACGCATCTTTAAAAAGGGTAAGTGTTACAGGCCTGGGTCCGTTGGCTGTGGCTGAGAATGAAAAAAAGGCAGATCTTCCCTGATTACTGTTACAAAGGTGTTATTTCCCACTGTAATTGGGGGTCATAATTAAAAGTCACAACAGGGCCCTGGGCAGAGGTGACACATGTCTTTAATCCCATCCTTCAGGAGACAAATGCAAGGAACCACAGAGAGTTCAAGGCCAGCCTGGTCTACAGAGCTAGTTCAAGGACACCAGGAACACACAGATACGCTTCATCTCAAAAAAAAAAGCAAAAATAAATAAATATAAATAATAAAAAGTCACAATAGAACCAGGTGTGTTGGTGAATACTGCAGCCCTAGTGCCCACAGAGGGTGGCAGGATTGCAGGCCCAGGACATCCCTAAGTGATAGCTGTCTCAAAAAACAAGGTCAGGATCAACGCTATAAAACGGCGGTAAAATCACAGCCTATTCTAAGTTAATTATTAATTTATTTTGCAGTGCTGAAGTTGAGCCTCTGGGGATGTAGTCTACTACTGATGTTCACTCCCATAGTCCTGACAGGTTTTCACAGGCAGAAGGGTCTCGGAGACAGGCGGTAAAATAACATCTTAGCTAAAGTCCTGGGCTCCTCAACTGTAGATGCATTTCAGAGTCCAGCCTTCTCCTAAGAAACTCAGTTGACTTTCCAGGAGTCTGTCACTTGGGTGCAAGTAAACTATTAACAACGCAGGACTGTCATGGACTTTGGGCAAGAAATCTGTGTGGCAGGACTAGGGGGCAGATGCGGTCCAGTGTGAAGAAGTGGCCATTGAACAGGACCAGGGATGAGGTACAGTGACAGCCCCTTGGGCTGACGCTCACTCTGGTGACTAAGTATCCAAGCACCGCCAGCATTGTCAACTGCGACCTTTATGTAACCTTTATGTCAAGAGTTCGATATTTAAGCCCAGATATGATACTACGTTTCCCTGTAACCCCAGCACTTGCGTGGGGAGGGGCGGTCAAAGGCCACACAGGAGTCAAGCACAAGTTCAAAGAGTTCCAGTTCAAGGCCAGCCTGGGCTATTCCCAAAACTCCATCTCAAAAATAGCAAACAAAGAATTTAGTCCTTAGGTCACATGACTGAAAACAATTTAGCACGGCTTGGTTTTGCGCTATGCATACTGAGGAATGAATGCTATAGACAAGACAGCACCCTAAGTTCAAGGCTGGGCACCGGGTCTTCATCGCATAGATCAGCAAGCCCCCACACAGGGAACAGCTGACAACAGCGACGACAAAAGTAAAGTTCCCATGGAGGACTGGCAGCAGAGAAGACACATTCCCATATATTCTTTGCCTACAACACAGTAAACTTCCAAAAGCTTAGGAAGAGGAAGTGTACATGCTGGGTCCTGCTGGCTTCTACAACACAGGGCTCTACAAACAGTGCTCACCGCCATGCCATCGTGGCTAGCATTCACATTTCCTCTCCCTGTGGTAACAGGGCAATTGCTGTTCTCGCGTCCTCACGTCCTCACGCTGTAATGGGGCTTGCTGTCCTGGGACCTGAGAAAGGAAATTGAGTTCTCAGATAATGCAATGTACTACTACCTCAGGGCCTGGCTATCTGGGACAACTGATGTGTGATGTTAGAGTCTGGGGAGAGAGAATACTTTTTTGTAGGTCACTTCTAAGACTTAGTGTGAGATGAAGGATGAAACTTTCTCAGCCCTTTGACTTCGAGTTTTTGTGATGGAGATGAGTGCTCTCACTGGCATCTGGCAAAGTATGTTTGCAACAGCACAGGATGGTAGGATGAACAAGGCTCTCCAAATGTCTACATCCAACCCCCAGACCCACAAACAGGTTGCCCTTCATGATAAATGAACTTTAAAGAAATGATTCAGTTGGGCTGGAGAGATGAGGACTCAGTGGTTAAGAGCAGTGACTGCTCTTCCAGAGGTCCTGAGTTCAATTCCCAGCAACCACATGGTGGCTCACAACTATCTGGGATCCGATGCCTTCTTCTGGTGTGTCTGAAGAGAGCAAAGGTGTACTCATATACATAAAATAAAGAAATCTTTAAAAAATATTTAAGAAATTATTATAATCTTGAGGTGGACCAGGCAGTGGTGGAACAGAACTTTAATCAGAGCACACAGAAAGCAGAGGTAGGCAGATCTCTGTATTTCAGGATAGCCTGATCTACAGAGCGAGTTCCAGGACAGCCTGGAACTGGAAAAAGCAGAAACTGACCAGGCTACCCTGGAAAAGGCTTAGACCACCTGAGGCTCCTGGAAAGGATGCCCGCCAACCTGGTGCACTGCCTGCAGGCTGTGCAGTGTGCTCCAGGGTCCCCGGTTCCCAGCTTTGTGAGCTGCCTTTTATGCTGGGGTGGGCTTTGGTAATGCAGCTGACTTTGAGTCATTTCTGCTCCTGTGCTAACCCCTCTTTTATATTCCTGTAAGTGACCTGTCTTATTCAGTGTTCTGTTGCTATGAAGAGAAACCATAACCAAGGCAACCCTCTTAAAAAATTGTAAGTGGGGCTTTCCTACACTTTCAGAAGTTTAGTTCATTATCATCATGACAGGAAGCATGGCAGTGTGCAGGCAGAGATGGTAGCTGAGAGTTCTTCATCTGGATCCACAGTCAGCAGGAGGAGCGAGACTCTCTTCGGAAACCTCAAAGCCCACCCCTAGTGACACACTTCCTTCAACAAGGTCATGCCTCCTAATCCTTTCAAGTAGTGGCACTCCCTGTTGATCAAGCATTTAAATCTTTGAGTCTATTCTTACTCAAATCGCCACACAACCCCAATCAAGCTCATTGGTTCACCAAGTTTGACTTTGGTGACATCATACTTTGGTCTGCTGTAGGTTCCCTAACTGGGTGACGAGTGTTGCATTTCCCAAGGAAAAGTTTTATCACACACTACCCATACTTAAAGGTCAGAGGCAAATACTGCGCACTTTCTGCCTCATGTGAGATGTGGACTGCTGGGCTTCATGGCTCATGCTTTTAATCTCTGCACCATGAGGAAAAAAGAGGTGAGACAGGGTGACGCGGGGAGGCCCTATCTCCTCCTTAAAAAATTGTGTGTGTGTGTGTGTCTCTGTGTATGTATATATGTGTGTGTGTGTGTGTGTGTGTGTGTGTGTGTGTGTGTGTGTGTGTGTATAATGTTGGGAACAAGCATAAGAAACGTATTCTAACTATTTCCATTTCATTTTCAGGCTCCATTTAATCATAGGGAGAAACTAAACTCAGGTTGCAGGCCCTAGGGGAGCTTGGGACTTCCCTGTGGCTAAATAGGTTCTGTTGTGTACAGTTGTCGGAGTCCAGACATTTCAGGGACAACTTGTAAGGAGACAGTTCTCTTGGGTCCAGCCCTCTCAAAGACAATTTCTCCATCTTGTTGGCAAGGTCAAAGAAGTTCATGTTCCCAGGTCAAGGAGCGAATACCTATCCCACTTCTCCAAATATTTTAATTGTCTGTTAACTGGTCAAGAATATAGAAACTGTTATCTAAATGAAGGTGCATAAGTTGTAAAAATATATAAGCAATTGCCCATTATGCCCTAATTGACTATCTATAGCTTACCCACTCCTTTGTTCCATTATCAATTTAAAATTCCAGGCCAGAATCCAGAACAGGACCTGGCTGCAAAAGCTGAATTGAGTACCTGGAAGCCTTGTGCCCTGGATACGGCCCAGTCTCCAGTGAGAACTCCCTTACTTAACCCATAATCTCACACTACAATTGGATCACACCGCAACTCCCCCCAGCTCCCCCTCGCTTTCTGTTCCCATACTTTAAAACCCGTTGTGCAATCTCCCTTCAGGGACACGGTTCAGATCCTGAGCTGGCCACCCCCATGAGCACTCAGAAAATAAAGCTCCCCAGAAAATGGAAGCTGTCTGTCAGTTTCTGCCCCGAACCCCAACAGTGATAAAGTATAAAAAGAACTGTGATAAAGAAGAAAAGA
This sequence comes from Apodemus sylvaticus, assembly GCF_947179515.1. Lineage (NCBI taxonomy): Eukaryota > Metazoa > Chordata > Mammalia > Rodentia > Muridae > Apodemus > Apodemus sylvaticus. The sequence goes on from NC_067484.1 coordinate 29,670,462, forward strand.
TTTTCAAATCCATGGGACATGGAAGCAGAAGGAAGGACTGAAACTACAGGTGGGGAGGGGAAGAAAGAACGAGTCTGAGGCAGGGGGTTAGGCAAAAACTGTGGGAAAAGGTCATGAAGAAGAGGAAAGTGTCACAGGACCGTGAAAATGATGTAATAAAACCCTTAATTTTTATGATAAAAAGGTTTTTTGTATTGTTTTGTTTTTTAAGTTGAGGGTTTCTCTATGTAGCCTGGGCTGTCCTAGAACTCATTCTCTGGACCAGACAGGCCTCGACTGCCCACCTCTGCCACTAACCCGTTTTATGCTAACTTTTAACAATAATAACTAAAGAAAAAGAGATAATCCACAGCCTAATTACCATAATTCTTTAATCAGAGCAGACCATGAATAGTTGCATGTATTTGTTTTAGTATTTTGTAATTGTTAAGGCCTGGGTAACTGCTGTCTAGGCAGCCATTTTATGCTGTTATTACTGTTACAAGGAAATGTTCTCTTCTGCTGTTACTCGGAGGCTTTCTCATGCCCGAGTTGATTGCATATTTTGTTATCTTCTATGCTTTAGTGTTCTTGGAAACCAATCACAATAGAGATCAGTTAGAACTGCTTTGTATAGTTAGTCACAATAAGCTTGGACCTGAACCAACTGTTCAGCAGCACTTCCTGTATCTGTGTATGAGCTTTTATGGATTTTGTCTTGATAAGTTGCCCCAGAGATGGACCCCAGCATAAGAGAGACACATGCACCAATATAAGAAGCCATTTGAAATAAGACTTCCATGTTGAATGGGGGTTGAATAAAGTTTTAAGTTCCCAAGACCACCCTGGGAATTGACATTCTACTTGACAGAAAGAGATATGTGTGTGGGCAACTGACATCCTGGTTAGCAAGTTGAGACATGAATGCTAGACAAGTCAAGTCGACCCACCACAGTCAAGTAACCCAACCAGTGAGGACAGGACAAACATACAACAAAGACATATTCCTAAGGAAGTTCCCTGTCCCTAAATCCTGATTGGTGAAATAACTTGGCACAGATGTTTGTGGATTTCAGAGCTCTGTAGGTTTCTGGCTCAGGGTTGCAATCAGCTCTAAAGTCTAGTCTACAGCCTTGATCCATCAGTCCTGGGGCAAATGCTTAATAAACTACTCCTGACTAGTCAGTCACCAGTGAAACTGGCAGTTTGTGAGCCAACTCATGGACCCAAATGGTAATAATTTTATTAAGAAAATATGCATGTGGTGGCACATGCTTTTAATCCCAGAACTCATAGACAGGCAGATCTCTGAGTTCAAGGCCAGTCTGATTTACAATGTGAGTTCGAGGACAGGCAGAGCCACACAGTGAAACCCTGTCTCGGACAACTCAAACCAAAAAGAGGTGGGGGTGGGGAGGAAAATGTGAGTGTTATCGCAAGTTGCAAAAGAAAAAGAAAACAAAAATAAAAACCTCTGGGCACAAACCTATAATCTCTATAATCCCAGGTACAGAGAGGCAGAACCCGAAAGATCTCAAGATTTAAATTGAACTTGGGCTACACTGAGAAACCTTTTGTCAGGAAAACCAAAGCTAGAAGAAAAAAGAGGATAAGGAGGGTGAAGAGGAGAAAGGGGTGGGGGGAGGATGAGAAGAGGAGGAGGGGGAGGAGGAGGGAGAGGAGAGGAGGAGAAAAATAAAACATTCTATGGTGAGTGCTGTGTTCTTGTATGGTGATGTCAGCAGTGACCCAAATACTATACCGTTATTAATTAAATGGATCAACAGGTCTTAGATTTGACTCTATTGTCATATGCTGCTGACACCTGACCATTTAGAAATTGTTTCTCAGAGCCAGTGAGATGCTTAGTAGTTAAAGGGGCTTGCCACCAAGGCCTTGAGTGCCTAAGTTCAATCCTCAGACCACCCACGGTAGAAGAAGAGAACTGACCCCCCCCCCCCAATACCCCACCTTGTTCTGTAATCTCCACAAACAGATCAAGGCACATGAGCACATTAAGTATCTGTAAAAGTTTCGAGGCTGGTGTTCAGTGAGGCAGTAGCAATATAGGGGTGGGTTTGCTGGATGGCAAACTACTGTCCACACGCCTTTAGGTCTCTGCTACTTTTCTCAGGAGTAAGCAGGTTGAACATACCTAAGTCAAAAGGACCTTGCTCTAGAAAACATTTTTCCCTAGTGTTACCTAGTGGGCCTGTTTGACCCACTCACATTTCAACCCATCTTAGGGTTTCTATTGCTGTGAAGAGACACCATGACCACAGCAACTCATACAAGAAAACATTTAATTGGGGGCTGGCTCACAGTTTCGTTGGTTTAGTCCATTATCATCATGGCCGAAAGCATGACAGCCAGACACGGTGCTGGAGAAGGAGCTGAGAGTTCTACATCTAGACCCACACGCAAGAGGAAGAGAATGGCACACCTGGCAGCCTTGCCTCTGAAACGTCAGAGCCCACCCACTAGTGACATGCTTCCTGTAGCAAATCCACACCTATCCCAACAAGGCCTCACCTCCAATCATGCCACGCCTGTAAGCCTATGGGGGCCATTTCTTTTCTCTTTTTCACATAACATTTTTGTTGATTCTCTGCAAGTTTCACATCATGCACCCTAATTATAAGCCCTTCCCAGTCCTACCATGGCCGCCCTTCCTTGTAACCTGCCCGTTGTGCCCACCTGAGAACCTCAAAAGACCTCCAAGGAGCTGACTCCAATGTAATCGTATTAGGGTCTTTTTATTCAAGTTTGAGCCATCTCTGATACAGCAGGAGAGGAGGGTGAAGCCCAGAACTGAGTTTCAAGCAAGCACTTAGAGAGGTAAGCAAACAAGCAAGGGGCTTTCTAGCCTGGCACATGTCTGATTGGAGGGGGTGGGGGCTATTATGGAATTTTGTTGTCCTTTTAAAATAATTGGCTGGTGCTCAAAGAAAAACCATAAACTTAACTTCTGTTTTCCTCCTGATTGGTGGTTGTTAGGGAATGAAGTGCCAGGGCAGGCTTGTAACCTGGAAACTAGTGTTAGACGCAAGTTTGTTGGGGGACCAACTGGGAAACTTATACTAGAGAGTTCAACCTTAGGTCAGGCTTTCTAAGATGGAGTCTGAACCAAAGATCTGCCCCCCCCCCCAAAGAAGGAAAAATAAAAATATGGAGCTGCTAGCCAGGGGTGGTGGCACACACCTGTAATCCCAGCACTCTGGGGAGGCAGAAGCAGGCGGATTTCTGAGTTCTGGGCTTCACCCTCCTCTCCTGCTGCATCAGAGATGGTTCAAACTTGAATAAAAAGACCCTAATACGATTACATTGGAGTCAGCTCCTTGGAGGTCTTTTGAGGTTCTCAGGTGGGCACAACAGGCAGGTTACAAGGAAGGGCGGCCATGGTAGGACTGGGAAGGACTTATAATTAGGGTGCATGATGTAAAACTTGCAGAAAATCAACAAAAATGTTATGTGAAAAAGAGAAAAGAAATATATATATTTGGGTCTGGAGAGACAGCTCAGTAGTTAAGAGCACTGGCTGATCTTCTAGAGGACCTGAGTTTAAATCCCAGCAACCACATGGTGGCTCACAATCATCTGTAATGGGATCTGATGCCCTCTTCTGGTGTGTCTGAAGACAGCTATAGTGTATGTATATATAATGAATAAATAAATCTTTTTTTTTTAAAGATGTACAATTCCAATTTGTGTTATCTACATACTCACTGGAGCGTGCTTTAACCCTCAGTGGTCCATCTCTTAAACAGAGATGAGCCCCTCACCCCTCTAGTCCAGGAGCCTTCAATTGTGGAGAGACTCCACAGCAGCTCCAGCAGACTTTGTAAGAGTCCTCTTCAGCCAGGTGGTGGTGGACATTCTTTTAATCCCAGCACTTGGGAGGCAGAGGCAGGCAGATCTCTGAGTTCAAGGCCATCCCAGTCTACAGAGAGAGTTTCGGGATAACCAGCACTACAGCGAGAAACCTTGTCTTGGAAAAGCAAAATCAAAACAACAACAGCTAAAGAGTTCTCCCCAGTGGCTGCTGCTTTTTTTGGAGGGGGGTTGGGGTATGTGGAGGAATTGTCACAAGAAGCCTTTCAGATCCCCCTCTCTCAACTACACAAGTGCAGTCATTGACATCACAACAAAAGTAACCTCCTTGCTCTTCATAGGCAGAGGGTCAGCACTCAAGCTTCTGGTGACAGCACAGATGTGAACATGGCTCCGGCTGCTGCAGGACCACACGCCCAGACAAGGCCCTCGGGGCCTGCCTGGACCCTGGACATCAACACAGACCCCAGCTGTACTAGGGGCTTGGATCCAGATGTGGCCCTTAAGAAGAATCCAGATATTTTCTGAGTTCAAGGCCAGCCTGGTCTACAGAGTGAGTTCCAGGACAGCCAGAGCTATGCAGAAAAACAAAAAAACAAAAAACAAAAAACCCAAACAAACAAACAAACAAACAAAAAAGCGGGCAGCTCTACAGCCTACCATGCACAGCCCTCCAGGAGAGAGTTGGTCTCCCAGGAGTGTGGACACAGGCTTACAGGCCCACAGGAGGAACAAGCTCCAGCCACAGACAGCAAGACCAACTAACATGAAAGATAACCAGATGGTGAAAGGCAAGCACAAGAACCCTACCAACAGAAACCAAGGCTACTTGGCAGCATCAGAACCCAGTTCTCCCACCACAGCGAGTCCCGGATACCCCAACACACCAGAAAAGCAAGAGTTGGATTTAAAATCGTATCTCATGATACTGATAGAGGGCTTCAAGAAGGACTTAAATAACTCCCTTAAAGAAATACAGGAGAACATGGCTCAACAAGCAGAAGCCTTTAAAGAGGAAACACAAAAATCCCTTTAAGAATTATAGGAAAATACAGTCAAGTGAAGGAACTGAACAGAACCATCTAGGATCTAAAAGTGGAAGTAGAAACAATAAAGAAATCACAAAGTGAGACATCTCTGGGGATATAAAACCTTGGAAAGAATTCAGGAGTTGGCCAGGCTGTGGTGGCACATGCCCTTAATCCCAGCACTTGGGAGGCAGAGGCAGGCAGATTTCTGAGTTTGAGGCCAGACTGGTCTACAAAGTGAGTTCCAGGACAGCCAGGGCTACACAGAAAAACCCTATCTCGAAAAAACAAAAAAACAAACAAACAAAAAAAAAGAATTCAGGAGTCATAGATGCAAGCATCAACAACAGAATACAAGAGATAAAAGAAAGAATCTCAGGTGCTGAAGATACCATAGAAAACATTGACTCCAGGCGGTGGTGGCGCACACCTGTAATCTGGGAGGTAGGGGCAGGCAGATTTATGAGTTCAAGGCCAGCCTGGTTTACAGAGTGAATTCCAGGACAGCCAGGGCTATACAGAGAAACCCTGTCTCGAAAGAAAGAAAGAAAGAAAGAAAGAAAGAGAGAGAGAGAGAGAGAGAGAGAGAGAGAGAGAGAGGGAGGGAGGGAGGGAGGGAGGGAGGGAGGAAGGAAGGAAGGAAGAAAGAAAGAAAGAGAGAGAGAAAGAGAAAGAAAGAAAGAAAGAAAGAAAGAAAGAAAGAAAGAAAGAAAGAAAGAAAAAGAAAGAAAGAAAGAAAGAAAGAAAACATTGACTCAACAGTCAAAGAAGTTGCAAAATGCAAAAAGCTTGTAATGTAACACAAAACATCCAGGAACTCCAGGACACAATGAGAAGACCAAACCTAAGGATTATAGGTATAGAAGAGAGTGAAGATTCCCAAGTAAAGGGAATCTAAATAAATAAAGGGCCAGTAAATATCTTCAACAAAATTATAGAAGAAAACTTCCGTAACCTAAAGAAAGAAATGCCCATGAACATACAAGCAGCCTAGAGAACTACAAACACTGGACCAGAACAGAAAATCCTCCCAGCACATAATAATGAAACCATCAAATGCACTAAGCAAAGAAAAAATATTAAGAGCAGTAAGGGAAAAGGGGCAAGTTTCAGGGAAAGTTTCCAGCCCGGGAAAGCTAAAATCCTGGGGTGTTTGTTTGTTCATTGGTTTTGTTTTGTTTTTAGAGTTAAAGGCCTTGGCTTTACGGCAGCTCTCTCTCTCTCTCTCTCTCTCTCTCTCTCTCTCTCTCTCTCTCTCTCACACACACACACACACACACACACACACACACACACTCTGACAGACACCCTGCTAGGGCATTGAAGACAGGATTTCTCATTGTGGAAGTAGAGTTTACATCAAAGGATTTTGCTTGGATATGTGTTTGTTTGCTCTTTTTTTGTTGTTTTGGGTTTTTTTGTTTTTTGTTTTTAGAGACAGGGTTTCTCTGTGTAGCCTTGGCTGTTCTGGAACTCAGAAATCCAACTGCCTCTGCCTCCCAAGTACTAGGATTAAAGGCTTGCGCCATCACCACCCGGCCGTTTGTTTGTTCTTAAACCAGGATATCACTATGTAGGCCTGGCTGACCTGGAGCTCACAAATATAGACCAGGCTGGTCTCAAACTCACCGAGATCCGTCTGCCTCTGCTTCCCCAGTGAAGGTATTAAAGGAGTGCACCACCCCAAGGGTGGCGGGTATTAATGATAATGATGTAATTGGTGCCACAAACCCTCAGTTCCCCACCTAGTCCCAGTCCACTTAGTCTAAGGCCGGGGAATTAGAGACCTAGCTGTAGGCTTTTTCTGTGAGATTCCCTCTATCCTCAAAAGGAGAGACCATGTGTACTCTGAGTCACTTCAGAGACCTCATCATGGTGTCCTCTCTGGTGCTAGGACCTAAATTCTCCTTGGAGCCTGCTGCTCCATGTTGCCCCTCTGTCTATCCATGTTAGGATCCCAGGAGCAGACCTGGAGGAGGAGTCTCCCCCTCCCCTTCTCCCCCTCCCCTCCACCTCCTCCTCTCTCTCTCTCCCTCCGCTCTCACCCTCACCCTCACCCTCTCCCTCTGCCCTTGCCCTCTCTCTCCCTTCCTCGCCCTTGCCCCCTCTCCCTCTCCCTCGCCCTCTCTCCCTCCCCTCCCCCTCCTCCCTCACCCTCTCTCTCCCTTCCTCACCCTCGCCCCCTCTCCCTGTCCCTCTCCCTCTCCCTCTCCCTCGCCCTCCCCCTTTCCTTCTCCCCAATGTGGCCATGCTGAATATTCCCTTTTCTGCTTTTCACTATTAATTTTGCTCATTTAAACTGGCTTGTGGAGGCACTGCCTGTGATTGCTAAGTCTAATAACAAAGACAACTTGAGAAGCATGGGCTACATAGAGAAGTCTGGGATAGCCTGGAACATGGAATAAGACCCTGTCTCTAAAAGAAGAAAGAAAGAAAGAAAGAAAGAAAGAAAGAAAGAAAGAAAGAAAGAAAGAAAGAAAGAAAGAAAGGAAGGAAGGAAGGAAGGAAGGAAGGAAGGAAGGAAGGAAGGAAGGAAGGAAGAAGGAAGATGTTAGACATATATATATATATATGTACACACACATTTATTTAATTTTTTTAGGACTGGAGAGATGGCTCAGTGGTTAAGAGTACGGACAGTTCTTCCAGAGGTCCTGAGTTCAATTCTCAGCAACCACATGGTGGCTCACAACCATTTGTAATAAGATCTGCTGCCCTCTTCTGGTGTGTCTGAAGACAGTAACTGTGTACTCAAATAAAATAAATAAATCTTTAAAAAAAATTAATGTATATTTGGTGTTTGGCTTACATGTATGTCTGTGTGAGATTGTCAGATCATCTGGTACTGGACTTAACAGCTGTGAGCTTCACATGGTTGCTGGTAATTGAACTCAGGTCCTCTGGAAGAACAACCAATGCTCTTAACCAATGAGCCATCTCTCCAGCCCATTTTTTCTCTTTTCTTTTCTTTTTTTTTCCTCTCGAGACAGGGTTTCTCTGTGTAGCCCTGGCTGTCCTGGAACTCACTCTGTAAACCAGGCTAGCCTCGAACTCAGAAATCTGTCTGCCTCTGCCTCCCAAGTGCTGGGATTAAAGGCATGCGCCACCACCGCCCAGCTCAACCCATTTTTTAAAATAGTTTTTATTATGGCTCTGTGTTAAATTATCACAAGGCAAAGCAAACTTAAAGATACAGAAGAATTTGGGGTACTTATATAATGTGGGGAGGGGGGATTAGGACAGATTTATCTGTGTAGCCATGACTCTCTTAGAAATCACTCTGTAGATCAGGCTGACCTCAAACTCATAGAGATCTACCTGCCTTTGGATCCCAAGTGCTGGGATTAAAGGTGTGCACCACCACTGCCTAGTTGGACACCATGTTTGGTCATTGTAAGCACAAAGTTATACAGGAAGAAAGGTTAGAAGGCAGACAGGAACACCTTACTGTTAGTATAAATTTTTCTCTACAAAATATTATATGAATCAAAAAATAAATAAATAAAAGAGCACCTTTTTTTTTTGTTTTTTTGGAGACAGGTTTTCTCTGTGTAGCCCTGGCTGTCCTGGAACTCACTCTGTAGACCAGGCTGGCCTTGAACTCAGAAATCCACCTGCCTCTGCCTCCTGAGTGCTGGGATTAAAGGCGTGCGCCACCACGTCCAGCTAAAAGAGCACTTTTAAAATACAGTTAAAGTCGGGCAGTGGTGGCACATGCCTGTAATCCCAGCACTCGGGAGGCAGAGGCAAGCAGATTTCTGAGTTCGAGGCCAGCCTGGTCTACAGAATGAGTTCCAGGACAGCCAGGGCTACACAGAGAAACCCTGTCTCCAAAAAACCAAATCCATAAAATAAAATAATATAAAATAAAATACAGTTAACATACTGAACGTAAAAGTGCCTACCTCACTCAGCAGCCATCAAAGGGAGAACTAAGAAAGCCGGGGAGGAGAGCAAGCATGGCCTTTGCATATTGAATCTCTCCCCTGTTAGAATACAGTGAGAGTAAAGCCGCGCTGGGACCAGGTCAGGCACAGGACCAGAACCTGCGGCTCCCCTACAGCTGAAGCCCCGCCCCCGCCCTCCCCCCCCCCCCCCCCACACACACACATAGGGAATGCCCTGGGTGAATACAAAGATGGGAATGAACAAAGACATTTGCAGGCTACAAGTCAGGGTAGTGAAACATAACTGATTTAAGGTCCAGCTCCATGGGGAGGAAAGGAGAATCTGGATTCCTCTCCATCTTTACAGCAGGGAAGATGTTGTTTATTCAATCCCCAGAGATTTCTCCTGCATTAAGATGCTCCTGAATATCACCAGAGCACCACGGGGCTGCGAGAGGACAATCTGTCAGGCAATTATTGAGTATTTTCCGAAAGCGATGCTGCTCTGCAAAATGTTTTAAAATAAATTGAATGCACTCTTCCATTTGGAGATGAGGAGAAGCATATCACTTGGCTTTATTTAATAATGATTTAGATGATGGCAAGAAAAGAAAGCAAATTCAAATTAGATTATTGGCTTCTGTGACCATAAAACAGGACTCGAAACGAGAATAACCAATAGAGATTTGTCTACCTGAAAGTGTTTCAGTTGTTTTAAAAATAACATGAAAAATGCATGCTGGCTACGATCTGTGATGAATAGACATGCTGGCATTGTTATTCATAAAGTCCTTGGAAGGTCCAGAACTTCCCAGTGAACTATCGTGAAGTCGTTTTTCTCTAGTGACGCTGGAGGATGATGTAATGGAGTCTTCCACACAGCTCTAATCCCTGCCCATTAGTGCTGCACCCTAGATGGATGCTTTCCAGGCAACACATAGAACTTACTAATAATAACTCAATATCCATTGAGCATCCTGTAGCAATAATGAAAGTAGACCCAAAAGTAAACCTACATATATTCCTGTGACCCATCTATTATCTTATTCAATTTCTCACACTGAATTATGGGTGTTTTTAATGTGGAAGCTCTATTTATCCTATGGGTGGAAGATTAAATGAAAGGGATATTTTATCATCTGCTGGAAGTTTATCTCGGGCAAGAGATTCAGAATAAAAATTTCTGCCTATTCCCAACATACTATTCCCATCTCTGCCTATTGTTGTAGCTTCTCTTTTCTGAATTAAAATATCCACTCCTGGAGCCAGGTCCCTTAAGTGTCAGAGAGAAAACTAAACTCACGATTCTCGGGAAGTTCCTGAAGCTTACAAAATCACAAGGCTCCTCCCCAAGGCTATACAAGTTGTAACAATTATGGAAGGAGACTCTAGCTGGTCTTACTGACTACAAATCCTGCAGAGAGTGCCAGAGATGGAGCCTTTGTGAGTCTTCACTCATGCTGGGGTGAACTTTGTGGGGATACTGATCTCTTTGAGTCAGATGTAATACTGCAACTTCTTACCCACACTTCTGCAAATGACCCCAATAAGGTCACTGTTTCACTAAGATAAATCTGTATAGAATTGTTTATTTGGTCTATGATTGCAGTTCTTTTTTTAATTAGATACTTTATTTACCTTTCAAATCTTATCCCCTTTCTTCATTTCCCCTCTAAAAACCTCCTATCCCATCCTCCCTCCCCCTGCTCACCAACTTACCCACTCCCACTTCCCTGTCCTGCCATTCCCCTACACTGGGAGGGACATAGAGCCTTCACAGGACCAAGGCTCTCCTCTCATTGATGTCTGACAAGGCCATCCTCTGCTATATATGCAACTGGAATCATGGGTTGCTCCATGTGTGTACTCTTTGGTTTGTGGTTTAGCCCCTGGGAACTCTGGGGGTACTGGTTGGTTCATATTATTGTTCCTCCTATGGCGCTGCAAACCCCTTCTGCTCCTCGGGTCCTTTCTCTAGCTCCTCCATTGGGGACCTTGTGCTCAGTCCAATGGTTGGCTGAGAGCATCCCCCTCTGTATTTGTCAGACACAGCAAGAGCTTCTCAGAATACAGCTATATCAGGCTCCTGTCAGCAAGCACTTGGCATTCACGATAGTGTCTAGGTTTGGTAATTGTATACGGGATGGATTCCCAGGTGGGGCAGTCTCTGGATGATCTTTCCTTCAGTCTCCGTTCCACATTTTGTCTCTATATCTCCTCCCATGGGCATTTGTTCCCCCTTCTAAGAAGGACTGAAGCATCCACACTTTGGTCTTCCTTCTTCTTGAGCTTCAGTGGTCTGTGAATCATATCTTGGGTCTGTGAATTGTATCTTTTGGGCTAATATCCACTTATCAGTGAGTGCATACCATGTATGTTCTTTTGTGATTGGGTTACCTCACTCAGGATGATATTTTCTAGTTCCATCCATCTGCCTAAGAATTTCCTGAATTCATTGTTTTTAATAGCTGAGTAGTACTCCATTGTGTGATTCCAGTTCTATCTGGGATGAACAGATACTTGTTTATCTATTTCCAGAAGTCATACAACCAATGCTGGACAACATGAACACTGTTACTCCCCAGTATAGCCATCCCTTACTGTATCTGAATCATATATTTGTCTGGGTAGGATCGACAGTTAATTCATTTTGACAAAAGTAAACATATTTACTTGAGTCATAAGGAAATGAAAGCCACTCTTGTGTTTTGTCTATGCTGAACGTATTGTTCCGAAGCTTCCGGGGTGCTGGAATTACAGGCGTGTGCCGCCTTGTCTACCTTCATCTTATACTCCTAGATTGTACTCATCCATGTGAACAGTTCATATAGATCCTGCCTCTAAGATAGAGACGTGGACTCAAGACATGCCTCAGTGGCTAAGATCACTGGCTGCTCTTCCAGAGAACCAGCATCCACACAGCAGTTTGCAGGCACATGTAACTCTATTTCCAGGTGATTCTATGCCCTCTTCTCTCCTCCAAGAGTACTGACAGTCATACAGGCAAACCACCCACACACATAAAATAAAAATAAAGGTTTTTTTAAAAGACAAAAATGTAAGTTTGTGGAAAGTCCTACATTAGAAATAGTTTGTGGGGCTGGAGAGATGGCTCAGTGGTTAAGAGCAGTTAAGACTGCTCTTCCAGAGGTCCTGAGTTCAATTCCCAGCAACATCATGGTGGCTCACAACCATCTGAAATGCGATCTGATGCCCTCTTCTGGTGTGTCTGAAGACAGTTGTATACATAAAATAAATAAATATTTTTTAAAAGGATAGTTTGTGGATTCTCATAACTGAATGAAGCTAGTGTTAAAGGCTATTTACAGTGTATGATTTAATTTAACTATTACAGACTTTAGCTTTGCAGATTCATTGATTATTCAGAGTTGGTAGAAAACCTGGACCTAATTCCAGACTGTCAGACAGTCACGTTCCTGCCAGTAGATTTAGTATGTCTTTTTTTTTCAAGACAGGGTTTTTCTGTGTAGCCCTGGATGTCCTGGAACTCACTTTGTAGACTAGGCTGGACTCATCTCAGAAATCTGCCTGCCTCTGCCTCCCAAGTGCAGGGATTAAAGGCACCTGCCACCTCCGTCGGGCTCCAGTCTGTCTTATATAGCATGTTCCTGCTGCCTCTGAAAAGACTGACCCCAGGGCTTCTGTTGATATCACACAGGGGAAGCCTTGCAGTCTTTGGCCTAGATGCCTTCCTCACCTACAAGCAATGGGGCAGAGAAACTACCAAACTAGACTGCTATGTGGGTAGGAAGATTTATTGGAGATCACACTGCCAAGGTCATTCTGGAGGTGAGGGATCAGAGAGAAGAAAAAAGTGGCTGAAGGGCAAATGGATTTTATATGATAGACAGCAGGGATGGTACAGGCTGTTGGGATTGAGCAGGAACTAGGTGCCCTTGCTGAGGTAGTTAACCTTTCAGAAAGGTTAAGGGAGATTTCTGGAGGATTAAGAGTGGTTCCTGATAAACAGAAGCCTGATTTAGGAGATCTGCTTTTCTGGGAAACAGAAACGCTCCTTTAGGCCTCTTTACCCAACAACTGATCCTTTCACAGTGCACTTTTACAGAATATCAGTTTCTTGTATGACTCAGACTATCCAAATAACTAAAGCTATTTTCAGGAGGCAGAGCAGGAGGATCTCTGTGAGTTAGAGGCCGGCCTGCTCTACAGAGTGAGCTCTAGGACAGCCAGGACTACACAAAAAGACCCTGAGTCAAAAACAAACAACCAAAACGCCAATCTCTCTGTAAAACTCCAGAGTCTGTCAACTGTGGGCTCCTATAAAAGAAGAAATAAGTTACATACTGTCAAGAAACCGGGCACAGTCAAAAGTCAAAACAAAATTCAACAGTGTGAAAAGTTAAGTGCTCGATATCCGGAACCCACCATCCATCCTCTGGGCTCCAGCGGGCCTGGGCAGCTCCATGTATCTGGCTCTGCCCTCTGCAGTGTATACAGCTCATCTGTAAGCTCAGGTCAGGTGCTCTCACAGCGGCTGCTGTCCTTAGTAGTCATCCCACAGTCCTGACGGTTTCAATGGTTTCAATATGCTGGCGTCTCCATAGCCTGCACTTACCAATGGCTTCTTGGCCCAAGCTTCGAGAACTCTGCCTCTATCACATGATGACAAGCTTCAACTGTTCTCCATGACCGCTTCATGTCTCCTAAACCAACCCCATGTGTGAGACTCTTAGAGATAACAAAGTACACCTACTAGTGTGAGATACATCCTTTGGCCACCTGCGGACCTCAGCTTTGTGTACTGACCTTGAGGAAATCTTCCCAGACTTCACCTCAATGATGCTGGTCCCCTAATCACAGCTGATTTTTCAGCCCCAGAAAACAGTCATTGACTGTCCCAGCAAAGCAAAGGTTTTACTTCTGTGTTGGCCTTTCCTTTAACATTGTTGATTCTACAGCCCAAGCTGACCAGAACCAGATTCTTTTTTTTTTTTTTTTTTTTTTTTTTGATTTTGGTTTTTGCAAAACAGGGTTTCTCTGTATAGCCCTGGCTGTCCTGGAACTCACTCTGTAGACCAGGCTGGCCTCGAACTCAGAAATCCGCCTGCCTCTGCCTCCCAGAGTGCTGGGATTATAGGCATGCGCCACCACTGCCCAGCCGGAACCAGATTCTTAATTCAAAATAACAGACAAATGGTAGCGTCTTTAAGTGACTTTCAAACTTCCCTCTGAAACTTCAGTAGCTGGGCACGTATTGCCTTCACTGCTCTCAGCATTATTTCTGAAGCTCCCACAATAGCTCTGACCATGTAACAACTTTTCTAGCATCAGTCTCTCAAATCCTTCATAGCCCTCCTGTAACAACATGGTTAGGTCTGTCACAGCAATAGTCTACTCTCTGGTACAAATTTCTGTCTTAGGTTACATTCTATTCCTGAGCTTTAAAAGTCCATGACTGTGGTGGTTTGTATATGCTTGGCCCATAGGGAGTGGTACTGTTAGAAGGTGTGGCCTTGTTGGAAGAAGTGTGTCACTGTTGGGGGTGGGCTTTGAAGGTCTCCTCCTATACTCAGGCTCTACCCATTTCAGAAGAGAGCTTCCTCCTAGCTGCCTGGGGGTACGGGTCTCTCCTGGTTGCCTTTGAATCAAGATGCAGAACGCAGAACTCTCAGCTCCTTCTCCAATACCATGTCTGCCTGCATGCCTCCATGCTTCCTGCTATGATGATAATGGACAAAACCTCCGAAACTGTGAGCCAGCCCCAATTAAATGTTTGCCTTTCTAAGAGTTGCCTTGATCATGGTGTCTCTTTATAGCAATGGAAATCCTAACTAGGACAATAACCAAAGGCAACTTGAGGAGGGAAGGCAACTTGTTTCATCTTACCCTTATAGTCCATCATTGAGATAAGGAAAGAAGTCAATCAGAAACCTGGAGGGGGAACCGGACAGAGGTCATGGAGGAGTGCTATTTACTGTCTTGCTCTGCCTTGCTTGAACTGCTTTCTTCTACACTCCAGGACCATCTGCCCAGACACTGTCCACAGTTGTCTGAACCCTTCGACATCAATCAAGACGATGCCCTACTGTTACAGGATATTAGATCACACCGTGAACCTCAAGATTGAGTTATTTATTGGAAAAACCTGTATTTAGTTGTGGAGTGCTCACCTTTAGCCCACACCTTTAACTAAAGAGCTTTCTCCTTGAATATTGTAAACAGGAGTAAATAAAGTTATAGGTCAAAAGGCAGAACAAGCAACCAGCTGACAGGAAGTGACCATAGGATTGTTAAGAAAAAGACAGAGGGAGTCAGAAACATGGATAGAGAGACTCACGGGAAGTAAGAGGGAGGATCATTCAGATTGAAGGAGGTTTCTTTGAGACACAGTGAGACAGAGGATCCCTTCCAGGACTCAGCTGGTGCTTTCTCTGCCTCTCTGAGCTAGCAGGCTTTCACCTCAGTGTCTGGCTCCTGAGTCTTCACTGGTAAAACGAGCTGATTGAGACTATGCTTAAAAAAAAAATACCACCACACAGGTTTGTCTGTTGGCCAGTCTGATAGAGGCATTTTCTCAGTTGAGGTTCTCTTTGCCCAGATGTTCCAGCTTGTGTCAAGTTGATAAACAACAAGCAAAAACCCAACCCACACATATTAGCATATTATGCATTATACATTTTTAAATGTTTTTAAGGGCTGGAGAGATGGTTCAGCAGTTAAGAGCACTGTATTATTTTTACATATAATAAATAAATTAATTAAAAAACATAATTATAAAAACACTTTTTTTAAATAAGATTTATTTATTGTTATATGTAAGTACACCGTAGCTGTCTTCAGACACCCCAGAAGAGGGCATCAGATCTCATTATGGATGGTTGTGAGCTACCATGTGGTTGCTGGGGATTGAACTCAGGACCTTTGGAAGAGCAATCAGTGCTCTTAACCGCTGAGCCATCTCTCCAGCCCCATAAAAACACTTTTTTACATTTTATTTATTTCAGTGTGTGTGTGTGTGTGTGTGTGTGTATGTGTGTGTGTGTGTATACACCACAGAACATATATGAAGGCTGTCTTAGTCAGGTTTATTCCTGCACAAACATCATGACCAAGAAGCAAATTGGGGAGGAAAGGGTTTATTGAGCTTACACTTTCACGTCGCAGTTCATTACAAAAAGAAGTCAGGACTGGAACTCAAGCAGGTCAGGAAGAAGGAGCTGATGCAGAGGCCATGGAGGCATATTTCTTACTGGCTTGCTTCCCCTGGCTTGCTCAGCCTGCTATCTTATAGAATCCAAAAATACCAGCCCAAGGATGGCACCACCCACAAGGGGCCCTCCCCCCCTTGATCACTAATTGAGAAAATGCCTCACAGCTGGATCTCATGGAAGCACTTCCCCAACTAAAGCTCCTTTCTTTGTGATAACTCCAGCCTGTGTCAAATTGACATACAAAACTAGCCAGTACACAGGCCAGGAAGGATAACTTGGAGAAATCCATTCTCATTCAACATGTGGGTCCCAGAGTCAAGCCCAGGTGTTCAGGCCTGGTCTCAGACACACTTATTTATTGAGACATCACACCAGTCCATTAATTATTTTTCTCAGGGTCTAACACTAACATCCAGCTGGCCTCAAAAGTAAGGCCATTCTCCTGCCTCAGCCTACTGAATGCTCAGATTACAGATAAGAATTACCATGGCTAGAGTTTTATAATTTTTAAAAGAATCTATATGCTTTTATATTAAAATAAATGTTGGGGTTAAAACAGTATAGAATCCAGAGGAAGTATATATTTTCCCATGAAATGGATTCCTGGCATGGGGAGAATGTTTTAGGATGAAAATAGCTTCTTTTCTTTTCTTTTAAGATTTATTTTATTTATATGAATACTCTATAGCTGTCTTCAGACACACCAGCAGAGGGAACTGGATCCCATTACAGATGGTTGTGAGCTACCATGTGGTTGCTGGGAATTGAACTCAGGACCTCAAGAAGAGCAGTCAATACTCTTAACCGCTGAGCCATCTCTCCAGCCCTAGGATGGAAATAGTTAAGAGAAATATACATGCTCTCATTTTTGTTTTTTAAAAATCTTTTGTTATTTATTTGGTTTGAGACAGGGTATCTCTGTGTAGCCCTGGCTGCCCTGGAACTCACTCTGCAGACCAGGCTGGTCTCCAGGTCTACCTGCCTCTGTCTCTGGAGTGCTGGGATTGAGGGCGTGTGCCACCACTGTTTGGCAGGTTTTTTTTTAAACTTCTAATGAGGATGTTCATGTTGCCTGGAAGGTGAGAAGAGGCATATCTTTATACTATTGGCAACACTCACCCACGGGCGTAATCCTCTCCTCAGTGAGCACAGCAGGAGAGTGTCACCCTTTTTTTGTTTGGCCTTTTTATCTCTAAGTGTAGGTTGTTTTCAAAAGTGCTACGCTACACTAACAAAGGCCTGGATAACCAATATAATGGTTATTTTGTTCATGAAAAGTGAGTAAAAGGTCACATACTCTTCCCGGTTCATCTGAAAAGTAATAAGCCAAACTGAGCTGTGTCTTATCAGGCCTGGGTGATGGTCAGGGGCTGTCTGTTTACCCATCTGGATAACCAGTCAAAGCAAATTCCCTATATATATCATCTCCCTAAGAAGTAACTGTGCCAGTGGTTTTATAAACTTGATACAAACCTAGACTTACCTGGAAAGGGAGAATCTTAATCGAGAAGTGCCGAAGTGCCTCCATCAGACTGACTTGGAGGCAAGCCTGTGGGTATTGTTTTTTAAAGTGTGTGTGTGTGTGTGTGTGTGTCCACAGAGGTGAGAAGAGGGTGGCGGATTCCCTGAAACTTGAGTTATAGACTGTTGTGAGTGCTAGGAATTGAATCTGTGTCCTATAGAAGTGCTCTAAACTGCTGAACCACCTCTCCAACCCTCACATGCCTTTTAGAGTTGCAGTGTAGCAAACATACACACATAACCTCGTGTGTTTTTACACTTTTTAATTTAAGTGGTGTTGGAGCAAGAGAACCAGGCTCTATCTTTTCAAATGTATTGAAAATGTTAAGTTGTGATTAAAATGCTAAATCTCAAATAAATCCTAGCAATTAAGTAAAAGAGTAACTTGTTTAAAGTTAAAAGCAGGAAAAAGCAGCATCCTGGGTGGGCAGCAGTCTTTTGCGGTTGTGATGTGACTCTGGCCTCCTGACTCAGAGCTGTTGACATAGGAACTGTACTTAACTGGGGAATTGACCAGCTCAGCAGTGCCGGAATCACTTCTGTGATATCATCTGTGTCCTGCTGCCAGTAAATGTTCTGAAAATACTCTGTTCTGGAAAAGCTATGTCTCAATGAGAACAGTCAGTCTGCCAAAATAATTCTCACCACCTCCTGACTCCAAACAAGCTAGCCATACAAACCAGGGAGTCCTGAATGGCTGACTCTGCAAGTAGCTGTGCCTGAGAGTCCCTGACCAGTGTATGATCCCCCTACCCCCTTACTGTGATAAAAAACAAAAACAAAAACAAAACCCAAATAACAAACATCAAAGGAGAAAATAATCAGAGTTTTAGAAGTGCCAGCCCGTGACTGGGCAAACCCAGTGCTTGAGACTTTTGGGGTACACTGAATGGTAACAAGGGGGAGGACATGGGTAGGAAGCACAAGGAGAGGGCCAGGGCCCCACAGTCGGCTCTGAAGGGAAACCCGAGCATGCTAGTGATCCACAGACCTCCAATGGACCACCTTGCCTCCGGAGGGCCACCTGCTCACTCCTCTTCCCCATCCACCTCCCGGGTTTCTCCTGCCTCTCCTCCCCCCTTTCCTCTCCCCCCTTGAATTCTCCCACCCCCCTTGCTCCTTTCCCTCCCTGGCTTTTCTTCTTTCTCCTTCTCCTTTTTGATCTCCCTTCTCCTTTGGAAGAAAACCAGAAGGCCAGAGCCACTTCCATAAAGTTTTTTGTTTGAAGCCTGGCAGGTTAGACACTCCAGTAATCCCACCATTTGGGAGGCCTAGGCAAGAGGATCCAGAATACAAATCTAGCCTGATTCTCTCTCTCTCTCTCTCTCTCTCTCTCTCTCTCTCTCTCTCTCTCTCTTTCACACACACACACACACACACACACACACACACACAAATAGATGTTTCATTTGGAGGATGATGTTAGCACCCCAAATCCCAAGATAAAGGTAAAATTTCACAAAGTTAAACATTTGCATAATGTCCAGGTAGCGGTGGCACACTCCTAGTCCCAGCATTTGGAAAGTAGAGGCAGGCGGATTTCTGAGTTCGAGGCCAGCCTGGTCTACAGAGTGAGTTCCAGGACAGCCAGGGCTACACAGAGAAACTCTTGTCTTTGGAAACAAAACAAAGCAAAACAAAATTTGCCCAGTAGAAAGACAGACTTTACTTCCATAATATAAGGAAATTCTCTTATTACTCTACAGAAGATCAAAAACTAGTTTGAAACTGTCCCTACAACACCTCAGACAATCTTTTAAATCCTATATTCTGGTAAATTAAACCATTACTTTTGCTTTAAATGTTTCTTCAAAATCGTATCCTAGCATCAGTACATTTTTCATATTCTGAGTTCTTTGTTTAAAAAGCATCATCTGTTCTTTGGAGAGTTCATAGGAAAAAGGGCTCATCCTATGGACTTTGGCAAGCTTTATGCAGACATGGGCCCTCCTCGGGGCATTTTAGCTGAAGTTAGTCCAGGGTTTGGCTAAGGAAAAAAGGGATCCAATGGTCTGTAAGCAAACATATAGCCAAAATAGTGTTTTTTAAAAAGGTGGGGGGACACCGGGCGGTGGTGGCCCACACCTGTAATCCCAGCACTCTGGGAGGCAGAGGCAGGCTGATTCTGAGTTTGAGGCCAGCCTGGTCTACAGAGTAAGTTCCAGGACAGCCAGGGCTATACAGAGAAACCCTGTCTTGCAAAAATCCAAAATCCAAAAAACAAAACAAAACAAAACAAAACAAAACAAAAAAAAACTAAAAAGGTGGGGAGAAGGGCACTTGAAGTTATTTTCAGTTGAAGAGAATTGTGTGTTCCTGATTTTTCTCCTCTTTCCTTCTAAGCTGTTGTCAACAGTAGGGCTGACAGAGGGCTGATTACATTTGTCAGAAGGCATGAGGCTTTCCACACTTACCCCTAGTACTATTACCCACCCCAGTAAGGGCAGTACAAAAAACCTCTCCACTCTTAGTGGTGAATGCACTGTGGACACGGTCATTTAGTGGTAGCTATGGGCAGTTTCTGCCCTGAGGTCCAAGCGCCTTGCCTCAGAAGTCTACTTTGTTGTCCTTCCCCACTCTTCTTAGATCTCTGAGTGGGCTTGGCATGCATCTGAAGCTCGGACCAGGCTCCTTGGGGATCTTGATTCTACTTTTCCCGCTCCAGTGCACACTCACACCAGCTGATGGACAGCTACCCATTGACGCAGAGCTGGCCACTGGTGCAAGGTGTGCACAATTTCAGAAGATTCTCTAACCATGAGGTAAACCCTAGAGCTTCATTGCCATGTGGTTCTTCTGGGAAGGCAATGAGTAGATTGCAAACCTTCCCTGCTTTAAGGTTCATTTATTTACAGAAACTTGACAATTGGCTGACCCTAGTGAAGCTATCATTGTGGTCTGGTAGGTTCTCCCTCCCAGAGAAGGTATATGGCCACACAGAGCCTTCTGTGTCTGTGATTGGCCGCATATGAGGCAACAAGGGTAAAATTAATATCCTTTCTCTATTCCTCCGTCATCCACAGGTGACAATTGTTCTTTACCGTCTTGCCACATTTTAGAGAAAGATTTTATGTTTCTTTTTAATGTGCTTATATGTGACAGGTACTTGAACACATCCATGTAGGGCCTATGGATGCCAGAAGAGGGATTCCCTGGAGCTAAAATTAACAGCAGTTGCAAGGTGCCTAACTTGGATGTTGGGAACTGAATGTTGGGTCATCTGTAGCACTATTTTCTCATAACCTGTGAGCCATTTCTTCAGTCCCCGCATTTTATTATTATTATTACTTTTCTGTTTTTTTTTTTTTTTGAGACGGTTTTTCTGTGTGGCTGTCCCGGACATCCTGGACCTCACTCTGCAGAGCAGGCTAACCTTTGATCTCAGAGATCTCTGCTTCTGCTTCCTGAGTGCTGGGATTAAAGGCATGCCAGACGTCAGATATTCTTAGTATGTAACCATGAAGATGGTTTGTTTGTTAACAATCCACAGTGATGTCAACTTGGTCCTCTGCCAGTCTGGTTTTCAGCAGCAGCTTGCTCTGTTTGTCCCCCCTCTCCCATGATCCCACTCCGAGATGGCTTTTTGTCCTCCCTTGTCCCTCAATAACCCCCTTGTACCAGATCTGATGCATAGTGTCATCTTTAGTGACACTCCTTGGCCCCAGACCTACCCTTCCCAAGGCTTTGTCCTAATACAAGGGCTTTCACCCACGCCTGAAATCAATTACACCTGTGCATTTGTGCGTGCGCAAACTCAACCACCACTTCAAGGACAAGCAATGAAGGCTGGCTGGCTCTTCTGAAACAAATATGATTGTCACTATACTGGTTATTGTCCTTTCTGGGGGCCATTGGCTACTTTTGCTTAAAACTTGCATTTTTAATCTTGCAAAATTTGTGGGTTCTAGGGTATTTGAACACTTTAAACTGCCACTACAGGACATCTAAAGCATCTTTTCCAACTAATAAGTAAAGTAGGGAGAGAGCCTGTGGTCCCTCTCAGGCAGGAACTAGGGCCTTCACCAGCCTGGAAACAACTATAGAAGATTGATTATTACACTTCTGCTCTACCCCCTCCAAAAAGAATGATTTCTGAGACCACAGCTGTGGGTGGGAACTTGTGTCAGAACAAAGAGACTGAAAGATAGCAAGTTCAAAATTAATGTATAAAAGACGCCAGTTGGCAGAGGAAGACTGGAAGCCCTTCCCCGTCTGGGTTTCAGACGGCAAATGGAGGGAGCATGACTGAGGCCATTGGCAAAGACAGGAAGCCCGAGTTACTTGGGATCCGTGCAAGGATCAGAGCCTGCACAAGGCAAGCCCGTGATCTAAATACAGGATAGGTGTAAATACACGCAATGCAAGTGTCCTGTGAAATCATAGTCAGTGCGCTGTGGGCTTTAGCCTCGTCTTAGCAGCCGACTCCCAATTCCCAAACTTGGATGTGATTTCTTCTTTCTTTAAAAAAAGTCTTTTTAACATTTGTTTAGCATGCACACATGCTCAGGCGTGTGGGTGTGCGTGCTCATGAATATTCATAAGGAAACCAGAGGAGGGTGTCAGGCATCTTATTCTATCACTCTGCACCACACACAACAATAAATAAAAAATTTAAGGGCTGGAGAGATGGCTCAGCGGTTAAGAGCACTGACTGCTCTTCCAGAGGTCCTGAGTTCAAATCCCAGCAACCACGTGGTGGCTCACAACCATCTGTAATAGGATTCAATGCCCTCTTCTGTGTCTGAAGACAGTGACAGTGTACTCACATACATTAAATAAATAAAAAAATATATATATTTAAAAAAAATTAAGAATGAGAAGCAATTGGATAAGATGGAGCATGCCTGTATTCCCAGCATATGGAAAATGGAAGGGAAGGGTCAGGAGTTCAAGGTCATCCTCAGCTACACAGCGACGGCTTAAATTTGCAATAGAAAATTGTCTTCAGAAATTGAAAGAAAGCTGGACCTCGCCTGGGCAGCACAGTAGGGTGAGAGCAGGGGAGCAGGCCTTGCCACTCGGCTGCCATGAGGTGGCCTGGACAGGGCAGAGATGCTCTCTGTCCCCTTGCCCTTCAGACACGTGAGGCAGTTGGGAGAGATGACCTTGGGTTCTGAGCCTCTGAGCTGGGCCCTGACCCCAACAGCACTCAGGAGAGTGGGCCCTGCACCTTGCCTGGACAGCACAGCAGGGCTGGTCCTGACTGAGGATGTGGGAGTGAGCCAGCCTCGAGGGGGAGAGCTGGCTCTGCCACTGGCCATGAGGTGGTGTAAGACCCCCCAAAACCGAGGGTGCCCCAGCACCCCATGCCTAGGAAGGCGACACCCAAATCACTGGCGAGAAACGGTCTCGATGCAATAACATGAGGATTTCTTTATTCCAGAATTCTGGGGTCCACAGCTGTACACCACGCAGGGTTAGATGACTATGGACCCCGAGTGCCGAATTGAGACAGCTTTTATAAGTTTACAACAAAGCCCGCGAATCATAAACCAATCATTTCTTAGCATGGAGAGCTCGAGAAATGAGAGCCAATCAATTTGTACCACTCCATTAGTTTTTAGGCCAATCAGTTTAAATTATCGGAGCCCGCGCTCAGTGGACCAATTAGTTTCCTATTTTCTTGGATATCTATAGCTGCGTGAACTCCTGGATAGGGGTAATGGCGTAAGCAGTTTACAGAAGCAAGATAAGCTTAGCTCATTTCCAGTAACCTTACAGGGCCAGGATCACCTCTATTCAAGGCCTTTTTGCTAGCTCTAAACAAAGGGCAGGCTCTGGAATATGAAGTGTTTGGGGCTCCTTAGAAGGCTGGAGTTAGGCTGTATTTTCTATTCTTTCAGTGGTATGGGTGAGAGGGTGATGCCCTCTCCCTCTTTACTCCTCACAACCTGGCAGCAGTCAGAAGACTGGCTGTGAGGTGATGAAAGCAGGTGAACTGACCTTCTCCCTCTCAGGCTCACTGCAGTGCTCAGGAGAGTGGGCCCTGCTCCTCATCTCCGTGGCACAATAGAGCTGGCCCTGATGGACAGATGTGAGAGAGCTGGCCCTGAGGGTGAGAGCAAGGGAGAGTTGGCTTTGACACTTGTCTAGCATGATGTGGTATGGATTTGTGTGTGTGTGTGTGTGTTTCCCCCCTCCCCAATTGCCAACTGGAGTAGCAGAAGTTTCTGATCCATTGGCTCTCAGCACTTGCAAGAGTGGCCCTGCACTTCACCTGGGCTACTGAGTGGAGTTGACCCCTGATAGGGAGGGCACAATCAGAGGTGAGCCAGTCAGAGGGTTCGAGAGTAGGAGAGCTAGCCCAGCCCCTCAACAGGCTGTAACACTTGGAAGAGTGGGCCTCGAAACCTTGACTGGGCAGCTCAGTGGAGCTGGCTCTGGAGACATGGATGTGGATGAGCTGTCCCAGAGGGCATGGGAGCAGGAGAGCTGATGCTGCCTCCCGTTGACTGCAGCATTGGGTGGTCTAGCCAGAGCAATGCTAAAAAGGTGTCCCTGGTGGTATGCTAAGGGAGAGCCTGCAGCCTGACCAGCTGGACTACTACCACGCAGGCCCAGATTCAGGGCTCTGCCTTGGCCCACCCCAACATCTATATCATTTGTAAATGGTTGGGAGGTGTTGAAAGGGCCAGTTCTGTCCTAAGGCTTCAGGGTCTCCATGACACAGGGCAACATCAGGATGAATGGAAGGAGTCCCAGTGAGGATCTGATGTTAATGATGTCACAGAAACGGGAGATCTGGAACCAGACCAATGACTCATCGCAATGAAAATTCACAAGGGAAGATGTGTGGACAGAGAGACACACTGTGACATAACTACAGCTTCCATGGTGAGATGGCTCAGCGGTTAAGGACACTTGCCCCTCTTCCAGAAGACATAGGTTTGGTTCCCAGCACCTAGCTGGTGGCTCACAATCATCCACAATGTCAGTTACTGGGAATCCAGTGCCCTCTTCTGAGCTTTGAAGGGACAAACCATATGCATGTGGTGTATTCATATACATGCAAGAAAAACACCCATACACATATAAATAAACAAATAGACAAGTAAATATTAAATAGAATGTTGAAGAGTTGGAGGGTAGGGGCAGCAGATACAAAGATTTTCACATAAAGAACACATAGGAAAAAGTAAGAAATAGTTATAGATAAAAAGAATTGAAAACAGCCGGGAGGTGGGGGGCGCACGCCTGTAATCCCAGCACTCTGGGAGGCAGAGGCAGGCAGATTTCTGAGTTCGAGGCCAGCCTGGTCTGCAGAGTGAGTTCCAGGACAGCCAGGGCTATACCAAGAAACCCTGTCTCCAAAAAACCAAATCCCAAAAACCAAAAAAAAAAAAAAAAAAAAAAAAAAAAAAAGAATTGAAAACAAAATAAAGCAGTGAAGTCCATCTGTATTTTTGTTAATAATAATTACAACTGCTAGTATTGGGAAGCCTGGGAGGAGGGGCTGTTTATGCAGACTGCTGGGGAACTGAGGGAGGAACGGTTGGGAGAAGGTCTGGACTGGGAACTGGGAGGAGCAGTTGGGAAAATAATTAGATCAGGGGTCTCTCTCTCTCTCTCTCTCTCTCTCTCTCTCTCTCTCTCTCTCTCTCTCTCCTCCTTTCCCTCCTATCTAGTATTTGGGGGTGAAACCAGGGGGATAAAGGGTAGGAAAGAAAAGAAAAAAAACCACAAAGTAGTAAAGACCAGATACAAATAATAATTATAACTGTCACCTCTAGCTTTATATAAAATTAAAACATGATCAACACAAGCCAGAATTCCAGCGTGTAGGAGATTGAGGCAGGAGGATCACAAGTTTAAGGTTATTCTTAGTGAGTTACAAGACAGTCTTGGCTATGTGACGAAGGAAGGAAGGACGGAAGGAAGAAAGAGGAAGAAAGGAAGAAAGAAAAGAAGGAAGAAAAGAAGAATGAAAGAAAAAAGTAAAGGAAGAAAGAAAGAAAGAAAAGAAAAGAAAGGACAAACTATCAGGGTCATGGGGCTCAAGCAAGGTCAGAGTTTCAAATTGCTAAGTATAGTATACATTGGTTCTGTTCATTCATAGAGCAACTTAATGGTGAATATAAAAGCTATAAAAATATCTGTAGCAGACACTCTAAGTGCCTTTCCCATTACCATCTGCTTTCACTTCTAAATTCAAAGGTTATTTTTCCTCTTGTACATTTTTGTTCCATAGAACAAGCTCAGATTACATATACTGGGCATGCTAAGAGTGCCAGGGAGCTAATATGTTCTAGAAACATCTTTCACATTATGACAACCAGGCAGTTGACGCATAATACTCCAAGTTCTTTGCCTTATGGTTTGGAAAATTTGACAGTATGCTCTGTGCGGACTGCCTCCCCAGGTTCCCCCATGGGCCTCAGGTTTAATAGTCTGTGTGGTAAATGGCTGATGATAAGCCCCTTAGTGGCTTCCTTTTCCCCTCTCTTCCTTTGCTGCTCTCTAGTGTTTCCTGGAATCACCTCCCATATCAAATACTTGGGCTCCACTCAAATCTCTATCTCAGGATTTCCTGCTTAGAGAAACTGAAGGGAGATAACAGCAGGATCTTTTCCCAAACAATTTTATTTTTAGCTATATATATTTTTTAATCCTTTGAAAGGAAAAAAGAGCCAGTGTGCAGACATGGGCATGTTCCTGTGGGCCTGTAAGTCCAGTGACTTTGGGAGCTGAGGCAAAAGGATCTCCAGCTTAAGGACTGCTTGGGGCAATTTAGCAAGCCCCCTTTTCAAAATAAAAATTCAAAGGGGGATATAGCTCATCAATAGAGTGCTTTCCCGGCATAACAAGACTTTGGGTTCAGTTCCAGGCAAAAAAGAGGGAGGAGATATGTCAAAAAAACAGATATTACAATGCTTTACTATAACAGAGAAATGGAAATAGTTGAAGCCAGGCATGGTAGTGCATGCCTTTAATCCCAGCACTCAGGAAACCGAGGTAGACAGATAGATCTCTGTGAGCTTGAGGCCGGTGTGGTCTACATAATGAGTTCTGGGAAAGCCAGGGCTACATTAAAAAAATAAAAAACAAAAACATGGGTTGGAGAGATGGCTCAGCAGTTAAGAGCACTGACTGCTCTTCTGGAGGTCTGGAGTTCAATTCCCAGCAACAACATGGTGGCTCACAACCATCTGTAACAAGATCTAATGCCTTCTTCTGGTGTGTCTGAAGAAAGCTATAATTGTACTCATATACACACAATAAATAAATAAATCTTTAAAAAAAACCTGTTTCCCCAGAAAACAAAACAAACAAACAAACAAACAAATAAATAAATCAATAAATGAAGGAAGGAAGGAAGGAAGGAAGAAGAGAAGAAAAAGAAGGAGGGGGAGGAGGAGAAGAAGCACTTGTAATATTCAAAAGGATTCACTCAGTCACTCTTTGTCTCATTGATTTTGTTTTTATTGCCTCTGGGCATTCCTGGCACTCCAAGTACTAACTGGAATGCTGCACGGTTGACTAGAAAAGGATAGACAGGAAGAGAGCAAAACCCTAAACCAGAGCAGCCTCAGAGAAAGGCAGTGCAGAGCACAGAAGTGAGGTTTCTCGGAAGGCCAGAGTCAACAGAACCAAGTGACCCACTGGCTAGAGGACCTAGAGGGCAGAGATATGTTGCCGAGAATTTCCTGGTTTGGGTGTGGGTGAATGAGTGATTGTCATTAATGATGTCTTTAACTGGAACAGAGAATTCAGGAGAAGAAGCAGGTTCTAAAGATAAGTCTTTCATTCAGATTTGGATGCAGAGTCTAAGAAGACTGAATAGACTGTACTAATATTACATGGCTTCTATGGGTCCTCAGAGTAAGTCTAGGACTTCTGTCTAAGAGTTCCCTCATTCAAAAAGAGGCAAACAAGCCAACTACAGAAAACATAAAGAACACTTTGCACCTTACAGGATTTTATCTGTGTGTGCATGTGTGTGTGCATGTGTGTTCTGTGGTCTGTATTCAGGGCCTGTGCAGCTGGGCTGGGCAAACCTCCTCCACTAAGCTGCACCCCAAGTTCCCCTTTTTGAGGTCCTGGGGAATGAACCCAGGCCATCTGCATGCTATGCACACTCAGTACCACAGAGCCACACTTCTAGCCCGTAGGATGTCCTCAGGCCTCATCCTAGGAGTTACACACTAGGAATTCTGCAGGAACTCTTCTGTGGACACTGCCTTTTCCTTTCATATTGCTGTGGTCACAGACTCTGCTCCTGTTCTCCCTCACACCATACTTTTCTCTAAGAAATGGATCTGGGCTCTCAAGAAAATGATCGCACCCTTTGGAGTATTTCTGCAAGGTTAAAGAGTTTTACTTTTGCTGAAGGGAAGGGTGTGAACCTATACTGAAGCAAACAAGCATGCAAGCACACCTAAAGTCCACTGCAATCTTATGCCTAATGCGAAGGGGGTCTCATGTCTCGCTCTCAAGTAGTCAGATGTGGTCAAATTCTTAAATGATTTGGCTATTACTGAGCAGAGCAAGCAGAAATAAATAAAATAAGCACATATTTTGATTTCAAAAAGAGCTGACCAGGCTGGAGATATGGCTCAGTGGTTAAGAACACTGATTGCTCTTCCAGAGGTCCTGAGTTCAATTCCCAGCAACCACATGATGGCTTGCAACCATCTGTAACGATTTTGGTGTATCTGAAGACAACTATAGTGTACTTATATACGTTAAATAAATTAAAACAATGTAAAAAGTACTGACCTTAGATGGATTTTAATTTCCGCCAAGTGGCTTGAATTTCTGTATGCATTTTGTCTTATTTAACCCTTTGTTTGCCTTTCCCACACCTCGCCACATTTCTTCTCTGTTCATCTTCCTCTGCCACCTCCCTCTGTTCCTTTAGTCACCCAATTCAAAGTCCCTTTCGGACTAAGCGATGTCAATTAGAGGCTATGCCTAGCCTTTTTGAGGAGGAAGTGCTAATGGGAATGGGTGTGGTTTATTGATGCCTTGACTGTTTCACCTGCTTGAAATTCCGTGGGAATGTGGGAAAGCAGAGGAAGCATGAAAGATCACGCCACACGCCACAAAACGGCCCCAGTGTGTTGTCTGCCCCATGGAAGCTCTCATGATTCTCTGACAGTTCTCCTGAGAGGCTCTGAGCCCCAGTTTGCCCAAGACCCATAACTGGTCTCCTCTGCGTGGTAGGATTTGTTTCTTGTTTTCTTACTGTTACAAAATACCCAACAAGTAGCAAACTTAAAGGAGAAAGGGTTTATTTTGGCTCAAAGTTTGAGGGTATAGATCATTATAGAAAAGCCACCCAAGGTGGCAGGATTTTGAGGCAGCTGGTCACATTGTATCTGATGAAAGGAAAGCAAAGTGGTGAAATGCCGCCCACAGCTAGCTTTCTTTTTACGCAGTACAGGACACAAACCTGGTGCCACCTCTTTGGGATGCATCTTCCTACCTGGTATCCCTCACAGCTATGACCAAGAGGCTTGTCTCATCGATGCTTCTAGATCCTGTCAAGGTGAGTGAGTCATCACAGTAGCGTGCATCTGGCCAATCGGTTAAAGCATTCTCGGAATCTAAGCACCGGGGAGGTAGCGGTAGGAGGGTTGAGTTGAAGCCTTGGCTTACATAGCAAGACTGTCTCTGTCAAAAAGAAAATCTTCCATTTTAACCAACTGTGGGGGATTGCATCACTCAGCATGCTTTGGGCTTCACGGAACATAAAACCAGGAATGAAGACTGGTTTTAACCAGATGGAAATGTTAGTGAGATCACACTGCAAGGCAATCAGAAGGGCAGACGAGTCCTAATTAACCTAGTGACTCTGATGCTGTTTCTGTGGAAATTTCTCAGGCATTACCTTCTGCCTGAGGGCTGCCTTTATTCTCTACAGTGGATCATAGATACTCGCCCTAGGAGAGGTGCAGTGATTCTCAACTCTCCTAATTCCTTTTAAGACAGTTGCTCATGGTGTAGTAACCTCCAACCATAAAACTATTTTCACTGTTACTTTATAACTGTAATTTTGCTACTGTTATGAATTATAAGATCTGTCTTTTCCAATGGCTTTTAGGTGACCCTAAAGAGGGTCACCTGTGAAAGGGTCAGTTGACCCCAAAGGGGTCATGATCCATAGGCTGAGAACCCCTGGTTTAGAGAAGTAAGGAATACACCTATGATTGTTTTTTGCCACATCACACAAGGCTTTATAGAAGTGGTTAAATTCCTGGCTTTGAGATGGAGAGATAACCCTGTGGAAGGCATTGTAACCACAAGGGTCCCCCAAAAAACCCTAAGAGGGAAGTAAAATGTCTAAATCAAAAAAGCAGGTGATAGACTGGTCAGAGTGACACATTACTAGAACTTTCTCCCTTGTGGCAGAAGGCTTGCGGTCATGAACTGATGGAGCAAGGTCTGTTTGGAGTCCTGAGTTCAGAGATTTGGGATCAGGACACCTGGTTTTGCCACTCTGGACCTGAGGCATATGCATGCACGGTAGAAAAGGCCTGTTTCCTTCCTTGGTGGCCAGGAAGCACAAAGAGAAAGGGACCAGGGCCCCAGTAGCCTCTCCAAGAATAGCTTCTTTCAAAAAAACAAACAAACAAACAAAAAACAAAACCAAAAAAACAACAATTAACAAAACCCATCTCAGATGTATATATAGCAACAGAAAGTCTGGTAAGGCAATAGCAGTTGTGGTTGCTCCATGTTCCCCACTTTGTGTTGGGGCCAGGTCTTAGTACAGTTTTAATTTGCAATCCCTGGTGACTACCAATACTGATGTTCATCTGTACATTGGCTATTGAAATATCATCTTTAAAAAAATCCCATTCAAATAAATGTCTTATCCATTTTCAGATTGTGCTTCCTTCTTCCCTCTCTTCCTTCCTTCCTTCCCTTTTGTTTTGTTTTTCTGAGACAGAGTTTCTCTGTGTAGCCCTGGCTGGCCTTGATCCACCTGCCTCTGCCTCCCCAGTGCTGGGAGTAAAGGCATGAGTCACTACCACCTGACATGTAGGCATTCTTTATACACTTGGGCCTGATTCCTTTCTTGTGTTCATTGTAAAACCTCCTCCACTAGGGCTTAATCATTTCCTTTTTTAAAATTATAAATTTAAGCTGGGTGTGGTGGCAATACCTTTAACGCCAGCCCTCAGGAGGCAGAGGCAGGCAGGTCTCTGTGAATTCAAGGACAGCCTAGTTTACAAATCAGGTTCCAGAACATTGAGGGCTGTACAGAGAAAACTCAAAAAACAATAAATAAATAAATTAATTAATTAATTAATAGAAATTATAAAATTAGGCCAGGGAAATAGCTCACTAGGTAAGGTTGTTTGCTGCCAAGTGCAGAGACCTAGTTTGATCCCCAGAACTCACATGATGGACAGAAAGACCTGACTTAGGAACGTTCTGCTTCCCATTGCACATAAATGGCCCAATACATACAAATAAATAAATAAGTGTCAAAAATTTAAATGATAAACTACTTATATAGAACTATCGAGCTAAAAACTATTTTTTAAAAACTTCTTTTAAAAGGCAGACAGGGTAGAGGATATTAGCTCCACTTTACAGCAGATATGAAAACATAGCTTTTATCTTTAATATAAGACAGACCTGAGATATAAACTCTAGGCTTCTACATCCATAACTGTGTTTCCATGCCTTTGTGATATGGCATTTTAGAGTAATCTAATTTTGCAATGCTTTACAATGTCAGAGTAACATGTATTACATCTGTCCCTGGCGGGTTAGCTCTAGAGACAACCAGCTTTATTAATCGTCATATAACAAGAGAACATTGTCATACTCTAACTTAATTTCAAAGCTATATTGGAGAGCACCAGGAGCTAAAACCACAGCAAGGCTGGTCTGCCCCGGCTGGCCTTAAACTTACCAGAAAGCCAATGATGACCTTGAACTCACCCCATGTCCTCAGTGCTAGGATTATAGGTGTGGACCACCATGCCAAGCAAACACATTTTAAAGTGAGCCTGGAGCATCCTCACTAACTGTTTAGATGACAGGCTGGGGCTCTGAGTGAGGGGGATGAGGGAAGGCTTATTTAGGAGTGGTCACTGAGGGGAAAAGAAAGTGACATCAGAATCACTTTCTTCAAAATCAACAACCCCAGAGCCCTGTTGATGGCCTGCCACATCCTTACCAGCAGGTCAAAGGGCAAGGCTTCTTTCAGACTATTGAAGAAAAGGCTCACATATGGTGATGGCCTGAGACCTACAAAATACAAACAGTGCTGATTTTACTCATTCTGAACCAATTGAAATAGCCCTGCTTTTCCTAATATGGGTTTTAAGGAAAAGACTGACTACCAGAGAAACCAGAAAGTTCCATCTGGAAGCTAGGAGGTAGAAGGCTTTGTGGCATTTCTTGGAGTTTATAGATGGTACAAAAATTAACATAGTCTACCACTGTGAGTTCATAGATGGTACCAAAAATAACATAGTCTACCACTGTGTTATTAGAAAACACGTAAGTTTTCTTGAAAGGGGAAGCTACTTGGTAAACATTGGTCTCCAGAACTTGGGACCAGAGACAAGGGTTAGTGGGCATGAGGTATCATTACATCAGATGCACAAGTCTCTGAGGGTAAGGGCTTATGGACCTCCCTAAAAGCACAAGCATGTCTTTCTAGTAAAAGTTACCTCCTTTCTCAAACCCTAAGTTATAGGAAAGACCCTAAGTCAGATGCAGAGTAGAACACAGATCACCTGGAGCCAACCACATCTGAGCACTCAGTGGATTGACAGCAGAGGACAGTTTGCTTTTGTGCTACTTTTTTTCTTTCTAATTGTATTTTGGGTCTTTGCAAACCAAGGCTTTGGGGATATTCAGGTTCAATATGGCCTCTGGTTTGGTCCTCAACATCATCAGTTCTGGGGAGTCTTGTGTGTATGCCTTTGTCATCTAGTTGTAACCATTAAACCCTGGGACAGAAGACATAACAAAACAGGACCCCTTCCTTCACAGTATGTTCTGATTTCAGAGGAAGCCAACATGTAAAACAATGGGATATCTCCCTGGAACTGGAGGGTGTTGAGATTTGCCTACTATGAGCAGAACCTAATGTCTTCCTGCTGACCCCCCCCCCCCTTTTTGGTCAGTAGGGTCTGCTAAGCTAGAAAGGAATCTCTAAAATACATGGTAACATTTCCAAATGCCATATACTACTACAGTGTATTGTGCTTGGGTTTCTGGGTCTGCTTTGACATCTAATGAGCTGGTTGGTAAAGGCACCTTCACAGCCAGATGATCGCATCTCTCTGAGGAAATCCAAAGCCTTGGGAAGAGGGAAGAACTATGGCCTTTCCTGGAAATCAGGCACCAGCAGGCAACTTGTGAATGAGATCTTTTGAGTAAACAATACCAAATCTCACCAGGGCAGTGGTGGTTCAGGCCTTTAATACCAGCATTTGGGAGGCAGAGGCAGGTGGATTTCTGAGTTCGAGGCCAGCCTGGTCTACAGAGTGAGTTCCAGGACAGCCAGGGCTACACAGAGAAACCCTGTCTTGAAAAACCAAAAAACCAAAACAACAACAATAAAATAAAACAAATCTCCCTGGTGTTCCTCTGTCGCTGTGCTCTGTGGTAGACAGATGATCTTTTCACCTTGACATGTTATCAGTCAGACTTCAGATTCAGAACTCCTGGGGTCACTATAGGCTTTTGTGACAGCGACTTTTTATGCTTTGGTAAAGGAGTGACTTTGGCAAAGACTAGGCAAGTTCTTCCGGTGAAGTTCCACAGCAGTCTCTACAGAGTAAACATACTGATCCTGTGGGTGGAACCACAAAGGCTATAGGGTGTTCAACTGGTCTTTCCACAGCATAGAGGTCACTGCTACTTGTCTGATACAGAGCAGGATTCTTCACAGAACTGGCTCCAGTTGTCTATATGTGATTCTTCTCTTTCACTCTTCCTTGGCCAGAAGCATGACCTTGGCCTGGAGAGTCGATGACTTGACAAGCCTTCCTCCATTTCCAGATTTCTCAGGAGCCAAAGGCTTCTTTCTTCTTTACCCTTGAGCCACTATTTGTTCAGTGCTGTCACCCTGTGCTTTGGTCAATGCCATTTTGGCTCAGCAGAAATAGTTGATTTTATTTTCTTTGCTTTTTCTTTAGTTTCTTAAAACAAGATCTCATGATGCCCAGGGTAGCCTTGAACTCTCCAGGAAGCAGAGAATAACCTTGATTGCCTGATCTTCCTGCCTCTGCTAGACCTACCAGGAATGATAGTGCATGTGTGTGTGTGTGTGTGTGTGCCTCTATAATTCCATAGCTTGGGAGGTGAAGCAAGATTAATTTAAGGCCAGTCTTGGCTACATAGAAAATTCCAGACTAACCTGGGGTATATGAGACTTTATCTCAAAATAAATTAAAAAAGAAAAGAAGGAAAATAGCTGACTTTACAATTTATTTATTAACTTTTGGGACAGTGTCTCACTCTATAGCTCAGGATAACCTAGAACTTACTATATAGCACAGGCTTGGCCCCAAACTCATGACAATTCTTGTACTTTAGACTTCTAAGTACTAGATTTACAGGCATAAGCCATCACAGATGACTAAATTTAGAGTTGTATGAGGTTTCTTTTTCTTCCTACCATGTCAGTATGTTTAATTAGAAAAGAGCAACTACTTGGTAATTTTTTGTTTGTGGTGTTGGGGATGGAATAGGATCCTGAACATGCTAGGTAAATTATATTATCTACCACTAAGCCACAGTCCCAATCACAGAATAGTCTAAACAGAAAAAAAAAACAAAACCCTACTGTAAAGAATAGTTCAGTGGGGGCTGAAGAGATGGCTGAGTGGATAAGAGCACTGACTGCTCTTCCAGAGGTTTTGAGTTCAATTCCCAGCAACCACATGGTGGCTCACAACCATCTGCAATGGGATCTGATTCCTTCTTCTTGTGTGCATAAAATAATAATTTTTTTTTTTACAAAAAGAATAAGTATAGTGGGTTGGAGTAGCAAAGATGTACTAGTGAAAAGTTTAGAGAACTCAAAAGGATGTGGGGATAAGAGAGGAGGGGCCCAGTATTCTAGGAAGAGCACTCTTCCCTCCCCTCCCTTCTAGCCCTAGCGAGCCTGCAACCAAGGCCTCTCTGGGGAAGGCACTGCCTCTGGTTCACTGAAGGGAGGATGAGTCCCTGTGATACTGCACTGGGAAAACATGCTGAAAACCTCGTGCAGCTAGCTGTCAGAACTAATCAGGATCTCGGTGGCCTAGGGAAACAGCAGTTCAGTTAGCATGGTGGCTCATATGTGTAGCCTTGGTACCCAAAGCCAGAGATGCTCCATTGAAAATATTTTAAAAACTAAACCAAACCAAGCAAAACTGCTCAGAGTATATTCTCTCACCAATGTAGAGGCCAGCAACCAGCAACCCATGACCAGAGTCAGCAGGCTCTGCTTCCTCTAGGGGTTCAGCATGGGACCTCACTTGGTTTCTTCCACCTTCTGGGGCACCAAGTGTGTGTGTTCCTGTGCTTACTGGATCTATTTTTCTTCTCTCTCTCTCTCTCTCTCTCTCTCTCTCTCTCTCTCTCTCTCTCTCTCTCTCTCTCTCTCTCTTCTCTCTCTCTCTCTGTCCCCCCACCCCCATAATCTAAGATGATCTCATCTTAAATTACTTACTTTAATTACATCTGCAAAAGCCATTTCCCCCCCCCCCCCCCATGGAAGGCCATATCCACAGGTTCTAGGAAGGAATATCTAGAAAGGCCAACACTCTGCTCTCTAGAGCTCGTTGCCAGTCATCTAAGTTGGAAACTGCTCATGGAAAAATATTTCACTGACTAGTTCCTGCTGCAAAACCTCCCGAGGAATAGGGTACTAGGATGGCACTGGGTGGTGGGGACTGTTGACTACTGCAGAGTAAAGCTGTCTTAAGAGGGGCAAAAGAGTCCAGAAACTGATTTCACTTCAGCAGTGTCTCACCACTGAACCTGGGTCCTCTGTAAGAGTTAACAGAAAATCTTTTTTTGTTGTTGTTTTTTTGTTTTTGTTTTTTGGATTTTTTTTTTTTTTTGAGACAGGGTTTCTCTATATAGCCCTGGCTGACCTGGAACTCACTCTGTAGACCAGGCTGGCCTCAAACTCAGAAATCCACCTGCCTCTGCCTCCCAGAGTGCTGGGATTACAGGCGTGCACCACCACTGCCCGGCTTAACAGAAACTCTTAACTGCTGAGCCAACTCTCCAGGCCATAATATTTGGTCTTTGGCTTTTTTTTTTTCTTATTTATTGCAAGATAATGTTTCTCTATTTAGCCCTGGTTGTCCTGGAACTTGTTCTGTAGACCAGGCTAACCTTGAACTTGAAGATCCAATTTCCTCTGCCTTTTAAGTGCTGGGATTAAAGTTGTCTGCCACCATGCCCAGCCAGTGTCTCTCTTTGTAGCCCTGGTTGGCCTACAACTTACTATGTAGACCAGGCTGGCCTTGAACTCACAGAGATCTCCTGCCTCTGCCTCCAGACTGCTGAGATTAATGGCATGTACCACCACACTGGGTGGTGGTCAACATCGTTGTTGTAAAATACTTAACCAGCTTAACTGAAGCCGGCAGAGACACACTTTATGGGTTCAAAATAAAGCATGAGTCCTCGTCTTAATCCCATGTGGTTCACAGCTGTACTCGGTAACTGTTAGCAACTTCAGAGAATCAAAGTGCCTTATGTGGCTTTGGAGATGTCACAATCTTGTTATGGTCCCGAGGTGGCATTAACCTATTAAATACAAAGTGAGATACTCTATGTGGCTACCATTTCTAAGTAAAATATCCATAACTTCTTAAACTTTATAGTTTTATTGAGGTTGGCATAAAGTTAAAAAAAATCTTACATGTGCTGCTCATTGATTAATACACACAAAACATGAGTATATTATGTTCAATACCGTGCTTAAAGATGTAAAATATCGGGGCTGGAGGGATGGCTCAGTGGTTAAGAGCACTGCTCTTCTAGAGGTCCTGAGTTCAAATCCCAGCAACCACATGGTGGCTCACAACCATCTGTAATGAGATCTGATGCCCTCTTCTGGTGTGTCTGAAGATAGCAAATGTACTTATATATAATAAACAAGTAAAATCTTAAAAAAAAAAAAAGATGTAAAACATCCTCATGATTCTGGAACAACCAATCCCCCCCCCCCACCCCACTATTCCATCTGCCCCAGCATTACTCACTACTCTGCTCTTAAACTTCAAGTAAATGAGACATACGATACATCTGGCCCTTCCTAGTAGAACACCACTTGGGAACAGCACCATATGTGCACCCTGGATGACTGTGTAAGTCTGCCGCTTGATAGACTAGTCAGTTTATCCTTCCAGAAATACAGTAACATTGTCAGGAATATGTTACACAAGCCTTTAATCCTAGCCCTTGGGAGGCAGAGGCAGGAGGATATCAAGTTTAAGACCATACTGGACTACAATGTAAGACCCTACCAAAACAAAACGCAACAAGCCACACAAACCAGGCCCATCATCCCAGCTACGTGGAGAACTGCAAGTACAGGCTTGATTCGGTTTCAGAGCAAGTTCGAGACCAGCCTGCTGAATTTAGGGAAACCCTAACATTAAAATCTAAAGAAGAATAACCTTTATGTGCATGATGATCTTGCAGGCACGTATTACACCACGTATGTGCTTGGCATCTGTGGAGCCTAGAAGAGGGCATCAGACCCCTGAGCATGGAGTTACAGATGGTTGTGAGCAGCCACACCAGTCCTCTGAAACAGTACCCAGTGCTTTGAACTGATGAGGCAGCCTAAATTGAAAAGGTTGACAGACAGACAGACAGACAGACAGAGAGATGAGAGAGAGTGTGTTGGGGCTACAGCTAAGTAGAGAGTTTGCTTAGCATATGCAAGGCCCTGAGTTCACATGGAAGCCACAGCTTGGAGGTTGGGTTGGTCTTGGCGACCTTTTCAAACTAAAACCAACCAACTGACCAACTATAAAAACCAACCCAACCCCAACCAATCAAACCGAAGAATGTTCCTTGATGACACCAACATTCTACTTGTGCTTTGCACCCCACAGCAGCCACGAGCCCCGTGAGGCTGCTGAGCAGGTAAGCAGACAGACACTGAGACATGGAATTGCTATATTTAGGGATTTTATTCTTTGTGCCCAGTGCTGGGGTTGAATTCCAATTCCAGAACAGAGTTAAGTGTCGATAAAACTTTCAATTCAATACTGGACACCACAGTTCATGCTTCTTTACCCCTTCACAGTTCTTCACTTGATCTTGGCCAAAAGGCCCAGAGGCATTTTTTCACATCTCTTAAGATTATCAGATGGTTAAGATTTTTTAAGCACGTGAATTCACCAACTTTGAGTTATCTTAAATCTGAGGCAAAACGATTTCCGGAGCCAGGCGCTTGTTTCGTAGAAGGGGACTTTACATGTGCTTTGAACAGACAACACTAACTTTGGAGCTGTGAGTTGTGCTCTAAACAAGACATATTCTCCTAAATGCCTTCCCTTTTCCTATAGCGATTTGTTGGGCACAAAACTTGTTGAGATTGACATCACCCTAATGTGTTTCAAAGTTGAGCAGAGGCCATTAGACTAACTTAGATAGTATTTAAGTAGAACTTAGATAGATACTGCAGTTTAAGAAAAAACTTGAGGACTACGGAGAAAAGGAGAACTGGAACTGCGAGGAAGACGGAGCTGGCCAGAGACTTTCCGGGGACTTTCTCACCTCCTGGGCTGGGCTAGGCTCTGTCCAACGTAGCACCAGGGTGGCGCCCGGCCCCGCCCCTCCCACCTGGGCAGTCTCTGGACCACGCCCCCGCCTGCCCCGCCCCGCCTCCTCCACGACGTCCGACCCACGCGGCGCCTAGGCGGCGCGCTGACGTTCGACGCTCCAGGTACTTTCCCCAAGGCCGGCTTGGCTCAACGTGGGGGCGGGGCGGGGCGCGGAGCGCGCATGCGCCACAGTGCCAGCGCTCTCCCCGGATAGAGCGGGGCCCGAGCCTGTCCGCTGTGGTGGTTCCGCTCGCGCTCCCCCGCCGCCATGTCGGCTACCATCGAGCGGGAGTTCGAGGAACTGGATGCTCAGTGTCGCTGGCAGCCGTTATACTTGGTGAGTCTCAGGCCCGCGCGGCGTTCCGGTCTTCCGAGGATCCGAGCTCGCGCCTGTCGGCTCCGTGTCACCTCCCCCGCCTCCCGCTCGGGCGGAAGTGGCGAGCGCGGGCCGCGTCAGGGGCGCGCCTGCGCGGATAGTCCTCACCTCTGTGAGGCTTTAGAAGGGAAGCTCCGAGGTGGCTGTAGGCAGTTGGTTCTGAGGGCGGCGCCACAGCGGCGCCTGCTGGCTGCCCGGCCGGCCTCGGCGTGCGGTGCGCTGGGTGGAGGGTCGAGGGGCATCCGGCGCGGGGTGGGACGGTCTCCAGCTTCCTCGCTGACCGCGTTCTTGTCGGCCGATGTTCGGTGGCGGAGCGCGCTGGTAGCCGGAGCAGCGAAAAGGGCGAGAGAGCCCTCTAATCTGGGCCAGCGAAGGCAAAGCGGGGTCTCAGGGGTCTCGATCACTTGCGGTATCCCGGGGGCCTGTGGCGATACCAGAGCCGGTGCTGAAGCGGCGGCGAGAGTTCCTGAGGGGTCTGGGATCGCCAGTCTTTTCATTGGCTACTTTCTCCGGGAGAGCGGGTCATCTTCTGCTAGAGCTTCCCGGAACAACAGAGGCTTTGGTTGTATTATCATTGATTAAAGTAGCGTCCTCTTTAGAATTTCCTTTGCTTAGGCATACTTTACAGATGTATATATAGAACCACAGATCTTTATATGAGCTTTGCACTTGGTTGCATTTCCCAGATGAGTGCACCGGTCGTAGTAGCACTCAAAGTAACCAACAATTCTTTCGGTCCAAAAGAGGCCACATGTTTATAGGCCGCCGCTGTGCCCTGTCACCAGAGAATAACTAGTCAGCTCATACTAAAATAATCTTTACTATGAATGCTTGTGACTACCTTTTTACAGCGTGTGGGTTACCTTTTAATCCAGGCAAAACTTTCACCCCTTAAAAATGATTGATTGCTAATCATTAACGTCTACCCAAGATCAACTTTAGTGAATGATGAATTGTTAAACATGTCTCCTATGTTTTGGCTCATTACTACAGTACAGAAAGAAGCTAGAAAGCTTTCTTTTAGCTCTGGATGACTCTGGATTTTCACCATTCCATTTAATTAGATGACAGTAAAATTTTGTTTTGTTGAGGACTTCAATCCTCCTTTGAGATAAGGTCTCAGTCTATAACTTTTGCTGGCCCAGAACTTGCTTTGTAGATCTGCCTGACCTTGAACTCAAAAATAACCCCCTCCACCTTTGCCTCCTGAGTGCTGGGATTAAAGGTGTGTGCCACTATGTCTGGTAGAACAGATTTTCTTAAACTACGGACTATATTAAATACCCTGATGTACCAGGCTTAGCATAAGGCACTAGTTATCTTCATCATTACAGGGAGGTAGGCATGCCCCTTTGCTTTTCGTGGAAATCAGAGGACAACTTTCAGAATTTCGTTCCATACCATGTTGGGCCTGGAGATCGTGTAGAATATGTGTTATGCTATATATTGTTTTGTAACAGGATCACACTGTAGCCCAGACTGGCTTTGAAGTCCAAGTCTAACTACCAGTGTCTAAGTTCTGGAAAGAAATGGTAGAAATTCTTAAATGCAAATTCTAGTGGGTGTGTGTGAACTTTTCATGTTCCCTTTTCTATGGTTACATTAGTTTTAGCAGAGACTGCTTCATGCCAATGCCAAATGCCAAAAGGAGTACTGAGTCAAGAAGGAAGATTGCTGGGTGGTACATGCCTATAATCCCAAAGTTTAAGAGGCAGAGGGAGGTCTGTGAAGTATTTTATTTTTGTTGTTTTTGAGACATGATCTCCGTATGTAGCCTTGGCTGGTCTTGAACTCAGATTGTTGTGCCTCCCAAGTGCTGGGACTAAAGTCATGCACCATCATGTCCAGCACAGATCTGAATTTAAGCTAACTTGGTCTGTATAGTTCCAGGCCAGCCACGGCTACATAGTAAGATCAAGTGTTTCGAGGCCAGCCTGGTCTACAGTGTGGGTTCCAGGACAGCCAGGGCTATACAGAGAAACCCTGTCTCGGAAAAAAAAAAAAAATCCAAAAAAAAAAAACCCAGAAAAAAAAAAAAAAACCCAAGTGTGTATGTATGTATATATGTACACACTTATATACATATACACACACACACACACATAGGTGGGAGGGGGACTGGAGAGATGGCTCTTGGTTAAGAGAGCTTGTTCTTCCAGGTTGATTCCTTCAGGCTTTCAGGGACACCAGTTATGCACATGGTGCCTATTGCAGACAAAATTCAGAAAAAGCCATAAACTCAGAATTAAGAGGGAAAAGTAAAATAATAATAGTAATTACCATTATTACTACTACTATTATTAAGAAAACAAGGGTTAATACTACAACTTAATTTAGCCTAACTTATTTATTTTCTGAGACCAGGTCTTGCTTAGTATCACAAACTGGCCTTTAATTTATTACTAGGTTTGGATTTGTGACAGTCCTTCTGCCTTGCCTTAGTCCCCCAATCGCTAGGATTATAGGGAAGAGCCACCACATATGGCTTAATTGGGTACATACATGAATGCCATTAATGTCTTTGAGAAGTGAGTGAAAGTTGTGATCCCACTTAACAGGAAAAGAAAAAGCACTTACGCTGTTTGGTTGCTCAGCCTGTAACCTGTCAATTAGGAGGCTGAAGCGGGATTGTTGTGAGTTTAAGACTAGCTTGCAGCTGGACTTTGGTGGCCCAGACCTTTAATATCAGCAGAGGCAGTGTGATCTCTCAGTGTGAAGCCAGCCTAGGCTACATAGTGAGTTCTAGGCTACCCAGGACTAAGTAAGATCTTGTGTTGAAATTAAAAAATTCTAACTCAAAGCCAGTTATAGTGGCATGGTTTTAACCCTAATGCTGAGGAAGTGGTTCCAGAAAGTATCTGGAGTTTAAGGTCGTCTCCAGCTACCTGTGGAGTTCTGGGACTGCCTGGGATAATTGAGACTGTGAAAAAATAAAAATTTTGCTGGCAAGGTTGCTCTGTGGGTTAACAGTTGCCTAGCCTGAAAACTTGAGTTCAGTCCTCTGATTCACAAGGAAAAAGAGAATCACTTTTCTTTCACAGATTGTCCTTTGATCTTTATATACCTGCCTTTTTGTGTGCACTCACAGTAGCAAAGTTAAATAAAATGTAATTTTAAACAATCGGAACTTCCGGGAGATAGCTTATTTGTTCAGTGTTGCTGTGAAAGTATGAAGATCTGTATTTAGATCTTCCCAGTTTCCATAAAAAGCCAGTGTGTAGCTCTAACCTTTGTGCTGGGGAGGTGGAGACCTGCAGCTCTCTCTGGAGCTCACTGGCCAGCCAGCCTAGCTGAAGCAGTGAGCTCCAGGGTTAATGAGAGACCTAGTCTCAAAAGAAAAGGGTTTGGGGGCTATAGAGATGGCTCAAGGCTTAGGAACACTTCTCTTGCAGAGGACCCTAGTTCAGTTCCCAGTGTCCACATCAGGTAGCTCAGAACTGCCTGTAACTTCAGTGCCAGGGGATCTGACATCTTCTGTCCTCTATGGGTAGTGCAATCCTGTGCACAGACACTCCTTTACACACAAGGGTAAAGATACTTTTTTATTTTTTTTAAATAAAAAGGTATAGAACTGTCAGTGGTAAGATGATTCAGAACGTGTGTCACCTACCAAACCTGACAGTTTGTTTGATTCTTGGGACCCACATGATGGAAGAAGATAACTGATTCCTGCAAGTTGTTCCCTGACCTCCACATGCATGCCTAGCCTTCATAAGTAAATATCAGAAAAAAATAAATACAGGAAAAATACACTTGTGCTCACTAAACATTTCTTTTTCAAAAATCCTCCATAGACAAGTGCCCAAGATCTTTAAGCAAAATAGTAGTTCTGTGCTGGTACTTTCTTCTCAAGCCCAAGAGCATTAAAACCATGCTATGCACATTGGTGTTACAGTAAAAGCAGGTCAGGAGCCACTGAAGCTAATAATGGAAAGCAAGTCAGGAAGAGTTTGGACTTAATGCTTTCTTAGTATCCATTTCCCCATTCCACAGAAAAGGCTGCTGACAACATCCGTGTTGGCAAGGCTTCTAATTTTGTGAGTCTTGAGGACCTCTTTGGAAGTTTATACTTTGCTTTCTTGTTGACCTCTTGCTATAGTGGGTAATTGTCAGTCTCATAATCTGAAGGTCATGTGTTCTCAAACCTTTAAATGTTTTGTGCTAGTATTTGGCACTGAAGATAACAGTTGAAAGACAATACTCATTAGGGTCCAACCTAGTGAGAGACAAATGGCTAAGCAAATAAAAGCATGAAATTGAGGGGTCTGGTAGGGCTTGGCAAGCAAAGGTGCTAACCAAAGCTGGGCAACCTGAGTGCTCTACTTGGAACCCACGTACAGGTGGAAGGAGACGGCTGACTTCACACTGTTCTCTGCCAGCACGAGCTGTGCATACACAACAGTTTGCTAGTGTTGTATGTTTTGTATGTGAAAGCAGGGCCTGGTGTGTAGTTTGGTGGAGTATTTGCTTGGCCTGCATGTTCAAACCCCAGCAAGATTAGGTGTAATGGCGCATGCCTGGACTCTCAGCACTCTGGAGGTAGAAGCAGAAGGATTAGAAGTTTAGTCATCTTTAGGTACATAACTTGAGATTAACCTGGTCTCAAAAACATGTGGGAGAGTGAGAAGAGGATTGAAGGATAGAAAACAACATGATTAATGTATATGTACATGTATGAAATTGTGATGGAAAAGATAAAAAGTTTTAAAACTTTGACTTAAAGTGTTTATTATCAAGCTAGTATTAAGTAAAGGATGCTGAGTGAATGGGTATTTGTGCAACTATTTCTCAAAAAGTAGGGGTTTTTTTCTAGTTTATTTTTGGTTGCGTGTGTGTGTGTGTGTGTGTGTGTGTGTGTGTGTGTGTGTATGCTTGTTGTACCTGCATGTATTTCTGTGTATCATGTTTGTGCCTAGTGCTCTAGGAGTCCTAAAGGTAACATCAGATTTCCTGGAACTGGAATTATAGAGTCACCATGTGGGTGCTGGGAATCAAACCTTAGTCCTCTGGAAAAGCAGCTGTGCTTTTTAACTGATGAGCCATCTCTTCAACCTAGTAGTGAAGTTTCTTGAGAAAGGAGTGCTTGTTAACAGTCTTGAAGGGCAGATTTGTCCATAAAGAAACTGAGGGGAGTGGAAGATAATAAGTGTTCCAGGGAAAAAAGTGTGGGAAAGCCATGGCATCCTTGCACTGCTCAGAAGAAATTCCAAGTGTTGTCTGGGGCTGAGCCTGCTGTGAGGTTTAAGTGTGGGAGAATAAGGTAGAGTCTAGAAGGCTTTTGGAAATGAGAATTTGAATGTCTTCCCCTTCCTCACCCCCCCACAGGGTTTCTCTGTGTAGCCTTGGCTGCCCTGGAACTCACTCTGTAGACCAGGCTGGCCTCGAACTCAGAAATCCGCCTGCCTCTGCCTTTTAAAGGTGTGTGCCACCACTGCCCTGCACAAGCTGAACTCTTATGCCTTTAAATATAGGCTGTGGCAAGAGAAATAGAGGATAAACCCAGTTGAAAAGTTAAAGTATGTCTGGGGAGATGATGGCTATGCAAAGCCAAGTGCTTACTGTACAAGTCTGATATCCTACACTCATTTAGAACTCAAGATAAAAAAAAAAATCCAGATGTAGTGGTGCAGTCTTGAATTCTAACACTTGAAAAGCAAAATGAAAGGGACAGGAGGATGGCTTGGAAGTTCTCAGGCCAGCTAGCCTGGAGTATACAGCACAGAAACCTTGCTTCAATAAGGCTGAAGGCAAGGATTGACTCCTGAAGTTGTCCTTTGACCTCTGTGCCTTGGCAAGCATGTCCCTTCCCCACTGAAAGCAGTAGTAGTAAAAGTAGTTAAAGTAGATGTGATTGAGTTACTTTTAAGATATTAGAATAACTGAATGTAGAGTTCAGAAGAGAGGACTTAGCTATAAATACAATTAGGAAATATGAGCATATAGTTTGTATTTAAGGCTTGAGATAACTAGGCCCTGTTCATCAAGATTATCCAGATAGCCAA
Source organism: Apodemus sylvaticus (assembly GCF_947179515.1). Taxonomy (NCBI): domain Eukaryota; kingdom Metazoa; phylum Chordata; class Mammalia; order Rodentia; family Muridae; genus Apodemus; species Apodemus sylvaticus. The sequence continues at coordinate 29,715,032 of NC_067484.1, forward strand.
GTTGTAGTGAATACCTTTGGTTCCACCTAGTTCTTAGGAGGCTGAAGCAAGCTGGTCTTCTCCATGATTTCAAGGCCAGTCTGACCTACATAATGATATGCAGTGAGACCTTGTCTCAAAAAATTTTACCCAAGTAACATATAAATGGTTTGGAAATACTGAAGGCTAAGGATGCCTTCTGCATTGCTAGCAGTGTTTTTAAAAGTGGAGAAAGGAAGCCTGCTTACAGTAAAGACTGAAGATAATAACTAATAAGGTAGGACGGAAAAGCTGTCGAACATAAGAGAGTTGATAGTTCACAGGGCCACGTGCTACAGGTGGAGCAAATACAATCATTGTATTGAGCCGCCAGAAGATCAGCAGAGGACGTAAAGGGCAATTTCAGTGTTTAGCAGTCCTGCAGAGCTGGGAGCAAAGTTGGAAGAAGTGCAGAGAACTGTAGATGTTTGAAGAACTCGAAGGGAAGAGTCGGGAGAAGTAGCTAAAGCGAAGCACAGTTATTTCTCTCCCTCAGCCCTGCAATTGCTGTTTTCCCAGTTCCCACAGGTAAAATTCAGCCCTTCTGCCTCAACACCACTGGAGGTGCCTCTGTGGCTTCATTTCCCAAGTCATTTTTCTCCCTTCCCCCATTATAGTCTGTTCTTGGAAATGTGTGTATCCACTTATCCCCTTGAGCCTCTAGAATGACATTTCCTTTGCATAACTGCTCTCCTGTTGCTTCTTTCTCCTGTTGCTTAACACCTCCTGCTCCTGTCTGAGGTTGGACTAACCTACCAGTCCATGCTGGATATGAGCAAATCTTTGACATTAAGGTTGAAGAAATGCAGAAGATCTGTGTGTGTACCCAGCATCCACATGGCAGCTCACAAATGTTTGTTACTCCTGTTTAAGCATTCTGCCTTATTGCAAGTAGGTGATGCTTATAATAATATTTTATGAGTTCTGCTTTTTCTGATAATGCTAAAGGAGCTAGAAGAAAGGATTGCTCTCAAGGGTAAATCAGGATGCTCAGCTTTTAGCTGCTTGCTGGACATGAGAATGTTTACTTTGTATTTTATTACAGATTTTGCAGGTAAGAATAAATAGAGTATTTTGGTTGAGGTTCTGGCCTCCTAGTCTTTTTTTATTCCCTATAGACAATTGCTTTAGAGCATCGCTTTTGGAAATTGGTGTAGTAGCTCATACTGATACTAGCACTTGAGATACTTGAGGGTTGAGGATCTTAGAGGTCAGTCTGAGCAGTATATCTAGTTTCAAGTTAGCTTATCTAATTTAGCATCGTCCTATTTTTTTTTTGTTTGTTTGTTTTTGTTTTTGTTTTTTTGGTTTTTTGAGACAGGGTTTCTCTGTATAGCCCTGGCTGTCCTGGAACTCATTGTGTAGACCAGGCTGGCCTCGAACTCAGAAATCTGCCTGCCTCTGCCTCCCAAGTGCTGGGATTACAGGCGTGTGCCACCACGCCCTGCTCAGCATCATCCTATTTTTAAACAAAACAAAACAAACCCCAAAAAGCCATGAGTTAATAGTAGGAAGAGTTTTTTGATTGGTTGGTTGGTTAGTTGGTAGGTTTTTGAGACAAAAAACTCACTGTAGCCTTGGCTGACTTAGAATTCACAATGTAAACCAGGTTGGGCTCCAGCTAGAGATCCATCTTCTGCCTCCTCAGTGCTGGGATTAAAGTCATGTGTCACCATGCCCCAATTGTTTTTGTTTTTTGAGACAGATTTTCAATCTACAGCTCTTCCTACCTTGGAACTCACTGTTTAGCCTTGAACCAATGCTAATCCTGCATCAGTGAGTTTAGACATGGGCCATCATGCCTGGTGAATGTTGTTGGATTTGTGTGTTTTTGTTTTTTTGGGGCGGGGGTACCAGTCCCTCAAGTCCATGGCTAGACGGATGTTCTACCATGAGCCATAGCCACAGTTATCTCTTTCCCCACTCATTTTTTGAGCTAGGTCTCTGTAATTGAACATGTTGTCTTCCTTCTTTAGTATACAAGTTGTTGGGTTTACAGGCCTTGGCCACCAGGATGGGCAAGGTGAAAGACACACACACACACACACACACACACACACACACACAGAGACAGACAGACAGACAGACAGACAGACAGAATGTTGCAGTTGTTAAAATCTATATTAAGGCCAAATCTTCAGTCTGAGGAATTGGAAGGATAAAGAAATTTGCTGGTTTTGCTGCTGTATTGTGCGTAAGTGTGCTAAGGTGGAAAAGGACTTAAATTGCAGAGCTGAGTATTATCTGGTGTTACACATTCACTGGGGAGCTAGGAATGAACCCCCAGAGATAAGTCCCTTGGACTACTGTATGTATTTATATACTCATTTGTAAAGTTAATTTTGTGATGTATAGTGTGATGGCTTACTATTTTTACTTGTGCTGATGTATAGAGTCCTGAATTCTGTAATGAATTGTATTAATTTATTAAAGGTGCAAGTTTCTTTTTCTCTCCAATAAAATCACAAATAAAAACTCAAAGTAAGATTAGGTATAGTGGTTTATGCCTCTAATCCCAGTCCTTAGGAGGCAGAGGCTATTAGATTTCTCAGTTTCAGTTGAGGCAGGGCTACATAAGTGAGGCCCTGTGTCAAAAAACAAGAGTAAGATTCTCTGGCCACTTAGTAACTTGGGTCTCCTGAGTTCTTAGATTACAGGTGTGAACCACCACACCACCCTCATGTTGTTTTGGAACTGGGTTTCAAGTAGCCCAAACTGACTTCTAACTATCTGACTGAGACTGGCTTTGAGCATAAAGTCTTAGTCCATTTAAGTTAATACAATGTAGGAAAAAAAAGCTGTGTCATTTGACACAGTAAGGTTTCTTGTTATGTGTGTAAGTACAGCCTGTTCATGCCATATGTGTATAGAGGTCACTGGAAACTTTTGGGAGTAGTTTTCTCCTTCCTCAGTGAGCTCCTGGGATCAAACTCAGGTAGTCAAGTTTGTGTTGCAAGCCCTCTTGAGCCATCTCAGCAGTCTGAGACTCAAGACTTTTTACATACATACTTTTAAAATTAAAAGGTTGTTTTAATATGTAACACAGCAGGAAGATTTTTAACTAAAAGCATTTGCTTATCTCAGTTCCAGTAACTGCACTGTAGTAAATTCCTCCCTCCCCCAAATTTGTATTTAGACCAGGTATCACTTCAAGTTAATTACAAAAGCTGTCTCCAAAATATATGTGCACATACACACACATACACACACCACTTACTTCAAATTAAATTTGAATTATCTCCTAACCATATATGTACACATCTTTACATCTGTATATATACACACAAAAATAGTGTTTGGTCCTGTATTCAAATCTCACCTACCACCACCATCTGGTTCTCTTTTTTTGAGATAAGCTCTTATTGTGTATCCCTGGCTGGCCTGGCACATGGCATTGTAGTCCAGGCTAACTTTAAACTCAAGATACTCCTCTCGGTTTCTCCGGTGCATGTGTAACCTATGCCCAGGTCGCCTGTGCTCTCATTTCATATGCATAGTGTCTGTCTATCTCCCCCACCCCACCCCCCTTTTTTTTAAGCAGGGCTTCTCTGTATCCCTGGCAGTCCAGGAACTCTGTAGACCAGGCTGGTCTCGAACTCAGAAATACTCCTGCCTCTGCTTCCCAAGTACTGGGATTAAAGCTTTGTGCCACAACCCAGTTGACATGCATAGTTTTAAAAACAATTTATCCCTTTTTACCTTAAACTTGTTACTGAGCTATATCCAACAAAGCAACATTTTATTGAACTGCATACCTTTATGTAGGGCTTTTAAATAAGCTGCTGTCAAAGACATATCAAAGAAAGGTGAGCTGAGCAGTGGTGGCGCATGCCTTTAATCCCAGCACTTGGGAGGCAGAGGCAGGCGGATTTCTGAGTTCGAGGCTAGCCTGGTCTATGAGTTCCAGGACAACCAGGGCTACACAGAGAAACCCTGTTTTGAAAAAAAACAACAACAAAACAAAAAACAAAAAAAAGAAAAGAAAGAAAGCTGATCTATATTAACTATTAATTTGTTATGGAAAATACATTGTATTTCAGGGTATATTTGTGTGGTTTTAGAATTTATCAATCCGTCTTATGAAGGAAAGTATGATAGCATTAAATGCTCCACTTTAACAGAGTAGAATCAGTATAATGAGTTTCTGTTGCGGTGAAGAGACACTATGACCATTGCAACTCTTTTAAAGGAAATCATTTAAGTTTGGGCAGGCTTCAAGTTTAGAGGTTTAGTTCATTATTGTCATGGCGGGAAGCATGGTGGAGTGCAGGCGGACATAGTGCTGGAGAAGGAGCTGAGAGTTTTACATCTGGATTCTCAGGAATCCTGATCCCCAGAATCTCTGAATCCTCAGAAACCCACCTCTGGTGACTCATTCCTCCAAGGCCATACTTTTTTCTTTTCTTTTCTTTTCTTTTCTTTTCTTTTCTTTTCTTTTCTTTTCTTTTCTTTTCTTTTCTTTTCTTTTCTTTTCTTTTCTTTTCTTTTCTTTCTTTCTTTCTTTCTGTTTGTTTTTTGGATTTGGTTTTTTTTTTTGAGACAGGGTTTCTCTATACTATAGCGCTGGCTGTCCTGGAACCTACTCTGTAGATGAGGCTGGCCTCCAACTCAGAAATCTGAACTCAGAAATCCACCTGTCTCTGCCTCCCAGAGTGCTGGGATTACAGGCGTGCGCCACCATTGCCGGCTAAGGCCACACTTCTTAACAGTGGCTCCCTCCCTTTGAGACTCGGAGGGGGGCATTTTTATTCAAACCATCACATGAACTTAAATGAAAAAACAAATCTTTGCAACACATGTCTTGGAGCAACATTAAATTTCCTAGTGCTCCTGTTCTCTGCAAATGAACATTTCCTATCTTTTTCTATCCTAGATGCTCTTTTTCTTTGTAAACCTGAATAAGATTAGTCAGTAATAATCATGCTCTGACTCAGATGTTTCTGTCTTAAAATTTCTTCCACAAAGAGCATTACTTTAAAATTAGCTTCATGTAAATTCTTAGGGCACTGGTAGAAGATAGCCAGATTTTATTATTTATTTATTTATTTATTGCTAAAAATTATAGGAGTAGTCTTTCGTCCAGTTACTAATAAAGTCCTTGCTTACTTCTGAAACCCTATGCACTGGAGCTGTCTTGATCGTTCTCAGCACTTCTGTCTACATGCTTCTACTGGTACAGTCCAGTAAGTGCTGCTTATAACATTCAGTGGCTTTTCTCCTACTTCCAAAAGTCTTCTACATTCCTCAAAAACAAAAAGTACAAAACATGGCTAGCTTCTTTATAAACAGCTCCACTTCTTGGTTCCAACTTATGTGTTGATTTTTTTTCTGTCATAAAATACTATGTCCAAAGATAGTATTTTCTTAAGGAAGAAAAAGGGTTGTTTGGCTTATGGTTCCAGGAAAGGAGTCCATGATGGTGGGGGAGGCACAGCAGCAAGTAGCCCGGGCAACAGAGTGAGTGAGGTGGGCGTGGGTGAGGCTCCGAACTCTCAGAGCCTGGTGTTTCTTCCAGCAAGGCTCCTTGTCCTTAAGGTTTGATCACCTCCCCAAGTAGTGCCACCAGTTGATGACCAAGTGTTCATATACAGCAGCTGGGGGCATTTTCATTCAAACCACAGTAGTGCTGAATGTAATGGGGGTGGCTGCCTGATGCTTTCTTCCTTTAAATGTTGATTTTTTTATGGTGAGAAAGGCAACATATGAGATAGACTTTCTTGCGGCTCTTTAATGATCATCTTATAACAAATTATTTTAAGGATTCTATAAATGTCTACTTAGGAGAATCTTCTCAATTCTGTGATTTTTGTAAAAATTATTTTACTGTCTGGTTTGTTACAATTAAAAATCCCTTATAATATGTAGTGAGTGCAGTGTGCAGGCCAGTGATTTCTTAAGCATAAGTGTGCCATCGGGTGCCGTTCTTCACCTGGTAATGCAGAAGCATAGTCCTGGCTTCTGCTGCTGCAGAAGAACTCAGCACCAGAATGCTCAGCAGTTGGTTTTGCAGCATAGCCTTGGTGAGTATCTCAGCTGTTGGCCTTCCTTGTCTCTTTTTGAGAAACACTTTGTATTTCATTGACTATACTAAATGATAGGGTACATGCAGGGAAGTAGGGTACCTTTGGGGTCCTGTGCCAAGCCATGCCATTAAAGAACTATGCCATGTAATATGTTAGAGGTTTATTGGGAGAGTAGGGAGACTGAAATGCCTCCTTGGACTGGGGACATTAGGGAGAGACGGAGACACACCGTCAAAAAAGAAAGGAAGGAAGGAAGGAAGAAAGAAAGAAAGATAATGAGGGAGAGAGAGGAGAACTGGAGAGAGAATGAAGACGGGGAATGAAAGCGAGAACTGGGTGGGGCGGGGTGGGGTTAGGTGGGGGTTACACACTGCATGCACCTGCCACACCATTCACACCTGTTGCCTGGGGTGGAAGGTGACATAAGCTGCCTCTCTGTCCCTGAGATCTAACACTGAATGCTCATAAAAGTTATGTCTTGGGTATTGCCCCAAAAAAGAAAAGAAAAAAGAAAGCTGTACAGTGTCAGATGGTAGTTTGTGATGAGATTTGGTTATGCTCTGTCTCAGGGTTTTTGTTACTGTGATGAAACATCATGACCAAAAGCAAGTTAGGGAGGCTTAGACTTCCACAGCACTGTTCATTGAAGGAAGTTAAACAGGGCAGGAAACTGGAGGCAGGAGCTGATGCAGAGGCCATGAGGGGTGCTGCTTACTGGCTTGCTCCTTAAGGCTGCTCAGCCTGCTTTCTTTCTGAATCCAGGAGCACCAGCCCAGAGGTAACACCACCTACAATGGGCTGGATCCTCCCCCATTGGTCACTCATTAAGAAAATGTTTACAGTTGGATCTTATGGAACACCTGGGGTTCCTTCCTATCAGCTACCTATAGCTTGTCTCAAGTTGTCATAAAACTAGCCAACACAGTCTCATTATTTAAACACCTGATTTAGTTGCATAGGAAGGAAAATAAAGCAATAATTGACCATAGATTTATGTTTTTTGTATGGTGAGAATTCTGAAGATAGGGCTACTGCTGTGACTCCCTAATGCCATTGATAGCAGCCTTTAATTTCTGTGTAGATTTTCTTGGAATTTGCCTTTTCTTTTCTTTTAACCTAGTGATCACAGGAGGTTCCTGCCTACTCCCACCCCTTACTCCTGGACATCAAAACCCAAGAGAGGAAAAGAGTTTGCTGAGGCAGTTTTTCTTAATTGATTTAGGTTTGGTTTTTGAGGCAGGCTCTGTTTTTTTTTTTTGTTTTTTTGTTTTTTTTTGTTTGTTTGTTTGTTTTTGGTTTTTTGGATTTGTTTTTTTTTTTTTTTTTTCCGAGACAGGGTTTTTCTGTGTAGCCCTGGCTGTCCTGGAACTCACTCTGTAGACCAGGCTGGCCTCAAACTCAGAGATCCGCCTGCCTCTGCCTCCCAGAGTGCTGGGATTACAGGCGTGAGCTACCATCGCCCGGCCAGGCTCTGGTTTTAAGTATTGCCCTTGATCACTACTTCTTGGGGTTCAGGTGGTCTCCCCACCTCAGCGGAGTAGCTGCTACTGCCCAGCAGCATATCCAGGTCATGGAGCTGGCTGCAGATAGCAGGATAAACCTTGTTCTACAGCCAAGCCCAGTGCTGCTTCTTATTCCCATTAGCTACCTTTTGTCACAAGCCCTTTTAAATTTTGAGACAGGGTCTCATTCCCTATGTAGGTGAGGCTGGCTTCACAGATCCACCTGGCTCTTCGTCCCTAGTGCTGGGATTAAAATTGTACACCCTCCTGCTTGGCCCATAGGCCTGTTCTTATCTGTAAAAGGCCTTTTATCAGGCTCTTGTAAACTAGAAAGTCAAATTAGAATCCTTCCTTTAGGAGGAAGAGAAAGTGGGATTGACTGTTGGTGTGTCTCTGGAACTGCTCTTTAAAGCATTGGGCTTTCTTGTTACACAGTGAAAATTAAAAACATGGAAAACAAGCGGCAGATTGACGATCTGAGAGAATTAATTTACTAAGAGAGTTCTTTGTATTCTTAGCTAACAAAAGAAACTAAGATGGCTCTATTTTTTAGGGCTGAATATTTGGATTGGGGTGTACGTATGGCAATTTTTGTAAATCTTAAATCCTTGCTGTACTAGCTTCTACTATCTTTTATTTATATATTTTTTATTTACTAATACATTGTAATTGATTCTTGAGAACTTCATACCATGTGTCTTGATCATATTCATACATCCCTGCTCTTTCCCTGAAACTCCACTTCTCACCTCCCCACCACATTGTGCCCTTTTTTTTTTGATTTATTATTTTTAATTTTATGTGTATGGGTGTTTTGCCTGCACGTAAAATTGTATTATGTGAGTATGGTACCCACAGTGTTAAGCCGTGCGGTTGTGGCCCATGCCTTTAATCCCAGCACTTGGGAGGCAGAGGCAGGTGGATTTCTGAGTTCGAGGCCAGCCTGGTCTACAAAGTGAGTTCCAGGACAGCCAGAGCTACACAGAGAAACCCTGTCTGGGAGTAGGGGTGGGGGGAGGGAAGAAGAGAGGGTCAGAGCCCCTGGAACTGAAGTTATACATGTTAGCCACCATGTGGGTGCTGGGAATTGAATCTGTGTACTCTGGGAGAACAGTCAGTGTTCCTGTGTTCTTGACTGCTGAGCCATCTCTCTGGTCTCTATGCTTAGTATTTTAAGAAGAGAACAGGTCTGGAGAGATGGCTCAGTGTTTACACTGGCTGTGCTTCCAGAGGTCCTGAGTTCAATTCTTAGCAACCACATGGTGACTACCAACCATCCGTAATGAGATCTGATGTCCTCTTCTGGTGTGTCTGAAGATAGCTAGAGTGTACTTACATATAATAATAAATAAATCTTTGGGCCTGAGTGAAAGGGGCCTGAGTGAGCGGGGCCAGAATGGGTGGGGCCTGAGCAAGCAGAGATCCTGAGTTCAATTCCCACCAATCACATGAAAGCTCACAACCATCTGTACAGCAACAGTGTACTCATATACATAAAATACATAAATAAATCTTTAAAAAAGAAAGAAGAGATTGCCTAGCTGGGTGGTGTTGGTGCAGGCCATTAATTCAATGGGAGGCAGAGACAGGTGAATCTCCTGAGTTCGAAGTTAGTCTGATCTACAGATTGAAGTTCCAAGACAGCCAGGATACAGACTATCTTGTTGCAGATATCCCGGTCCTCTGACTCAATCTTTGTTCCCTCTTTGTAGATTTTCCCTAAGCCTTAGGTATGTAGGAGTTACATTGTGGATTTAGTAGCTGGCTTACCTGGTTAGTCCCCTGCATTTTGGCAAGTTGTGAATTACTGTAATGGTTGTGTGTGTGTGTGTGTGTGGTTTTGTTTTGTTTTTTGTTTTTGTTTGTTTGTTTTTTGGTTTTTCAAGACAGGGTTTCTCTGTGTAGCTCTGGCTGTCCTGGAACTCATTTTGTAGACCAGGCTGTCCTTGAACTCAGAAATTCGCCTGCCTCTGCCTCCCAAGTGCTGGGATTAAAGGTGTGGTTGTGTGTGTTAAAAGAAGCTTCTTTAATAAGCAGTGAGTCCTATACTTATATCTATTGATATAAGATGAATATTAGGAATGGAATTGAGAATTATACTTTGTTGTTTTTTGTTTTGTTTTCAAGAGTGGGTTTCTCTGTGTAACAGGCCTAGCTGTCTTGTAGACCATGCTGGCACTGAACTCACAGAGGTCCACCTGTCTCTAACTCCTAAATCCTGGGATTAAAGGTGTGTGTCACCAGGCCTTGTCTCCTCCCCCCCCCCCCCACTGCAATGTCAGTAATTATTATAGTGTATATATATAATTGTCTGTCTAGACTGAAAAATAAGAATTAGCAACTGATGGACAAGATTCACTATGGAAGATAGGATTATACAAAAGAACAGTTGAAGATTCTTGTGAAGGTGTCATGGAGGGAGCCCTCCCCTCTGCTCACCAGTAAAGAATTTCGCTCTTGCTCTCGCTCTCGCTGTATCCATCCAACTATCCATCTAGCTATTGAGTTTGGCCTGGAACTCAAGTGATGCACCTGCCTCTCTAGCCTCTAGTTCTTAAGTGTTGAAATTAAAGACATGTGTCACCACACCCAGCCACAAGTAGTTTTTCTTTTTTTATTAAATCCCATTTATAGTTGCATCAGAGTTAATAAGATTTCTCAGATGAAACTGTTAGCATATTATACTTGAAGAAAAAAATATGAGCTGTAATGCAAATGGGGTGAATAAATAGAAACAAAGCAACTTTGGTTTCCATATATTTAGACTTGACTGTTTAGCATTAGTAAAATTTAATCATCTTGATGATAAATGATATTTTGAAATAGAATTATACTGTGATAGAGCAAGTGTAACTGGTGGATGTAAAAATTAATAAATGCCATTTCTGTTAGCATTGTGAGGTTTGTTATGATATAAACACTGCTTTGTAGAGTATATAACGTAAGTACTTAATGTTATCCTATATTGCCTAAGAGAATATCTGTTGTTATATAACATTTAAGAGCGATATTAAATATATATTTTTGTTATTTTAAGGAAATTCGAAATGAATCCCATGACTATCCTCATAGAGTGGCCAAGTTTCCAGAAAACAGAAATCGAAACAGATACAGAGATGTAAGCCCATGTAAGTACTGTGGGTTTATGTGCATGTATATGCGTTTCAGTTTGTTTTAGGAGACATGATGCAGTGACAGTCTTTGGGTAAAGATTAATTAGTATAGCAATTTTTAAACTTTTAGCGACTTTTTTGTTTTGTTTGAGTCAGGCTTTCACTATGTAGTCCAGGCTATTCTGGAAATTACCATGCAGCACATGCTGACCTCAAATTTGCAGGCGTCTTCTTGTCTCAGCCTTCAGAATATTGGGATTATAAGTGTCAGCCAGTACCCAGGATTAATGTCTACATTTTCTCCTGTGTGTGCAGATGTGTGTGGAAGGTTGAGGCTGGTGGTCAGATGTCTTCCTTGATTCCTCTCCATCCTGGAGATCAAATCCGCCTGAGCCCAGAACTCTTATTCCAGCTAGTCAGGCTAGCCAGCTTGTTCTGTTCTAAGTTGTACTGGGGTTACAGTCAGGCTGTCACACCCACCAGACCTTCCATGCAAGTTCTAGGGATCCAGACTCCACCCCTTCCATTACTTAGTCATCTCCCCATCCCTCTTTAGTTTGAGGAACATCTGATTAGCTTTTCTAAGATCTGGTAGAATTCAGCACTTAATCTGTCTGTTGTCCTCAGATGGAGGATTCCATATTCTTGCCCTGTGTGTTGCCCTATAGGAGGATTCCTATAACACCTTAGCATTTCCTAGCCTCATCAGGGTTCTTCAGTCTGCCAGTGAACGACCCTCACCAAGGCTCTCTTTCCCTGTTGTGCAGCTCTCTTCTCCAGGATTCAGAGCCACTTTTGGGGTTTCATGTCATCCCCCTCCTCAGCACATTTATCCTGGTGTCCTAATAACTGAGTGAACACCATGAACACCAGTCCTAGAGTTCCTAGACCTCCTCAGCACTCTCTACTTTGATCCTGTGCCCACAAAGAAAGCAGGGATTTCTTATTTTGTTGCAGGGCTTCCTGCATCTGCTCTACTGTCCTATAGCTGTGACCTTCCAGGGTCAGCTCCTAAGTGCTGGGATCACAGGCCTGTGCTCCACCCCCAGCTTCCACCCTAAGCACCTAAACCCTGCTGCCTTGAAGGTTACTTCTGTGTGTCACCACTGCTTTTTGTTGTTTATTGTTTTGTTTTGCTTTGTTGTTTTTGTTTGTTTTTTACTATATTACTTAGAGTGTATATGGTTCTCATGGCACTAGGTTCTTTACGACTGACTTTTAGTTTACTCAAGTGTTGCTCTATTCCACCACTGCCCAGCTGTATACAACAGTTTAAAAAGAGGACGCAGGTTTAATTCCTAGTCTCACAGCATCTGTAACTACAGTTCTAGAGAATCTGATGTCCTCTCCTAGCCTCTGTCGGCACTGGGCACATAAGTGGTACATAGATATACACATGTAGGCAAAATGCCCATACACATAAAATTAAAATATAAAAAAATGAAGACTGGTTGTGGTGGCATACAGACAATCTATGGGGGGGGGGAGAGAAAAAGACAGACAAGAAAAGAAAAGAAAGAGGAGAAAAGAAAAGGAAAGGAAAGAGAGAAGAAGAAAGATCAGTTGTCCTTTCTGTCTGTCCTGATCACCGCTGCTCTCTTCACATACCCCCAGGCAGCTACCGCACCCTCCTCACTGGAACTTAAAGACAGTTACCTTGCTAGCTTTCAGATGCAATCAAAGACTTTCCCTTGGTTTCTCCTCTTACCCTCTGTGTCTTGTGGGATTGTTGACTGTGTCTTCCTTTTCAAAGACTTGTTTTACTTTTTCTGTTTGCTCTCCCATTTTTAGAACTGTGCATCCTCAATTTATATTTATTTTTTCTAAGGATCATTTCTTTTCCTCACTATTTTTCCCTTAATCTATGAGTGATCTCATTTTCTAGGGGGCTGATTGCCATGTTTATTTTCATGACTTCACATTTGATCTGCAGTCTAGGTCTTAACTCCAAACAGATGTTTGCAACTGTCCATCCATCTCTGTTGTCATGTGCCAACCTGACATGGAGTCACAGAACCTATGGTGTGGTTATTCCCTATATGCTTTATTCATTCTATTCATAACTGGTACACCATTTACATATTGACTAATACTGGAAACAGACTCCTTATTCCTCTCCCACATCTCATTAGTAACTAAGTAGTTAGAACTTTCATTTCCGTGATCTATTTAAAATGTTTTCTTATGTATATATTAGCTTTTTTTGGTGATTTATTACAGTAACTTCTCAAGTATTGGGGCTATGTAGATGGCTCAGGCCAAATACTGCTTTTGCAGAGGACTTGGGGTCAGTTCTCAGTATCTATATGGTGGCTTAGAAAACACCTGTAACTTCACCACATTCAACAGACATGTGCATATATTCACGCAACATGCAGGTGCTCTATCTCTCTCTCTCTCTCTTTCTCTTTCTCTCTCTCTCTTTCACTAAAATAGCCTCTCTAGCTCCATTCTATTACTGCTTTCTTCCTTTCCTGCCCCTTTAAGGCAGAAATTTAAGTTTGTCATCATTATCATTCTAGACATTTTATATACCTCTATGACCCTTTATACACATCTAGATTTTTCTTGTAGCTATTTTCCTACAAATTATTCATTTTAGTAAGACTGAATTATTTAGCATTCTCCCATTATGGCTAGTTTCTAATAAACCATGTTTTCAAGTACTGTGCTTCCTTACTGAAGTATCATTCCTTTCTTCTCTCTTTAATAACAGTGACAGTCTTCTTCTTGAAATACCAACTCAACAGTCTCTTCCAGTGGCTGTTCTTTTCACCATATAGAGGAAGTTGTGGGAGCAATGTTTTGTGTGCATGTGTGTGTGGTGTGTGTGTGTGTGTTTTAATGTTTTTTGAGACAGGGTCTCTGTCTGTTATATAGCCCTTGCTATCCAGGAACTTACTCTTTAGACCAAGCTGGCCTCCAACTCACAGAGATCTGCCTGTATCTCCTGTTAGGATGCAGAGACATTGAGGTCACTGTGAGTTTGGGGCCAACCAGGTCTACATAGTGAGTTCCAAACCAGCTAGGACCAGACCCTGCTTCATAAAGCCAAATAAATAAAAGCTGCATAATGCATAGCTGCACTATGATTCTATTAGTATGGCAGAGCTAGAATCTTGGTCCATTGCTGCTACAGAACAAGAATATTCTTAGTAAATATGTGTTTAAATGAGTTGATACGTGGAGAGAAAATAACAAAAAGTTAGAGACTTCTTGTCTTCTTCCTCCAGTGAAATGACATGGAATGGTATGGTACTCTTTTGAGAGAGGGTCTCAATATATAGCCTTGGCTGGCCTGAAATTTTTACATAGATCTAGTTGAACTCAGTGATCAATCTTTTCAGCCTCTCATTTGTTAGAATTAAAAGTGTATATTACCACACCTGGCAACAAGTCTGTGTTCATGGGTTTTTAAAATTTATTTATTTTTTATTTTATGCATATGAAGGTTTTATCTGCATGTAGTTGTATACCACACATGTATCTGGTACCTAAGGAAGCTAGGAGAACATTGGATCCTTGGGACTGGAGTAACAGGTGGCTGTGAGCTGCCATGTGGGTCTGGAAATTAAAACTGGTCTTCCAGAGGATTAGCAAGTTTTTTTTTTTTTTTTTTTTTTTGTTTTTTTTTTTTTTGGTTTTGTTTTTTTGATTTTTTTGAGACAGGATTTCTCTATGTGGTCCTGGCTGTCCTGGAACTCACTCTGTAGACTAGGGTGGCCTCGAACTCAGAAATCCGACCTCAGAAATCCAGAAATCTGCCTGCCCCTGCCTCCCAAGTGCTGGGATTAAAGGCATGCGCCACCACGCCCGCCTTCTGCAAATATTCTTAACTACTGAAGCACCCTGTCTCTCCAGCTCCTTGGACCTTTTTTGAGATAAGTCTCATACCTATCCTAAGCTGACCTCAGTTGTGGTAACTCTTCCTGTTTTAGCTTCCTGGGTGTTGGGTTACAGTTGTAAGCCACCATTAGCTGGCCTTATTTTTGACTTTTTGAGAAAGGATCTCCCTTTCTCAAACCCAGGTGGTCTTGATCCTCCTCCTCCTGCCTCCAAGTGCTAAGACCATGTGTGTTCATGGAGGATACAGTATTACAAAGAAGTTGATTTATCTCTTGCCTGTCACTGAATTGCATGAGAGGCAGAAATGTGAATTTATTCAAGATTGCCTTCTTTCTTAACCCTCTATAGTCTATGAAGGTATTGCTGCTGGAAATGTAGTAAGTATTAATTCTGTATTGCCAGAGGTGCTGAAGTGCCCTTATCCTAGCAAAATGGAATTGACACAGTTAGCAGCATGCCTGTCTTTATGTGTGACTCATCCACTGTGATGCGTGTCAGGTTTGCTGAGCCCAGAATCAGCCTCACTAGGGTTGGTGATTAGATGACAGGGAAATGAATAACCCTCTGCAAGACTAACCGAAAGGGACAACTTTTAAGTACTTAGTTGCACTCGTCAGGGTTAAGGACTATACCAAAGAATCTCAGGTTAGTGATGTCATTGATGAATACTTCAAATGCAAGAAATGAAAATAAAAACTTTTGGGGGTAGAGATGGCTCAGTGTATAAGAGTGTGTGCTTTTGCAGAGGCCCTGGGCTCAGTTCCCAGCACTTACAGGTTGCTCATAGACTGCCTCTAACTCTAGTTCCAGGGGATCTGATGCCCTCTTCTGATATCCTTTGGTATCAGGCACACACATGACATACATAACATACATGTAGACAAACTAGTCATATACCTAAAAATAAGATATACAGTTATAAAAGTTTTTTTAACAATCATATTTAAAAACAGAAAAGTGGGGAATTTGGACCACACTATTAAGTCTGGTATAGTAGGGAAAATATATAGAATTCTGTATCTAACAATTAGAGAAACATATTCTAGGACTAATCTAAATTCAGTTATAGGATAATAACCAGAATAAATGCATATTTAACCTAAATTTAGTAGTAGCTTTTTGCTATTTTCCTTAGCAAAATAAAACTTTAAAAATACAGATGAAATTTTAGTTTAGTGCTTTAAGTTCTCATTGTTGAAAGAGTTTTATTTAAAAGCTTTTTCATTAACTGTTAGAGGACTTGAGTCTTTATTTCTGTCTTCAGTTTTTAAAACTTGTTTCTAATATTCAGTTTTAATTAAGGTTGATCAAAGCTAGCTCAATTCATTTCTGTAAGTCATCAGCTGAACTGGAGTAGATTTAAAGTATAAAAGAACCAGAACTCAGTGAATAAGCTAGAGTTGATTATGCAGGAAAAGAAAGGACCTTTTAGCAGTAGTATCTAGCTTATTTTAACTCTTGAACTTTTATATAGAAATGAAACTATTCTGCATTAAGTCCAAACCAAGGAATTAGGCTCATGGGTAAATAGGCTAACATTGGATTCTAGTTTTATAGACAATAAACTGTCACCATTGCATTCTTTGTGTGTTATTCATGCAGAATGTAGACTCCTTGCAAGTTCTTTGTTGAGAAAATTTCTAAGTACGTGGGAAGTTTCACCAGAGATCTGGAAACAGCTGGTTTATACTTTTTTGTGGTTTGGGGATCAAAGCAAGGACTTGGTGCATGTTAGGCAAGTGCTAACCATTTGGTTACACCTCTACCCCTATTGTACTATTTCTTTTTCGAGATAGCATCCTGCTAAGTTGCCCAGGCTGTCTCTTGAACCAGCATGTTGGCCTAGGCAGGAAACAGGTCTTGCCTCAGCCTCCTAAGTGTCTGGGAAGTACAGGTCTACCTCATTGTTATCTCACCATTATTTGCCCCCATTTGTTTCAAAGCCAACCCCTCCTTCCCTTTATCTCTTGATTCCTTATCAAATGCAGCCTTCCTCCTCACCCTTCCTAGACTGAAGTTTCCATTTCCTAGGAAGGAGCTGTTTGGGTGCCAGAAGTCAAATGCTGGGCTAAGGACTTCTAAGTTGGTTTCATTTCCCAGCTGTTGTGACTAGTTCATAGTAGTAGTATACATGGATGTGCAGCTGTCTGTGGCATTTGGCATAGATTTCTTTGCCCATGCTTTTGGGAAATTGTGGGAGTCTTTTTTTTTTTTTTTATTCTTTTGGTATTTGTTAACTGTTTAATTAAGATTTTATATATTAGCTTATATTTTTCATTCATCATAGCTTGGGTATTCCAGTTTTCTTTTGTTATTTATGGATAGTAGAATGACAAAGGGAGTATTGAAAACATCATTACACCACCATGATATATGCCTTTAATCCCAGTACTCAGGAGGAAGAGGAAGGTGGAACTTTTGAGTTCAAGGCTCTGTGAGTTCAAGGCTAGCCTGGTCTACATAGCAGGTTTCAGGACAGCCAGAGAGATACACACAAAGATACCTTGCCTCAAAAACCAACTAACCAACCAAAACAAACAAACAAAACTTACCCTCCCACTCACTGAATAAATCAACCTGATAGTTCTTGGGGTTGTTTAAAAGGCATGTAAAGGTGATAATGTCCTTTTTTCTTCTTTTTCTTTTTACTTTTTTTCTTTAGACAGGGTTTCTCTGTGTAGCCCTGGCTGTCCTGGAACTCACTCTGTAGACCAGGCTGGCCTCGAACTCAGAAATCCGCCTGCCTCTGCCCTGCTGGGATTACATGCATGCGCCACTACCTCCTGGCTGGTGATAATGTCCTTAAAGGAAAGACCTTGTGTGACAAGTGAGCTAGAGTGAGCTGGTACTGTTAGATTAGACTTGCTGTGTTCCTGTATGTGAGGACCTGGCTTTCAGTGAGTACTAATATATAGAAAAGGCTGGGAATGTATAGCTTAGAAATCGAGTGCTTGCTCAATTATAAAGACAGGTTTGAATTTTGGCAGCCATATCCATATGTTTATTAGCCTTCTTTACTGAGACTTTTTTTTTTTAAACATTATTACTTTTGTATACATGTACATGCATTTGTGTTGGGATGGGTGGGCATGTTACTGCACACATTCTTGAAATAATGAAGTTTCAGTAGTGGATATTGTGTTAAGAGTGTGTTTAGAGGTAGGGGTGATTGAAATTAGACTCAGTGAAATAGCACACAGTACCTTTGGCAATAGTTCTATACTACATCACAGTTACATACATTTATGAAGAATTATATACACATAAATGAATGCCTATAAAAATGGGAGAATTACAGTAAGGGGTGGATTGGACCAGTATCTTTCCATGTTTTTGAATTTAATAGCTGGTTGAAGTTGGCCTTGGGTAGCATAATCCACGAGAGATGGGAGTCAGTGGTGAGCGTAATGGTCCCTAACTACCAAGAGCTTCATTTTAAAAGGCAAATCATAATGGGTTGGAGGCCTGAGGGAATGTTCCCTGCTTGCTGACTAAGTGACGGAGAATGCCCTAAGGTAACATTTTGAGCAGGCCCATGCAGAAGCCATAGTTCATTATCTGGGAAGCTCTGCTGCAGAACTCGTTCAGGATGGTGGAGCCAAAGTACACATGGAGAGCACTCTGAGTGGGAGAGCATGGCTTGTCTCCCAGAACTACCTGTATTCAGGATTTGGGGATTCACTAAAACGAAGGTGAATGTAGGAGAATTTTCAAATTACTAAAAATACTTTTAGATAAAATAGGAATGTGAAAGATTTTTGTAGCTGTCACTGGAATGTTAGATGATAACTGAGTAGTAAAGCCACTCTGTCTTTTCCTTCCTGTGCTCTATTTCCTTTTGTAGCAGTCTGCTTAACATAGGGTTGATTGCAAGTATGTGACTTCTAAAGAAGAACCCAGTATTAAATGGAAAGTTGGGCATGATTTTGTTTAATACAAACATGTAGACTGCTATAATTATGGGTTTAAGACAGAGTCTCTCACTGGTCAGGAGTTGCTGAGACTGGGAGGATTTTGAACTTGTGGTATTTTTGTTGGGATGACAGGCCTCTCTGTCACCATCCTCATTAGGAGGGGCTAGGGAGTTAAAGCCCGGTCCCTGGTGTTCTAGGCCAGCATTTTCTATCCATTGAGCTACATCCTAAGCACGAGGACTCTAGCTCAGAGTAATGGAATTGCCTTGTTGATAGACCCCAGTGAGGTCATAGTCTTGTTAATCAATACATAGAATTAGGGTGCCAATGATTGAACATGGCCTTAAGGAAACTCTATCTATGCCTTCCTTATTTCTCTTCTAAGTCTGATCACACAATACGATGGGAGTTGTCCAGTAGTCTGGAGCTGTGAACTGTTCTGTATGATTGAAATCCTTATAGTTCAGGGATGGAGAGATGGCTTAGTGGTTAAGAGCACTGACTGTTCTTCCAAGGTCCTGAGTTCAAATCCCAGCAACCACATGGTGGCTCACAACCATCCATAATGAAATCTGATGACCTCTTCTGGTGTGTCTGAAGACAGCTGTAGTGTACTTACATATAATAAATAAAATCTTAAAAAAAAAGAAAAGAAATCCTTTAGTTCAAATCCCTCTAGTCTGAAAAGAATGATGACATTACTACCTGATATCAGCAAATGGGGCATGATAGTATACCATCTGCTTTATAAAGTTATGAGGATTGAGGTGGTAACAACCTAGTAAGATGTGCCGGTGTCCATCATATCATAATCACTAAACAGTGCTTTTTGGTAGTTCAAGTTGATTCTATGGCCAGTGAGAAGCTATTTATAGTTTTTCTTTCTTTTTTTTTTTTTTAATGAGTAAACAGTTGAAATGTTCAGAGTTCCATATGTGCTAAGATTTATATTTCATCTCCATTAAAATGATAGTGGTTATGGGTCTTAGATTTAGTTCTGTCTTTGCATAGGACTCCTTGCTCAAGTTTATGGAAAAAATTATATTTATTCTATATCAGTTTTTGGCATTGAATAGTGTTGATATAACTATAAGATGTGCTGAGTTCTTCTCAGGGAAGTACCCAAGTAGAGAGTAGGAAAATGTAAGGAGAAAAAATAACCCATAATACTACCTTTTTTTTTTTTTTGGTTTTTTGGTTTTTTGGTTTTTTTGGTTTTTTTGGTTTTTTTGAGACAGGGTTTCTCTGTATAACCCTGGCTGTCCTGGAACTCACTCTGTAGACCAGGCTGGCCTCAAACTCAGAAATCTGCCTGCCTCTGCCTCCCAGAGTGCTGGGATTACAGGCGTGCGCCACCACCTCCTGACTCCCATAATACTATCTTAATAGAATTGTCCTGTCTTTGCTCAGCTTGTGACTTCATAATTGGTTTCTGCTGTGATGAACATGAACCTCCCCTCTGTTTGGCACATGACACTCTACAGTAGCAGAGGCCTTTACAATAGTGATGAATTGGGTGAAATTACTGGCTTCTTTTCTTTTTCAGTTTATTGTGAATGTTGAAAGAGGAAGCTTCTGTGTACGTCAGCCGAGGGCTGAGCAAGTCATTTCTTGAGAGATGAAACAATTTCTCAGAAGACACTGAGAGTAGGAGGCAAAGAAACTTCATCAGAAGTGGGTGGGCTTAATTTCTATCGAACTTTTAAGTTACAGTATAGTTAGATACTGAATTTCATAATTCACAGATTCACTCAATGATAACAATTAAGAACAAATAATATGGTGTTCCTTACAGTGCTGCTGCTGCTGGTCCTGTTAGGAGTGGAGAAGTGTGATTGCCTGTGGGAAGTGTGGTTCCTTTCCTTTATTTTTTAAAAAGATGGGTGGGCTGGGGCAGTGAGAGTGAGAGTGAGAGGGAGGGAGAGGGAGTTGGGGGGGAAGAGAGGGGGAGAGAGACGGGGTGGAGAGGGAGAGAGAGAGAGAGAGAGAGAGAGAGAGAGAGAGAGAGAGCGAGAGCTCTCGAGAGTGAGCGTGCATGAACTGTAGCCATAGAATGTTGAACAAGTACCGTGGACTTTGGAACTCAGGTGACATTTTGGTGATCACACTTTAGAGAGGCTGGAGGAAAAAAGATGGAAGAGGAGAAAGCAACTGTTAAGTCAAGTGTTTCCTTGTTAGAATAAACAATTCAGGCCTCCAAAGAGCAGGTAGGAGGGGCTCATGGTGCCCTTTAAAGGACTCAAGTTCCCAGCATCTACATCTGGCAGCTTACAGCGGTGATTCTTCAGCTCCAAGGAACCCGCTTTTGGCCTTTAAAAGCACCCACATACACATGGCTCACATATCACATACATATATGTAATAAAAAAATAAATCTTTAAAAATATTAAAACAGTCCAAAGATTTGAGACCAGCAAACACTACTGAATCAGGGCAAGGAAGCAGTTAATTCCCAGGTTGTCAGGGAACCTGCATGTTCATTCAGACTGAGCATGTGTAAGTGATTCCTGGTAAGGGAAAATGCAGGGTCCTTTGCCTTTGTTGAGCATTAGAAATTGTAAAGTCATAGTTTCTTAAGGTTTTGATGGGAATTTCACTTCCTGAAATGTATATATGTATGCTTTTTGTTAAGATAGCTTAAGGTGGTGTATTTTAGATAATACCAAAAACTGTCTATGGTTTTCTTTTTAGAATCTCTTTTGAGTAAAAAAGTTAGTGTTTGTGTGTGTGTGTGTCTATGTATATATGTATTTTGATACAAGATCTTATGTAATCCCTGTGGTTCTGGAAATCACTATGTGGACCAGGCTGACCTAGAATTAGAAACTCAAAAAGATCATCTGCTTCTGCCTCTGGAGGGCCGATGTTAAAGGTGTGTGCCACCATGCTCTGTTCTCAAAGACTTCTTCATAGAACTAAATAATGACTTTGCCGTTTATCTGAGAGTTTGGTTTCCTGATAAGAAAATACAAATTTAGTTACCAGCTGTGCCTAATTCTAAAAAGCTGTTCTGTTTCCTAAAGATTACTATTTTCTATTTTCATCTGCTAACAAAACATTAAACTTGTTTTTTTTAATCTTTTTTTTCAAAATTTTCTTTATTTAAAACTTGTTAAACTTGTTTTTTAAACACCCCAGACAATGCAGTTTTCCTTCACTAATTGGATAAATTATTGTTAGACAGTGAGGCAAAGGCCTGCAGTTGCATGGGACTTTGGGTGACTTTCACATAGTATCCAGTGCACCGTGCTGTGCTTTTAGTCATTGGGTGTGATTACTGTAAAGTTTTGGGTTAAAGACTGGAAGAAAATACCTGAATTCCAAGAACAGGGAAGCAATGCTTAAGCTGCTAAGCTTTTTTCTAGTCTTAGCTTCTAAACCTTGCCTTGGTGGTGGGGGGGGGGGGAGGGGGGCGGGGGGGGGGGGCATTTTATGCAGGTGAACTGAGTTCCTAGCACACCCTGTGGGGCCTAACTTATTGAGGTGTGTGTTGGCCAAAAGACTGTATGATTTGTGTGTGTGTATGTGTGTGTTTCTGTCTGTCTTTCATTTGGATTGTATTCTTCCTGTGATTGCAACATGAGAGAATGCATCCCTTTGCAGGATACTGTAGTGGAATTTACATTTTGGTGGTTGTATTGCTTTCTCTAAGAGCTTGCATTCTTCTATTGGTATGTTATCCAGGAAACATGATGGTCATTATTTTGTTAAGTAGGAAGTTGTCCAGTATCTTATACAGTGTGTCATTACGAGATGATTAGACTGTTAATAAAACAAAAACAAAAATCTTTTTAAAAATTGCTTGCTGACATCATCTTTCCTCGAAGACGTATATGTGATTTGTTATAGCAAGATCTTAGTTTTCCTGTTGGCAAGTGACATGTAATATTTACAGAGGTCTTCTGTTCAGTCTAAGAGGAACAACTGAGATAAATTATGGAAACTAAAGCCATTTAATATTTTTATTCATAGAAGAAATAGTGTCTTTGGGTTTTATTGCTGTGGAAAGATACCATGACAAGGTAACTCTTATAATGGAAAACATTTAATTGGGGCTATCTTACAGTTCAGAGGTTTAGTTTATTATCATCATGGGGGGACACATGGTGGCATGCAGGCAGACTTACTTAGTTCTGGTGAGGAGCTGAGAGTTTTACATCTTGACTCATAGCAGCAAAGGGTGACTGTGTCCCACACTGATTGTCACCTTCCTCCAAAAAGGCCACACCTATTGCAGCCTTCTAATAGGGCCACCTGTGGGCCTAGGGGGATCAATTACCTTGAAACTGTGGTAAATAGTTTAGACAGTTTGGAGTTTCCTTTTGTTATAGTTGTTTGGATTTTGGTTTAAAGTGGTAGCCCCAAAACCAGTTAAAATAGCACACACCTTTAATCCCAGCATTCCAGGAGGCAGAGTCAGGCAGATCTCTGAGTTTGAGGCTAGCCTGGTCTACCACAAAAAGGTGTGGGTTGGGGGTGGGGTGGAAAAAGGGGGGGGGGCGGTGAGGTTAGGGGTAGCCCAAGCTGTGAGATGTAACTGTAAAAAGATTGGGATTTTAAGATCATTCTTTACTGCATATCCAGCTGAGGGCCAGTCTGGGCTACATGAGATCCTAGCTTAAAAAAGAAAAAGCCAAGGGACAGTGGAAAGAGAGTGAATATTTAGGATAGATTTCTTTGAGAGGAGTAGTTTATCACAGAATATATTCTCTGAAGTTAAACATACGTTCAATTTGTAACTTAGCTTATGTTTGTGTCTTTTTATGTTTAAGATTCTATATTAAGGTTCATCCTGGGGACAGTGCTTACATGCTCATTGCTTCTTTTCTTCCTCATCTGAATGGTACAAGGTCAAGTTTGCATTTTAGATGTTGAAATTGGCATAAATTTTAAATCTGAAAATTTTATTTTTAAATGTAGAAATGTGTCTAACCTGTTAACACAGTCTTAAGTAATAAAGTGTTTCCAGCAGTCTTGTAAAGAATACAGGTTGGATGATCCAGTTATTTTAGCTTCTCCATGTTAAGAGTTATTTAAATACACTTGTATGCATGCTACCAAGAAGTGAAGAGTCTGTTCTCAGTTTGAGCCCAGTTAAGATTTTCCACATAGATCCTCAGTTCCTAGGCAGAGACTTGAGATGATGTTTCACTTCTGGGAAGGTAAGTGTCCTCTTCACTTTACTGCACATGCTGGACAGTTTTTCATGTCACTGTAGACGATAGAGCAAACAGAAGCACTTCCTTTCCAACACCAGGAACAGGATTATATTCTCACTTCCTTAATTTAAAAATAGAAATAGGTAATTTAGGATATGTCTCAACTCTCCTTTGGTATTAATTTGTTTTCCTTATTTCTCCTCTATAACTACATTAAAATATTAACATCAAATAAAAAGTAATGGAAAAGTTGAAATGACAGTTTATGACGATTTATCATTCTCTACTTTCAGATGATCACAGTCGTGTTAAACTGCAAAGTACTGAAAATGATTATATTAATGCCAGCTTAGTTGACATAGAAGAGGCACAAAGAAGTTACATCTTAACACAGGCAAGTAGTGTGGTGCTGAGCAGATGCCTGGAGGTGGAGGTTGGCTGCAGTACTTCAGACACAGCTGAAAGTGGGTCTTGACATTTGCAAATGACATGCTGTCTTTTAGTTTTCTGATTTGGAAATCAGTTGCAAATGTCATAGTTTTCGAATTTGAATATATTGATAAAATAAAATTGTTTCTAATATTACTATTTTCAATGGAGGAAATTCTTTTCAAATGGCTTGATGCAGTTCTCTTCAGGAATTGACTGTATCTAACCTGGCTTGGAATTCTCATCCCTAACTTGTGATGAAGAACTAGGGAGGCCCCTGTAAGCCCTTTTCTATCCTTCTCTATCCTATGAGTGTATTTTCAGAGAGTACAGCCATGCATGCTGAGGATAGGGTCTGACCCCCTGCAGAGCCTCGGCATTTGTACACTGCTGCTCGGCTGCCTTTTCTACTCCTCCCCAGTGGCTCCTCACACCAGCCTCCACAATGCAGGAATACGTTTCATTCTGATATCATAGCTTTCTCTTTATCAAGAGGTTAAACAGCAAGCAGCACTGTCACTTCCTAGTCCAAAGTGTTCAGAAGTGTGACTTATAATATTTGAGAATTGTAAATTATATTTTATTATTGTGTCTCTGTGTGTATGTGTATATGTATATGTGCACAGGGTGCTCCTGGAGGCCCAAAAGAGGTGGCCCTTAGAACTGGAATTACAGGCTGTTGTGAGCTGTACACATGGGTGCTGGGAATCAAACTTTGGTCCTCTGGAAGATAAGCAATTGTCCTTAATTATTTGTAGTACCATGCTTGAAGTTTTTATTTTTTTTATTTATGTATTTATTATATGTAAGTACATTGTAGCTGTCTTCAGACACTCCAGAAGAGGGAGTCTGATCTCATTACGATGGTTGTGAGCCACCATGTGGTTGCTGGGATTTGAACTCAGGACCTTCAGAAGAGCAGTCAGTGCTCTTAACCACTGAGTCATCTCTCTAGCCCATGTTTGAAGTTTTTAAAAAGCCAAGAGATTAATGCAGCCTGCTATTTGAAAGACAGAGAAAGCGTGAAGTAGAATTTTCTATGCTAGAGAAACAGATTGTTTCACTTGAAGTTTTCTCTGACTAAAAGGAAGGAGAAACAGTCTGGTATAAATAAACCTTGTTAATGATATTAATTTACGATTCATAGAACAAAAGAAAGCTAGAGAATAGGGCTGGAAGATGGCTCAGCGGTAAAGAGCACTGACTGCTCTTCCAGAGGTCCTGAGTTCAAATCCCAGCAACCACGTGGTGGCTCACAGCCATCTGTAATGGAATCCTATTCACTCTTCTGGTGTGTCTGAAGACAGCTACAGTGTACTTATATAAATAAAATAAATCTTTGAAAAAAAAAAAAGAAAGCTAGAGAATATACATTTTAAAAGTTGCTCTGTTTATCTGTAGCATAGATTTAAAGTGGGCCCAGTCACCGAGCCTGCACCGAGGACTCAGCTGCCTCCCCTCGTGCCTCCTCTCTTTCTTCCCTCAGATCTTGCCCTGCCCCTGCCTCCCAACCTTCCTTCTCCTGTGGTCACTTTCTGAAGGTAGTTTACACCTAGGATAATGAGTGTTTTAGTCCATTGAGAACTTTACTCTTTTGACTCCTTTGCTCATCCAAATAAGAGTGATGAATTGCTTCCTGCTGGGCACCCACTTGAGAGCAACAATTAATTAGCAGGAATATCCTGACTGCCACTCTGGGATTGCTAGTGATCATGCAACTAGGTGCGGCATTATGAAACAGATTTGCCTGCAGTGGTACTGTAGTTACATCCAGAATATGTAGAAGTCATTCATCTACCCTGAGACTTGTTCGAGAACAGACAATAAATAGTAGTTCATTGCAGGGAGATTGCTAAGAATAATAAACTGAAAGTTCCTGGACCTTTTGAAAAATTACTTGCGACGCATATTCCCGTCACAAGTTTAACAGCCTCGTAGCTTTTATAATTTGGATCATTTGATGTCTCTTTAACTGGGACCTAGTATGATTTTCTTCAGAGAATTGAAAATAAACAACTAAAGTATATAATACTCAGTGGTCACAATGTGTTGAGAAACTGACCTGAGAAATTCCACATGAAAATGTGTTTATTCCAACCTCAGTTTCACGAGAGGGTTGAATGATTAATCATACACATACCTTTTAGTAGCAGTGTTTAATGGGAATGGGGAATATAAACCTTAATTTGCTGTTATATAGTGAGTGAAGTTTATCTCATTATAGGCATAATCATTTAGGACTTTTTTTAAAAAATCAATATTCAGAACTAAAAATGGACTTTCTACTGAGAATGAGCATGAGAATATGGAAAAGCTTGTTGTTAAGTTAGACTCTTATTGCTATGACAAATACCTGAAGGGAAATTGAAAAGGAAAAATCATTTATTTTGGTCTTTAATTTCCAGAGATTTAGTTTGAGGTCAGCTTTAAGGCTAAGGTGAGATAGAATATTGTGGCAGCCAGGACACAGAGAAAGAGCCATATGACAAGGGCGTCCTTGTGCCCTGCTTCCTCCTGCCAGGCACCACCTCCTAGTACTGGTACACTAACCTACCAATAAATTAGCCTGTGTTTAGGCCAGAGTCCTCCCAAGCAACCATCAGATGACATCAGGCCTGTAACACCTGAGCCCCAGGTGGAACATTTCATACCTAAACCCTAATACAACTAGCTATTCCTTCTCCTGATTGTATCATTGTTCTTTCTTCTTAGTCCCTAGAGACAGGTCTTTCTTAAAATTCTCTTCGCTATCCCCAATTCTCCACTTCAGTTTTGGGGGCCATGTTTTGTTACTGTGTTTGAGTTTGGTAGGGTAGGCCTGAGGACCTCACACATATGAAGTGAGTACTGTCCCCTGAGCTAAGTCCCCTGCTTGGGACCTTAGCAACTTCTGTAACCTAAAGTGTGCTGTGCTCTAACAGAATCTGCAAAGTCCTGCTGCTAACACTTAAATGACCCTTCATCCAAAGACTGAGAACTACTTTGGCAGTCATTGCTTAAATGAAACAGGTTTCTTAAACAAACAAAAGCTATATAGTAATTGGTAATACATGCCTATAATCCCGGGCTGAGGAGGATCAGACAGAGGTTTAGAGGTTCAAGGCCAGTCTCAATTTATGGGTGCCTATTTCAGAATAAATTAACACCCTACTACTATGAACATTCACATTCTAATGAGAAGTAAAATTAATTTTAAAAAGAGTTAAATATTTTTTGGGCTGGCAAGATGAGTCAGTCAGTGGGTAAAAGTACTTTTTGCTAAGCCTGACAACCTGAATTCAGTCCCTAGAACCATATGGTGTAGTGAACCAATTGTTTCAAGTTGTTCCCTGACTTGCTGCACTCTGTAACACATAGCACACACTTCCACATGCACACGCTCAAGTACACACACAAAAGAAATAAACATAATAAAAGGTAATTTTGGAACACAAGCCCTGCTTTGCAGGTTTTGTATACTTTAACCTTGGAACAAACTCTGTTAATTGCTATTATCTTATATTGCAGAGGAAGAATGTGATTAAGTCATACAGTCATAACAGTGGGTAAGATTAAGCCAAAATTTGCAGCTACAGTTCCTTCTCTACTGTCTTTTTTTTGTTTTGTTTTGGTTTGGTTTTTTGGTTTTTTTGGATTTGGTTTTATGAGACAGGGTTTCTCTGTATAGCCCTGACTGTCCTGGAACTCACTCTGTAGACCAGGCTGGCCTCGAACTCAGAAATCTGCCTGCCTTGGCCTCCCAGAGTGCTGGGATTACAGGCGTGCACAACCACCACCAGCACATTTTCTTGTTTTTTTTTTTAGAGAGGTTTCACTGGGTAGCCCTGAATGGCCTTGAAGTAACAATGCTAGGATTAAGGGCATGCACCACCACACCTGGTCCCTGTTATCTTATAATTCCTGGAAGGCTTTATATAAATGATTTAACTCCCCAAGCATTTATATCTGTATTATCTGTTAAATCTGTTCATCCATCTCTCTCCTATAGAGAGATGTGTTGTGAAAGCTCGTTGTCTTAATTAAGGTTACTGTTGATGTGATGAAACACCATGCCAAAATTAACTTGGGGAGGAAAGGGCTTATTTCTGCTAGCACTTTCTTATAGTTCATCAAAAATAATGAGAGCAGGGATCTCATGGGAGGCAGGAGTTGATACAGAGGCTATGTAAGGGTGCTGCTTACTGGCTGTTCCTCATGGCTTACTAGCCTGCTTACAGAACTCAGGACCACCAGCCCAGGGATGGCACCACCCACAATGGGCTGGGCATTTCCCATCAATCACTAATTAAGAAAATACCCTTCAGGCTTGCCTACAACCTAATCTTATGGAGGGAGGCATTTTCTTAATTGAGATTCCCTTCTCTCAGATGACGTTAGGTTGTGTCAAATTGTACTATCCAGTAAACTCATATAGTACTTAACAACTCAATGAATTATTTATTGTAGCTTTTTTTTTTTGTTGCTGCTTTTATTAGCAATAGTAATAATGGGATTAGTGATTCTTTTTTGTACGTTCTGTTTTGTTGTTTCAAGACATGGGTTTCTCTGTGTATCTCTCTGGCTGTCCTGGAACTTGTTCTGTAGATCAGACTGGCCTCCAACTCCCGGAGATCTGCCTGCCTCTGTTTCCCTGAGTCCAGGGATTCAAGGCGTGCGCCACCACCTCGGCTAGTGATCCTTTTATAAGCATCTAGCTCTCATCGAGACGAAATTTCCTGATGAACAGTTTCATGATTTTTTAACTCTGTTATCCCTGTTGGAGTGTTCTCTGTCCTGAGAGACAGGACTCTACACAGCAGAGTGTGAGAACGTAGCAATTTTTTATTGTTTTTTGGTTTTTTTCCTGATTTCCTTTTGTATCCTGGTATATTTTCCCCAGTTTTCTCTCCTGGTCTTTTCAGAGTTGCTCAATTCCACACACAACGGTGCAGCATCCTAAGATGTTTCCTTGCCACCAGCTCTTCAGACATGGCTCACTACGGTGTTACTCCCATATCTACCATGTGCCCTGATTCTTCTGTGCCTCCTCTCCTTATGCTCAGGACATGTAGAGTGACCATAACTGCCCCTGTCCTTCCTAGCACCTTCCTGCCAGACTCACCTTCCTTCGGCTAGACTGTAAAATCCCCAGGTTTTCTTACAACATAAGGCCTGAGGATTTGGGCGTTTGGGAGCGATGCTGCTCTGTGTGCACGTTGTAGGGCTGAGACAGTATTGCAGTTGTACTTGTGCAGAGTAAGTTACTTGGTCACAGAGACCACCCTGCAGCATTTAATGTTTGTTACCTACAGTGTTCTGATTGTTCTTTGTTGCTTATTAGATTAATTCTCTTTCCTCTAAGTTTTAGGTTTTTTTTTTTTTCCTAATCAGCCCTTTGGTATATTGTGTCCATTTTACAGTTTAAAAATTAATAGCATTTATAGTTTGTGGAAGAACTGATAGATGAAAAAGTTTTTGTCTTTTTAAAGTCCTTTCTTCTTTATACTTTAGCAGATGTTGCATGTTTATTGTTTAGTCTTTAAAAGCAGTATTGAAATGAGGTATTCAGCTGGGTGGTGGTGGCATATGCCTATAATCCCAGCACTCTGGGAGGCAGAGGCAGGCGGACTTCTGAGTTCGAGGCCAGCCTGGTCTACAGAGTGAGTTCCAGGACAGCCAGGGCTATACAGAGAAACCCTATCTCCAAAAAACCAAAAAAAAAGAAAAAAAAAAAAAAGAAAAAAAAAAGAAATGTGCACACAAAGGACTTTACTACTGAGTTGCTTCATGATATTTTTAAAGTGTACCTTATTTTAATATTTTTTGTGCATATGTCTTTCTCTCTGTATATTTTCATATGTGTATATAAGTTCCCAGAAGAGGCCAGAAGAGAGAGATCTGAAGCTAGAGTTATCAGTAACTGTGAGCCACCACATGGAGTCCTTTGAAAGAGCAACAGAAGTTCCTAACTACCAAGCCACACGAGTCCTACTTCGTGATTGTTGTTTTTGAGACAGGATCTCACTGTGTAGCCCTAAGTGGCCTAGAACTCACTGAGTAGACAGGCTGGCCTTGAGCTCACAGAGATCCTCACTCCTCTGGGATTAAAAGTGTGCATTGCCAACTGGGTGGATGAATTTTTTTTAAAGAAATTCTTAAAAAGAACTACTTATTTAATATGAGTACACCATAGCTGCCTTCAGACTCACTAGAGAGGATATCAGATCCCATTACAGATGGTTGTGAGCCACCATGTGGTTGCTGGGAATTGAACTCAGGAGCCATCTCTCCTTCCTCTCCATGATTTTTTTTTTTAAGATGAAAGAAAAAGGCATTTACTTTACTGGGGATTTTCTCATTGTTCTTTTTGGTAGAGAAGATGTTGTTTTTTCACCTTTGGACTATGTATTTTATATTATAAGTAGATAATGTGCATTGGATGGAGAGAATATAATCCTTTAATGTAAAGTGGTCATTTCTCAGATTTCTAGTTCTTTTACAGGTTAACCTTAGAGTTTATTCATCTAAGCAATATATGTATATTGAGCAGTATTGAGTATTGGCTAGACACCAAGAAATACATCTGCCCTAAAAATGATTTCAGTGTCAGTGTAGAACTATTTTACCTCCTAATTAGGGTGGGGTGTAGCTCTGGTCTTCACTGTTCCTGGCACTGGAGTTTGCCACATGCTCTGGAAGTTGGTAACATGTTACAGTTACTTTAGGCACAATGGAACTTAGTTCTGTTTCAGCCTTCATTCAGAATTAGTAAGGACACTGTCTAAGTCAGGGTTTGTATTCCTGTACAAACATCATGGCCAAGAAGCAAGTTGGGGAGGAAAGGATTTATTCAGCTTACATTTCCACACACACTGTTGTTCATCACCAAAGGAGGTCAGGACTGGAACTCAAGCAGGTCAGGAAGCAGGAGCTGATGATACAGAGGCCATGGAGGGATGTTACATACTGGTTTGCTTTCCCTGGCTTGCTCAGCTTGCTTTCTTATAGAACCCAAGACTACAAGCCCAGGATAGCACCACCCATAATGGGTCCTCCTACCCTTGATCACAAATTAAAAAATTGCCTTACAGCTGGATCTCAAGGAGGGATTTCTTCAAGGAAGGCTCCTTTCTCTGTGATAACTCCAGCTTGTGTCAAATTGACACACAATACCAGCCAGTACAACTAGCCCCTTGTCAACTTGACACACAAACATATCTCCATTAAGCCGCAACCCTTAATTTCTTATTTATCCTCAAGGTCTAAATAACGTTAAAAGTTCCATAGTCTTTACTAATTCTTATATATTAAAATCTCAATCCCTTTAAAATATCCATTCTATTTTAAAATTCAAAGTCTTAGCTGGGCGCTGGTGGCGCATGCCTTTAATCCCAGCACTTGGGAGGCAGAGGCAGGCAGATTTCTGAGTTCAAGGCCAGCTTTGTCTACAGAGTGAGTTCCAGGACAGACAGGGTTACACAGAGAAACCCTGTCTCGAAAAACAAAAAACAAAACAACAAAACAAAAAATTCAAAGTCTTGCTTGGCAGTGGTGACACATGCCTTTAATCCCAGCACTTGGGAGGCAGAGGTAGGTGGATTTCTGAGTTCAACTCTAGCCTGGCCTACAGAGTGAGTTCCAGGACAGCCAGGGCTACACAGAGAAACCCTGTCTCAAAAAACCAAAACCAAAACAAAACAAAAAACAAACAAAAAATTCAGAGTCTTTTTATAATTCAAAGTCTTTTAACTGGGCTCCACTAAAATACTTTCTCCCTTCAAGAGGGTAAAATATCAGGGCACAATCAAAAGTAAAATCAAACTCTATCTGTCCAATGTCTGGGATCCACTCACGCTCTTCTGGGCTCCTCCAAGGGCTTGGGTCACTTTTCCAGCCCTGTCCTTTGTAGTACACACCTTGTCTTCTAGGCTCCAGCTGCCTGTACTCCACTGCTGCTGCTGTTCTTGGTGGTCATCACATGGTACTGGCATCTCCAAAACACTGCTATCTTCCACTGTAATTAGGCTTCACGAATAGCCTCTCATAGGCTCTCTTCATGGTGCCAAGCCTCAACTCCTATGTATGACCCCTTCAGTCCTGGGCCATCAATTGCAAATGAGACTGCACCTTCACCAATGGCCTTACATGGTCTCTCACAGTGCTGAGCCTCAGCTGCTCTTCATGATCCCTTCATGCCCTCAAAACCAGTACCACCTGTCTTACACATTACCAAGTACAGCTGCAGCATGAGGTACTACAACCTTGGCTATCTCTGGAACACATCTTATTTGTGTACTCAGAAAACAATTCCCAGAAAGTTTCACCTCAAAGACGCTGGTCTCTTCTTAATCACTGCTAATTTCTTAGCTCCAGCTGACCAATTTCAGTAGGTCCCAGTAATGCAAAGGTTTCATTTTAGTAGTTCTGGTATCTTGTAAATCACAACTGATTCTTCGGCCCCAGCTAACCAAAACCACAGAATCTTCAGAATCAAAACAGCAACGGCCCTGATAAGAGTCTTTAATCTTCCCTCTGAAATTTCACAAGCCAGGCCTCCATCGACTGTAATGTTCTCTACCTTATCTTCCAAGCTCCTACAGAACATCCCACAGAGCTCTTAGTACCCAGTGTTGCTTCTAGCCCAAAGTTCCAAAATCCTTCCACAGTCCTCCTCAAAATACAGTCAGGTTGTCACAGGAATACCTGACTATGCTGGTACCAATTTGTCTTAGGGTTTCTATTCCTGCACAAATGTCATGACCAATAACTAAGTTGGAGAGGAAAGGATATTTATTCAGCTTACATTTCCACACTGCTGTTGATCACCAAAGGAAGTCAGGACTGGAACTCAAGCAGGTCAGGAAGCAGGAGCTGATGCAGAAGCCATGGAAGGTTGTTTCTTACTGACTTGCTTCCCCTGGCTTGCTCGGATTGCTCTCTTATAGAACCCAAGACTACCAGCCCAGGGATGGAACCACCCACAATGGGCCCTCTCCCCTTTGATTACTAATTGAGAAAATGCCCCACAACTGGATCCCATGGAGGCATTTCCTCATCTGAAGCTCCTTTCTCTGTAATAACTCCAGCTTGTGTCAAGTTGACACACAAAACTAAGCCAGTACAGACGGAGATCAGTTTTACAACTCAGTGGTAGAACATCTGCTTAGCTTGTATGAGGCCCTGGGTTATGTCTTCAGCCCTGCATAAAGGAAGAAAGGTAGTCACATTTGGATATGCCCTTTTATTTCATCTTTAAAAAACAACAAACCCTATGCCATTAAGCCAAATGTAAAAGTCTTTGCAAGTATATATTTGATTTTTCCATCTTCATTGCATTTTGTAATATGAACTATTATTCCCTTTTAACTCTGCCAGATGATACTAGCCCCAACAAAGTGAAATGCAGGTACTTTCATGGTCACTTCTTTTTCCCTGCAAATTCTTTTGTGTTGACTTGGGCTAGTTGGTTGGTCAATAATGATATAAACTTCCATATTTTCCACAGTTTCCTGATGATCTGTGTTAGATATTACCTGCCAGTTAGAGAAACTGAAAAAGACAGGTGTTATACTGTAGGCACCTTTGGTAATAACAGCAAAGCCATATGTAATAAGACAGTATCAGAAATAGTGAACTAGGCTGGCTCTGTTTGGGACAAAATTTTACCTGTATTTTATAGTTGGTATTTGAACCTAGCTGTCCAACTCTTACCTCTGAAAGGCACCAGGTATTCCCTATGTCCTGTGTGGTTCTTTTCCTGCCAACGTAAATAAAATGTCTTTACATAGAGGTCAAATTTTATTGGATACACACTATGTTTTGGATTTAAGTGCATTTGAAGTCTTGATTTACTTGTCAAGACCTAATCACTGACTATAAGTGTGTTCCTGTAGCATCCTTGAATGAAGCCTTGTCCTTCTCCAGCTCCTTCCCTGATGTGCTCTTCTGTCATTACAGGGCCCACTTCCTAACACATGCTGTCACTTCTGGCTCATGGTGTGGCAGCAAAAGACCAAAGCAGTTATCATGCTAAACCGAACTGTAGAAAAAGAATCGGTGAGTTTTTTTTTTTCTTTTTCTGTTTTTTAAAGTTTTATTTATTACTATATGTAAGTACACTGTAGCTGTCTTCAGACACCCCAGAAGAGGACCTTGGATTTCATTACGGATGGATGGTTGTGAGCCACCATGTGGTTGCTGGGATTTGAACTAAGGACCTTTGGAAGAGCA